>NC_091170.1:20929753-21240586 GCF_040958095.1 Procambarus clarkii
GGAGCAACGCAACTGGTATGTACAAGACGCCTTAATCCACTTGACCATCACGACCGGACATAATGAGGTGATAGCCGAGGCTATTTGAACCACCCCACCGCCGGCACTCGGATAGTAATCTTGGGCATAGCATTTTACCAAATCACCTCATTCTTTGGGGCACACGTGAGGAACACAAATGCGAACAAGCCTGAATGGTCCCCAGGACAATATGCAACTGAAAACTCACACCCCAGAAGTGACTCGAACCCATACTCCCAGGAGCAACGCAACTGGTATGTACAAGACGCCTTAATCCACTTGACCATCACGACCGGACATAATGAGGTGATAGCCGAGGCTATTTGAACCACCCCACCGCCGGCACTCGGATAGTAATCTTGGGCATAGCATTTTACCAAATCACCTCATTCTTTGGGGCACACGTGAGGAACACAAATGCGAACAAGCCTGAATGGTCCCCAGGACAATATGCAACTGAAAACTCACACCCCAGAAGTGACTCGAACCCATACTCCCAGGAGCAACGCAACTGGTATGTACAAGACGCCTTAATCCACTTGACCATCACGACCGGACATAATGAGGTGATAGCCGAGGCTATTTGAACCACCCCACCGCCGGCACTCGGATAGTAATCTTGGGCATAGCATTTTACCAAATCACCTCATTCTTTGGGGCACACGTGAGGAACACAAATGCGAACAAGCCTGAATGGTCCCCAGGACAATATGCAACTGAAAACTCACACCCCAGAAGTGACTCGAACCCATACTCCCAGGAGCAACGCAACTGGTATGTACAAGATGCCTTAATCCACTTGACCATCACGACCGGACATAATGAGGTGATAGCCGAGGCTATTTGAACCACCCCACCGCCGGCACTCGGATAGTAATCTTGGGCATAGCATTTTACCAAATCACCTCATTCTTTGGGGCACACGTGAGGAACACAAATGCGAACAAGCCTGAATGGTCCCCAGGACAATATGCAACTGAAAACTCACACCCCAGAAGTGACTCGAACCCATACTCCCAGGAGCAACGCAACTGGTATGTACAAGACGCCTTAATCCACTTGACCATCACGACCGGACATAATGAGGTGATAGCCGAGGCTATTTGAACCACCCCACCGCCGGCACTCGGATAGTAATCTTGGGCATAGCATTTTACCAAATCACCTCATTCTTTGGGGCACACGTGAGGAACACAAATGCGAACAAGCCTGAATGGTCCCCAGGACAATATGCTTCTGAAAACTCAGTGCCGGCGGTGGGGTGGTTCAAATAGCCTCGGCTATCACCTCATTATGTCCGGTCGTGATGGTCAAGTGGATTAAGGCGTCTTGTACATACCAGTTGCGTTGCTCCTGGGAGTATGGGTTCGAGTCACTTCTGGGGTGTGAGTTTTCAGTTGCATATTGTCCTGGGGACCATTCAGGCTTGTTCGCATTTGTGTTCCTCACGTGTGCCCCAAAGAATGAGGTGATTTGGTAAAATGCTATGCCCAAGATTACTATCCGAGTGCCGGCGGTGGGGTGGTTCAAATAGCCTCGGCTATCACCTCATTATGTCCGGTCGTGATGGTCAAGTGGATTAAGGCGTCTTGTACATACCAGTTGCGTTGCTCCTGGGAGTATGGGTTCGAGTCACTTCTGGGGTGTGAGTTTTCAGTTGCATATTGTCCTGGGGACCATTCAGGCTTGTTCGCATATATATATATATATATATATATATATATATATATATATATATATATATATATATATATATATATATATATATATTATTAAATATGACCGAAAAAGTAAGATTAATAATTCTAACACGAATTTTCTCAATCTTTCGTACATTACGCTTCACTGTTGGAGGTAAATCAAAAATCACTTCTCCAAAATTCATTTTTATTTCTAGTCTGACGCGACACGGGCGCGTTTCGTAAAACTTATTACATTTTCAAAGACTTCACAAATACACAACTGATTAGAACTTACGTATCTCTGCTATTATATCTACATTTGAGTGAGGTGGGAGGGGTGATGTGGCATTAACACAAGACAGAACATGAGGGGATATTAATAGGGTATTAAAAGTATCAACACAAGACAGAACAGAAACAATGGGTATTGAATAGAAGTGTTTGTAGAAAGCCTATTGGTCCATATTTCTTGATGCTTCTATATTGGAGCGGAGTCTTGAGGTGGGTAGAATATAGTTGTGCAATAATTGGCTGTTGATTGCTGGTGTTGACTTCTTGATGTGTAGTGCCTCGCAAACGTCAAGCCGCCTGCTATCGCTGTATCTATCGATGATTTCTGTGTTGTTTACTAGGATTTCTCTGGCGATGGTTTGGTTATGGGAAGAGATTATATGTTCCTTAATGGAGCCCTGTTGCTTATGCATCGTTAAACGCCTAGAAAGAGATGTTGTTGTCTTGCCTATATACTGGGTTTTTTGGAGCTTACAGTCCCCAAGTGGGCATTTGAAGGCATAGACGACGTTAGTCTCTTTTAAAGCGTTCTGTTTTGTGTCTGGAGAGTTTCTCATGAGTAGGCTGGCCGTTTTTCTGGTTTTATAGTAAATCGTCAGTTGTATCCTCTGATTTTTGTCTGTAGGGATAACGTTTCTATTAACAATATCTTTCAGGACCCTTTCCTCCGTTTTATGAGCTGTGGAAAAGAAGTTCCTGTAAAATAGTCTAATAGGGGGTATAGGTGTTGTGTTAGTTGTCTCTTCAGAGGTTGCATGGCTTTTCACTTTCCTTCTTATGATGTCTTCGATGAAACCATTGGAGAAGCCGTTATTGACTAGAACCTGCCTTACCCTACAGAGTTCTTCGTCGACTTACTTCCATTCTGAGCTGTGACTGAGAGCACGGTCGACGTATGCGTTAACAACACTCCTCTTGTACCTGTCAGGGCAGTCGCTGTTGGCATTTAGGCACATTCCTATGTTTGTTTCCTTAGTGTAGACTGCAGTGTGGAAACCTCCGCCCTTTTCCATGACTGTTACATCTAGAAAAGGCAGCTTCCCATCCTTTTCCGTCTCGTAAGTGAAACGCAGCACGGAACTCTGCTCAAATGCCTCCTTCAGCTCCTGCAGATGTCTGACATCAGGTACCTGTGCAAAAATGTCGTCAACATACCTGCAGTATATGGCCGGTTTCAAGTTCATGTCGACTAAGACTTTTTGCTCGATGGTACCCATGTAGAAGTTTGCAAACAGGACACCTAGGGGAGAACCCATGGCGACCCCATCTACTTGCTTATACATGTGCCCATCCGGGCTCAAGAAGGGTGCCTCTTTAGTACAAGCTTGGAATAGTTTCCTCAGAATACTTTCTGGCATGTCAAGAGGAGTACAGGCTGGATCACGATACACTCTGTCGGCTATCATTCCGATTGTCTCGTCCACAGGTACGTTGGTAAACAGCGATTCTACGTCCAACGAGGCTCTTATCCCTGTGGCCCGTGTGCCCCGCAGTAAGTCCACAAATTCCTTTGGAGACTTCAGGCTGAAGGCGCAAGGAACATAAGGAGTCAGCAGGCCGTTGAGTCGCTTCGCCAGTCTGTACGTGGGTGTGGGTATCTGGCTAATGATTGGCCGAAGTGGGTTTCCAGGCTTGTGCGTCTTGACATTTCCATACGCATATCCAGGTTTATATTCCCCAATGATCTTTGGCAGGTGGAGTCCGGATTTCTTGGCGTTCACAGTTTCGATCAGTTTGTTGACCTTTGCTTTTAATTCGGCTGTAGTGTCCTTCGTTACCCTTTGGAACTTAGTTTGGTCAGAGAGTATGATGTTCATTTTCGCCAGATATTCGTCTTTTTTAAGAATGACATATATTGGCGACTTGTCACCTCTCCTGACAACTATCTCCTTGTTCTCACGAAGGCTTTTAGCTGCCGCTTTAAGCTCGGGGGACAGTATGGTGCTTCTGTAGTTGCCTCGATTCTTTCCTCCTTCTGCAATAAGTTCTGCTTGTAAGGTATCTTTGGTAGTGACCTTCTTTTGTGTCTCGAGGTCGAATATGTCGTCCAACAGAATTTCCAACTCTACTTTCCGGGCCATTTCATGTATAAGCAAGTAGATGGGGTCGCCATGGGTTCTCTCCTAGGTGTCCTGTTTGCAAACTTCTACATGGGTACCATCGAGCAAAAAGTCTTAGTCGACATGAACTTGAAACCGGCCATATACTGCAGGTATGTTGACGACATTTTTGCACAGGTACCTGATGTCAGACATCTGCAGGAGCTGAAGGAGGCATTTGAGCAGAGTTCCGTGCTGCGTTTCACTTACGAGACGGAAAAGGATGGGAAGCTGCCTTTTCTAGATGTAACAGTCATGGAAAAGGGCGGAGGTTTCCACACTGCAGTCTACACTAAGGAAACAAACATAGGAATGTGCCTAAATGCCAACAGCGACTGCCCTGACAGGTACAAGAGGAGTGTTGTTAACGCATACGTCGACCGTGCTCTCAGCCACAGCTCAGAATGGAAGCAAGTCGACGAAGAACTCTGTAGGGTAAGGCAGGTTCTAGTCAATAACGGCTTCTCCAATGGTTTCATCGAAGACATCATAAGAAGGAAAGTGAAAAGCCATGCAACCTCTGAAGAGACAACTAACACAACACCTATACCCCCTATTAGACTATTTTACAGGAACTTCTTTTCCACAGCTCATAAAACGGAGGAAAGGGTCCTGAAAGATATTGTTAATAGAAACGTTATCCCTACAGACAAAAATCAGAGGATACAACTGACGATTTACTATAAAACCAGAAAAACGGCCAGCCTACTCATGAGAAACTCTCCAGACACAAAACAGAACGCTTTAAAAGAGACTAACGTCGTCTATGCCTTCAAATGCCCACTTGGGGACTGTAAGCTCCAAAAAACCCAGTATATAGGCAAGACAACAACATCTCTTTCTAGGCGTTTAACGATGCATAAGCAACAGGGCTCCATTAAGGAACATATAATCTCTTCCCATAACCAAACCATCGCCAGAGAAATCCTAGTAAACAACACAGAAATCATCGATAGATACAGCGATAGCAGGCGGCTTGACGTTTGCGAGGCACTACACATCAAGAAGTCAACACCAGCAATCAACAGCCAATTATTGCACAACTATATTCTACCCACCTCAAGACTCCGCTCCAATATAGAAGCATCAAGAAATATGGACCAATAGGCTTTCTACAAACACTTCTATTCAATACCCATTGTTTCTGTTCTGTCTTGTGTTGATACTTTTAATACCCTATTAATATCCCCTCATGTTCTGTCTTGTGTTAATGCCACATCACCCCTCCCACCTCACTCAAATGTAGATATAATAGCAGAGATACGTAAGTTCTAATCAGTTGTGTATTTGTGAAGTCTTTGAAAATGTAATAAGTTTTACGAAACGCGCCCGTGT
Source organism: Procambarus clarkii (assembly GCF_040958095.1). Classification (NCBI taxonomy): domain Eukaryota; kingdom Metazoa; phylum Arthropoda; class Malacostraca; order Decapoda; family Cambaridae; genus Procambarus; species Procambarus clarkii. Next base: position 20,935,182 of record NC_091170.1, read on the forward strand.
CGCGTCAGACTAGAAATAAAAATGAATTTTGGAGAAGTGATTTTTGATTTACCTCCAACAGTGAAGCGTAATGTACGAAAGATTGAGAAAATTCGTGTTAGAATTATTAATCTTACTTTTTCGGTCATATTTAATAATATATGTCTACAGGAAAGACTGCTACCAAAATATACTAATATATATATATATATATATATAATGCACAGACTACCCTATTCCAGTAGCTGAAGTTTATAACTTCATAACTTATAAACTTCAGCTACTGGAATAGGGTAGGTTGTGCATTAAGCATTTGGCACTGAGTTTTCCCATATAACAGGAACCGATGAAAGAGCATCCGAGGTCCCACACTATCTCATCGCCTGGGAGAGGATTGGAATTTCTGGTTGGTTAAATACCCCAGAATTCCTACCTCTCTTATGGCTTTGAAGTATAGCGTAGTGGATACAGCATGCAACTGCCACCTTGTTGGCCAGTGTTCGAGTCCCCTGGTGGGTTGAGTGTCTAAAAAGTTATATATATATATATATATATATATATATATATATATATATATATATATATATATATATATATATATTCCTCTTGTTGATAGTGCAACAGTGTATGTAGACTTGATCTACTTGAGGAGGGTGATAGTATCAGGTGGTGAATCAGAAGATAGGATACCACTTGATAAGCTGATGATAGAGTTCTGATGGTGTTGGAGTGCAATCTGATTGTAATAATATAGAGTATAGGATTCATTATTATTATATGTGTGTATGTATTGTGTATGTGCTTTGTCCAGTAAATGTATTCCATTTTGCTGGTGTTTACCCTTGTCCTAATGAGGCTTCCCAGGAGGTAGTGAAGAAGGAGAGAGAGAGAGAGAAAGAATCAAGAACCACTGTTGTGGACAGGGTAGAAGGTAATACTAGTAAGTCATAGGGGATTGAGGAGATCATATCTGATAAGGAGAGAGTGGGGAGTCACAGCGGCTCGACTGGGTGTGTGCACGTGACAACGAGGCTAAGTGTTGGAGCCGCATCCCCTAAACGTGTGACGTTGAGCCCCTCTCCAAGAACCAGAAGCGCCAAGGGTGATCTCCTAGTGAGGTATAAGCACTCTACCGAGTTGTGGGTTGGGTTGTCCGTAGAAAAGGATCAACGACGACAACACCACCAACATACAGACTATAATAAATATTCACTGTGACATTTAGAGCAAGAGGGTCAGAACTGGAGAAAATGAAGGTTGTGTCATCAGCAAATAGAATTAATTCGAGGTGTTGAGAGGCATATGGAAGGGCATTAATGTGTATGAGAAAGAGGAGAGGGCCAAGTATGCTGCCCTGAGGAACACAAATGTTGATGTGTAGGGTGGGAGAAATGGAATTATTCACATAAACATACTGGAGCCTGTCAGTAAGGTAAGATCGAAGATATTGGAGGGGAGTGACTTCTGACTCCATAATCACCAATTACATCATAATGATGTAATTTAAGAATAATATATAATACACGGGCATAATACACCAATTACATCATAATGATGTAATATAAGAAGGTTTTGGTGGTTGACAGTGTCAAATGCCATACATAGGTCAACAAATAACCAAACAGGGAACACATTTTTATCAAGAGCTGCATGTATCAAGTTAATCATTGTAATTAGTGCCTCGTTAGTGTTTTTTTGGGTCTGAAGCCATATTGGTAGGAGCTAATTATATTTTGTTTATCCAGATAAGAGTAAAGCTGCTTGTAGATTAGTTTTTCATATATTTTTGACAAATTTGGCAGAAGTGATATAGGTCTGAAGTTACTGACATCAGTGAGATCACCACATTTTATGGACTGGGATTACTCTCGCTTTTTTTTTTTAGAATAATTGGAAAGGTGTGAAGTTCAAGTGATTTGTTGCAGAGCAATGCAATGGCAGGAGCTAAAAATCTGGAGGCTTTTTTGTAAATTAGAGTTGGTATCTCAGCAAGGGCACTAGAATTTGTTCTAAGGGAAAGGATTATCTCATTAACCTCAGTGGAGTTAGCAGGCGTTAGGTACAGAGATTCTGGATAGTTACCTGTAAGGTAGTCCTTGACATTAGTATGAGAGGATGGAATATCATTAGCAAGGGATGTCCTAATGGAAGAGAAGAACCTATTGAATTCAATAGCAGTATCAGAGGCTGAAAGCAAACTGTCGTTGTTGGATAGGAGTATTGGTTTTTTATTTAGAACCTTTTTTCATCCCAATATTTGGGAAATAGTGCTCCATGTTTTCTTAATGTTGCTCTTAATTTGGGTGAATTTATTTTTGTAGTATTTTGTTTTGGCTCTCCTAATTATTTTTGACAGCACTGATGAGTAAATCCTTGAAAATTCTTTGGAGACGACTCCTAACCTATACTTCTTCTCAAGGTCATGTTTTTTTATTAAAAGATTTAAGTAAGACTTTGTAAGCCATGAATTGTTTAGCGTTTTAGTTGTGACTTGTTTCGTTAGCATAGGGCAGTGGGTGTTATAAAGGCTGAGAGTTTTCTGAAGAAATGTTTGTACTGCTAGATTGATGTTCCTTATGTTACCTAATTCGGTCTCCCAGTTGATATTAGCAACAGCAGCAATAAAATTGCCTATAGAAGATTCATTGTGCAGCCTAAAGCTTATCTTCCTTGTATCTAAAGGTGGTTTGTTAATATTGGTTCGGAGAAATGTAGGGTAATGTTCTGTGGTTCTATCAATAATTATCCCTACATTAAGTGGAGAGGTTATGTTAGTCAAGATGTGGTCGAGAGCCGTGGCAGTACTATCAATGATTCTAGTCGGTCTAGTGATTAATGGTATGAGGAAGCAGGAATTCATACTACATTCCTATGTTCTCTCTTAACCCCCCCCCCCCATGTACTTTCTTGCATATAAATAATATAATATATAAATTCAACATCATTCCTATGTTCTCTCTTAACCCCCAATGTACCTTCTTGTATATAAATAAATACAGTTCAGGAAACGAGCAGCAGGAGGATTATCAGGCTCGTAGAGGTCAGTATTAAAGTCCCCTTGAAAATATTAAGTGGTTTTGTTCAGTCTGTTCTCTAGTATTAGATTGATAAGGTTAGAGTTGAATTTAGACACATCAGTGTTAGGAATTCTGTAGACTGCTCCCACAGTCTGGACAGCCTCGCAACCCTTGACTCTGAAGCAGGCAAAGGTATACTCTCCCCAAGGGTTTCTAGTTTTAATTACTTTTAAGCATGTCAGTTCTTGGTGGTAGTAAAGAGCAATACAATCACCTCTCTGAATAGGATGACAGTTGTGAATTGCTGAGTAGTTTGGTATGTTGTAGAGTTGTGTAGTATCCTCATTTACCCATGTTTCAGTACGCACACCAGAAGAGAATTTGTTGTCAACTGTTTGAATTAGGGCACTAACATCATCAAAGTGTTTGCTTAGAGATCTTAGATTTAGATATTTTATTCAGGTAAAGGTATGTACATTGAAGATGAGTTACAAACATAATGTTGGAATTTAAAGATAGAGCTAGTACATACAATACCTAATGCCACTAGTACGCATAGTGCTTCGGGCAAGGTGAGGGGGGGGGGGGAACACTTAAAACTAATAGTAATTGAGCTAAAAGTATAAATTGTGTTGAAAAAATAAAAAATCTTACATTCAAGTTAATTACAGAAACATTGTGATTATGTGTTAAAACATTATTTACATCATGTGCTGTATAATACCTACAATTTTGATCATTAAAGTGATGATTGTCATAGATACTAGATAAGAGGTTTAGTTCTGGGTCTATACTTGTTTGCATAAAAGGGCTGTTTGATGGAAAAAAGGCAAAAAAGACAATTATAAAAAAAGATCTAGATATAAGAAAACAAAAAACAAAAATATACAAGACTCTACAAAAAATGACGTAGATTGCTGTAAGGTACTCTCAAGCACAAAGATGAAAAGAAGATCACTGAAATGAGATTGTAATAGCAAATAACAATAACATATTTATTTCTGCGTAGTATATCATGACGCATTTTGCATCATCTGCTACCCGTCCTGCTGGTAGTGTGTTTATAGTACTATACTGACCTTGTATTTCATTACCACACCCACCAGAACTGCTTGGTGGTTTATAATCATGGAAGTAAATGTATGTACACAGTTAACTGTTTAACTATGCAACACATCATATGATGTGTTCAGTGACTTGCAGTAACTTGTGCTCCACATCATATGATGTATTGGAGCCAAGTATTGGTAAACCCAAGATTTAAATGGCCCGCGGATACATCGGGTTCATCACACCTTCATCAGGGCTCTTGTAAACAGACGCCATTTTTTTTAAAACTCGTGGGCCACATTCCCGGGTGTGAGGGGCCTCAGTATTGAGTGAGCCACCAAGCCTGACTCACGCAGCATAAGCTCACAGCACTGCTGTTCAGCTTGTGACCTCGGCATAGCCTAAAAATGCCATAATATACATTTGCATGCTATTATTTAGCGATGATATTATTACAGAAGACCCCTGACTATGATAAAAATGACCAGGATTCAGATAATAGCAGGATTGTTGTGATAATTAGTGCTGTAGTGGGAGGAGTAATCTTGGTGGGGAGGGAGGTAGCGTTGTCTGCTGACTCTGTGTGACCACCTTTTACTGTCTGGACTCACTATACCAGCTTAGTTGTTCGCTATGGTAAACAAAACATGCAGATACTTATAGATAACGTCTGTATATAAAAGCAAAAACAGTATGGTGGGAGGAAAATGGTGGCGAGTCAGGTGAGGTGAGGGAGGGAGGGAGTGGCAGCCAGTGGCGGGCTACCACTGCCACTGCCACTCAGCATACCAACTAAGTGGTTCGTTACGGTGAACACAAATGTAGATACGTATATATAACATGTATAAACAGAGTAATAACAGCAAAAGGAGTGTGGGGGAGAAGCCATTTTGGTGATGGGTGTGGCAACATCTGCATGATTTGTCATGTTGGTAGGGGTGGCCACTATGCTCTTTAGGCATTATACCGGCTTAGTTGAACAGTTATGGTGAACAAAACATGTAGATACTTATATATATAATGTCTGTATATAGTGTAATAACACCACAAAGAGTATTGTTGGGGTGAAATTTTAGTGCGTCTGACCTTAAATGTGTGAGGGAAGCAGCCGCCACCTGACTGTGTGTATTGATGTCTCTTAGTACCTGAACTAACTATATCAACTTAGTTGTACAGTTGTGGTGAACAAAACATGCATATACTTATATATAGCATCTTTATATAGTGAATAAAAGCAAAAACAGTATTGTGGGAGGAGAATGTGAATGAGTTAGGTGAGTTGAGGGAGGGAGGAAGTAGTAGCCATTGGTGAGCTGCCACTGGCTGCCACTGCCACTGAGCATGCCAACTTAGTGGTTCGTTATGGTGAACACAAATGTAGACACTTATATATAACGTCTGTATATAGTGAATAAAAGCAAACACAGTATGGTGGGAGGAGAATGTGGGCGAGTGAGGTGTTGAGGGAGTGAGTGGCAGCGAGTGGCTGGCTGGTGTGTGGCAGTCACTCTTCGTTGCTTTTTGACCCATAATAGCAACTTAGTGGTTCGTTATGGTGAACAAAACATGCAGATACTTTTATATAACCTGTGTATATAGTGTAGTAACGGACAAAGTATTTGTTCACTGTTTGATAAACATAATAATTGAATCAACAATATGCACACCATATTTTTGAGTACAGCAATAATTCACTCATTTTATTATATAAATATATCACACTACACACTATTGAATAATATTACAGCAAAAAAACTACAACAAATCAATCATAGACATTGAAATAATTAGGTAATTATCTCTTTGTGGCAACTCCTGCCCGACAGCTGGCGAGCAACAGACCGTCTGGGACGCACGCTGAGTCAGCGCCTGTTTTTTGCCAGACTTTCCCACCCTAAAGCAGGCAATATATGCCACTTATGATTTTTTATTATTTTTTCCCATGATCAGAGAACACAAATTAACAGGTTTAGAAGAAAAAATAATTTTTTTTTTTATAGTATGCGCCTGAGGGTGACAAATGCTAAATAGCCCGAGCCACACAAGGGTTAAATATAAAGTGTGTGTACAAAATAATAACACCAAAAATGGTACGTATCATTGTTCTTTAGTAAATAATATAGTGCGTATCTTAGTGACACAAATATATCATATCATAATCTGCTATCAGAACAATATATTGCAATATAAAACAATACAGAAACAGTATAATACACAATACTATATTACAATATAGAACAATACAGAAACAATATAGAACAATATCAGAAATAATCTGCTATCAGAACAATAACAAACTCTGTTTTCAAATAACACTCAGACCTCCTGTTTAAATTCCTAAACATAAACATAAACTCCTTACATTCTCTTGTGCCATTTACAATTACAAAACCCTGTTCTTAAATGCAAATCCTGATCTGAAACTCTTCCTTGACAGATGTAATAGAACCCATAATCACCACACCAGAAATAAATATATCATTGATATCTCCAGGGTCAAAATAAATCTTTGTAAACACTCTATGCAAATAAAGGAACCTAGTCTATGGAACTCACTTCCTAACAAATTGAAAAGCTGTCAAACCTATGCCTTAATACAAAAAAAAAAAAAACCTAATTTCATCTTCATACTTTCCTACCTAATGACTTCACCCTTTAACTGCACCGCCTCTAAATATGACACCCCCCCCCCCCCAGTGCGCAGGAAATAAATTATCTTGAAAAAATTATTTTCTTATTTTAAAGTGTCAAAACCCCTTCCCTCAGTATGGGTATGTCAAAACAGAATCGAACTTGTACGTACTTTGGCTGCTATGGGGTCCGTAAGTTGGCGCGTGACATCATCATTCCCCGTACGCCTGTGACGTACACTCCTGGGCCAGTAGGGCGCCCAGGGTGGGGCGCGCGAGTTGCCGCAAATATATTTATGTCCATTTTTTGCGCACAGTTCCAAATACATTTTATTTGTTTTTACGTGCTAATCCTATGTATAATGAACACGTACACTATATTAAGGCAGTAAAACATCCTTACTGTTCTCGGACACTGTGTTACGTGCATGACACTTGTGTACACATATGTTGCACATATTTACAATGTATCATGCTAATTTATGTATATATACAATCTATTTACAGACTACACTGTCACACACTATATACATTCACCATCAACACATTCAGAACACCGCGAGTGTGAGCTGTCACACCCAGCTAGCCCTGCCTCACTCCTCCAACATTGTATTCACCAACATTGCTTCTCCCATCATACAGTTATTCACACCAATGTTTCATGTTCATTTATGTATATTTACAACATATGTACACACTATATACATGCACCATCAACACATTCAGAACACCGCGAGTGTGAGCAGTCACACCCAGCTAGCCCTCCCTCACTCCTCCAACATTGTATTCACTAACATTGCTTCTCCCATCATACAGTTATTCACACCAAGGTTTCATGTTCATTTATGTATATTTACAACATATGTACACACTATACACTGTCACACACTATATACATTCACGATCATCACACTCAGAATACCGCGAGTATGAGCAGCCACACCCAGCCAGTCTCCCTCACTCCAACATCTTACTTGCCAACATTGCTCCTCCCACCATACTGTTATTGTTTTTATTACACTATTTACACACGTTATATATACCTATCTACATGTTTTATTTACCAGAACTATGCAAGTAAGCCGGTATTGTGTCCAAACAGTACAGTGGCCACCATACACTGCATGAGAAATCACACAGCAGACAGCAGACAACACTATAGATGGTGGTTCTATCCCAAGTTCTTTCCCAAGAGGCAGACAAGAGGAGCTCCAGCATATTTCAATAATCCTAAGTATTGTAGTACAGGATGATGATAGTGAGTGGTGTCCCAGAGAACATAAAGGTATAGTGCTTTTGAAAAATAGGTGAGATAACAGGAATGTGTCAAGGAAAGTGAAATAGTGGATGAGAAAAAGTTACCCCTAGTGTTTCCTGTGCAGAGAACCACATTCAAGATGGCCGCCTGCAAGAGGAAATACAAAACAGAGCTTGATTTTGCTGGATTCAGTGAAGAAAGCATTGAGATAACCAGTCTATACAACAAGGTGGTAAAATTAGATACTATTGTGAAATCTCATGTAGAAATAATTAAGTAAATTGAAAGAAAGTAATGACCATTTAAATAGCAAAGTTGTATGTCTTGAGGGTAATTACCTAAGTGTAATTACCTAAGTGTAGTTACAGGATGAGAGCTACGCTCGTGGTGTCCCGTCTTCCCAGCACTCTTTGTCATATAACGCTTTGAAACTACTGACGGTCTTGGCCTCCACCACCTTCTCCCCTAACTTGTTCCAACCGTCTACCACTCTGTTTGCGAAAGTGAATTTTCTTATATTTCTTCGGCATCTGTGTTTAGCTAGTTTATATCTATGACCTCTTGTTCTTAACGTTCCAGGTCTCAAGAAATCTTCCCTACGGATTTTATCAATTCCTGTTACTATTTTGTATGTAGTGATCATATCACCTCTTTTTCTTCTGTCTTCTAGTTTTGGCATATTTAATGCCTCTAACCTCTCCTCGTAGCTCTTGCCCTTCAGTTCTGGGAGCCACTTAGTAGCATGTCTTTGCACCTTTTCCAGTTTGTTGATGTTGATCTTTTACCCAGTTTTCCAGGGTGTAGTGAAAGACTTGTGCAAGGATAAGATTCAATTGGAAACAAATTGCAAAGCCATGGAAGAATAAAATAGACTCTTAAAAATAGCTTTGGAAGAAGTTAAAGTAAATTTAAACATAAATGACTACAATAGGTTAGGTAAGGAATTTCAACAGGAGAAACAGCTTTTGTCAGCACAGATGGAGGAAGTTACACAGGGAATAGAACAGTGCAAGAAAGATATGCAACTCACCTATGCACAAGTGGCCAAGGAGAAGGAAAAAATAGAAGAAGTGTAGCGAGAAGATTATCCCAATAATATACTCGCTCCAAATGCATTGTTAATATTCTTGTCAACCTTTGGAGATGAATGAGGTGAGGCGTTGCCGGGCAACACGGTGAGGTGTTGCCCGAGCATATAAGCAGCAGAATAGCAAACATTAACTAGTCTACTTTCAAGTGTGGTCTAGAGCAGACACTTGCGAGATACTGTACCGACGCTCAGTGCGCTCAACTCACACCAAAGTATCACCTGTGTACTTCTGTATATTCGACCAAATATATATATAGTATCTTAGTGTCTGTGTTTATTGTCACCATACTTTACGTAACAACAGAATCGTTACATTGGTGACCCCAGAGAGTTTCGACGATACCCAACCACGATGGACTACAACATGGACTCTCACTGGACCTCCACTGCTACTGTTTGCTGTGATGGAACACTGCCAACACCCTCGCCACAGCTATGATTTTCATCACGTCCATCTCTGCATTTTCATCTACTACGGCTTGCTGCTCCACGATCGTTACTCACTCATCTGACAGCCTCATCAATGATTACATCATGTTGGATCTACAGCTTGTCCTGCCGACTCTCCGTCGCTGCCAGGGAACTGCTTGTCCTACGCCCATGACAGCTGCTCTGTCATCAGATTCATCTACACGTTCACTGCATTTTGATACTCGGCCGACTCAAGCCCTTTGCGCAGTACAGGACTTACAGCTTGCGTTTCCGACACTTCGTCGCCTTCAGGACAATTCAGCTCTAGATGTGATTACCTCGTTGTCCTAACAACGTGCCTACATTACCTCCTAATGTCCTGATGCCCGAGCCCATCCGCCCCGGATCTAAATGCTCCACCAGCGACCCAAGGACGCAACAATTATGCACATTCTTCTCTCCTGCTACACCGAGCTTGTCCACACACTGCCTACATCTTTTGATACCAGACTACAATTTCCACAGTCAACAATGTAGTACTCGGCGTGTACAGTCCTAATCAACCCAAGACGCTACAGCTTCGACACAGAGCAGACAGCAGACTACGACTGCATCGAGCCGCCACGCTCTCGCTCCCCGAGTTCAGACACTCACAATTCTCAATTGAGCCGCCACGCTCTCCCACATAGAGCTCCACGACTCCGGCCTCACTCAGCTCTCTGCTCTGCTCCAGGCTTCGTCTCAATGTCTGCGACACTGCTAAATCCAGAGACACATCCGCCGACTACGCAGTTCACTTTTCGACCACAGTTACCAGCAGCACCGCCTCCTACGACAACGGACGATCCTGTACGACCTCCCACCCTACAACCCCAGTTACCAGCCGCACCACAACCTGATCCTACGACGACGGACGATCCTGTGCGACCTTCCACCCTACGACCCCAGTTAGATGACATCAGCGAAGAGGAGGAAGTTAACTTTGATGGTTATGTAACGCGAGCAGGTCGTACAATTCACCGACCAGCTAAGTTCCTTGATCAAGTATTTTTCCTTTCATCCCCTGGGAGGGGGAGTTCTGTAGCGAGTAGATTATCCCAATAATATACTCGCTCCAAATGCATTGTTAATATTCCTGTCAACCTTTGGAGATGAATGAGGTGAGGCGTTGCCGGGGCAACACGGTGAGGTGTTGCCCGAGCATATAAGCAGCAGAATAGCAAACATTAACTAGTCTACTTTCAAGTGTGGTCTAGAGCAGACACTTGCGAGATACTGTACCGACGCTCAGTGCGCTCAACTCACACCAAAGTATCACCTGTGTACTTCTGTATATTCGACCAAATATATATATAGTATCTTAGTGTCTGTGTTTATTGTCACCATACTTTACGTAACAATAGAATCGTTACAGAAGCATGTTACGGACCCGAGTCCAGCGTCCGAGCACGGAGCAGTGACGGCAACGCCATCTGTGGGTCGGCTCCCGAAACCCCCTCCAAATGGACGACGCCATCTAGTGAGGACGGGATATACCGGCCATAGGGGCTGGATTCCCGTCTTAATCAGCTAGTAACGTAGCCGCTGCTGACCTCTGGTGAGGTGGCGCTTAGACAGCAACGCCATCTATGGAGTGGATAGGTGGACGTTTGTGTCTAAGCCTGTGAGTGAGGTGCCCTAGAGTGTCATCAGCACTAATGATGTGTCTGATTACAGAGTCGACCTGGGACTGCTGTATTGGACGATGGATCAGTCTACCCAAAGCAGCCATAGTCTCTCCACGTGTTTGCTGCAGAAGCTGTGAGTCACCCCCGGACGATCACTGTTGAGTGTGTTAGCCTGCCTAGTGATGTGGCAGTACCAGGAATCGTCTTATCTGGGGGCTGGCTGGTGGGAAAGACTGGCCACTGTGGTGCAGAGAGGGGAGAGTGATCTGCGGAATCACACGAGGCTCCTGCCTAGGGCTCGCAACCCTAGTATCGATCGTGGAGTGGCCTACACAGCGGAGCTGATCGGAACCTGCCAGCTACAGGCTGGATTTGTGGTTGAAGGCCTCCACGACGGTGCACCCAGTGGGACTGTGATTTGGCTGGCCTGTGGCCGGGGTAGATTCGCCGAAAGAATCAAAGGATTCATCGTGGGCCACGACGAAGAGAACCAGGGCTACTCATTGTGAGCACCGTGGAGCATCCCGTGCCTTCAGAGGAAGACGATTCTGTACATTGTGTATTTATACCCCCCGTGTGACAGTTTATATATTTATTTATGGTGGTGGTGATTATATATAGATATCTGAGCATTTGTATCCCTTCCCCTTTAATTTACTTGCGTTACGGAACACACCCCTTGAAAGCCACTACTAACTTGGGGCCGGATACCCAAACTCTAATAACATCAGAGAAGAACCCCATTGCAACCCAATAGGGCTGTAACAAAGCAGTAAAGGAAGTCAAACACTGCAGCAACCAAGATAAAACAAACATTAGGCTAGAAGTGAGGAAAGAATTGGCATCTAACCCGAAGTTGGTGCAAAACACAGTTGATCGGAGTAAGTCCCTGATCATTTCTGAAGGAATGACCTTCCCAACCATGTTAAAGACTGTACCTCTCTCAACCAGTTTAAGATAAAAACGAAGCTATACCTAATAAATTCCCTGTAACCTACCTTACCCTTCTATTGTCAACCAATGTCTGTTTTTTTTTAAAGAGCGCTGTTTGTCGACATAATTGTATTTGTGCTGATTTTTCAGCTATGTTTTCATTTCTTGTTTTCATTCTACTCTTTATGCTCAATTAGTATTAAGCTTGTCATTTAAGTTTTTCATGCCCGAAACGCTTTGCGTAATAGTGGCTTTAGGCATTGTATGTACTAGCTCTACCTATAAGTCATCCAATCTTTGTAAAAATTTCTTGTATGTATGTACCTTACCTAAATAAACATTTTATTTTATTTTTTTTTTATTTTTTTTTTGGCTGCAAGGAACAGGAGATAACATCTAGGTCAGAAAAAGCTGTAGAAGAAGCAAAAGTAGTAGATAAAATTGTTGGCCTCGTGGAAGGTCTTACAACCATAGAGAATATCTGCGACTACAGGAGAATAGGCAGATATGTAAAAGGGAAAGACCGACCTTTGAGGATCACCCTAAATGGTACCAAACAGATGGAAGAAGTACTAAGGAATGCTAGAAAATTACAAAGTGATGAGGATGGGAAAGTGTGGTTGTTAAGACGAGATCTTTCAAAAGAAGATAGAGATAAGCTGAAACTGAACCTCGCCGAGGCAAAACGTTTAAATGAGAGCAGGAATGAAGAAGAAATCAATTCTTTTTTCTACAAATTGATAGGGGTAGGCAGGCCAGTAAAGTGGTACATAAAGGCAAACCAACAAAATCATTAGAGAAAGGGGGAGTAAAAAATAAGAAGAGGGGTAACAAGTTCCTCAAGATTGCATACACCAACATAGATGGAGTAAGATCAAAGATACTGGAGTTAAGTGATATAATACAGCTGCAGACACCAGACATTGTTGCACTCACAGAGACAAAACTTGAAGATGCTATTTTAAATGAGGACATATTCCCAAGGGGCTACTCAATTTGGAGACGGGACAGAAAAATCAGGAAAGGCGGTGGCGTTGCTGTGCTGGTGAAAAACACCTAAAGGTGAACAAAATAGTGACTGCCAATCCACAAGAAGTTGACATAATAGCACTAGAGATCTGCCATGAGGATGATAAACTAATGATCATAAATGCATATAGTCCACCGCTTAAGCAGCACATGGTCAAAGGAGGAGCTAGATAGTAAAGGAGAAGGTCTTATAACAATAATGAGAGAGATCATAGCGAGAGCGGATAACGATAGTTCACGACTGTTGATAGTCGGCGACTTCAACTTGAAATCCATAGACTGGGAAGCATGTGAAGCTAAAACAGAAGATTTCTGGACCTGTAAATTTGTAGACCTCATCCTGGAAACATTCTTGTATCAACATGTTAAACAAGCTACGAGGATGAGGGAAGGGGACGTCCCCTCCATGCTAGATTTGATATTTACCAGGAAGGAGGAAGAAATATTTGACATTCAGTACCTTCCTCCCTTGGGTAAAAGTGACCATGTCTTTTTGGGAATAAAGTATGCAATGCGTTATAATCTGGAAGAAAATATGATGGTCGATGTAAATGAAAAACCTGACTTTAGGAGAGGACATTATGGCAACCTTAGAAAAAATTTTAGTGAGTATAATTGGACAGACGTGTTGCTAAGCAAGGAAGTGAATGAGATGTATGTCAGGTTTTGTGAAATATATGATAAAGGCACAAAAAAATTTATACCAAAACAGAGAAGCAAAACTAGGAAACAGGATTGGTTCAACAGAAAGTGCGAGAGAGCCAGAGACCAAAAGACACAAAAATGGAATCAATACAGGAAGAGGCCGAACCCCCAAACATACCAGCGATACAAAGATGCGAGAAACAACTACACAGCAGTGAGGAGAGAGGCAGAAAGAAATTTGGAAAAGGGATTGCAGACAAATGTAAAACAGACCAGGTCTATTCTATAAATTCATAAACAAGAAAATTGCAGGAAAAGGATAATGTTCAGAGGTTGAAAATGGGAAATAGATTCACGGAAAATGAAAGGAAATGTGTGAAACATTAAACGAAAAGTTCCAAAGTGTGTTTGTACAAAATGAAATCTTCAGGGAACCAGATACAATAAGAATTCCAGAGAACAACATAGAGCACATAGTGGTGTCTAGAGACGAAGTGGAAAAAATGCTCAAGGAGCTAAATAAGAACAAAGCAGTTGGTCCAGATGGAGTTTCACCATGGGTTCTGAGAGAATGTGCACTTGAGCTCACCATTCCTCTTCAACTGATTTTTCAGGCATCCCTGTATACAGGAGTTGTAGCTGATGTGTGGAAAAAGGCTAACATAGTTCCAATCTACAAAAGTGGAAACAGGGAAGACCCCCCCCTTAATTATAGACCGGTATCATTGACAAGCGTAATAGTCACAATATTGGAAAAAATAATTAAAACTAAATGGGTAGAACACCTGGAGAGAAATTATATAATATCAGACAGACAGTATGGTTTTCGATCTGGAAGATCCTGTGTATCGAATTTACTCAGTTTCTATGATCGAGCAACAGAGATATTACAGGAAAGAGATAGTTGGGTTAACTGCATCTATCTGGACCTAAAAAAAGGCTTTCGACAGAGTTCCACATAAGAGGTTGTTCTGGAAACTGGAAAATATTGGAGGAGTGACAGGTACGCTTCTAACATGGATGAAAAATTTTCTGACTGATAGAAAAATGAGGGCTGTGATCAGAGGCAATGTATCGGACTGGAGAAATGCCACAAGTGGAGTACCACAGGGTTCAGTTCCTGCACCAGTGATGTTTATTGTCTACATAAATGATCTACCAGTTGGTATACAGAATTATATGAACATGTTTGCTGATGATGCTAAGATAATAGGAAGGATAAGAAACTTAGATGATTGTCATGCCCTTCAAGAAGACCTGGACAAAATAAGTACATGGAGCGCCACTTGGCAAATAGAATTTAATGTTAATAAATGCCATGTTATGGAATGTGGAATAGGAGAACATAGACCCCACACAACCTATATATTATGTGAGAAATCTTTAAAGAATTCTGATAAAGAAAGAGATCTAGGGGTGGTTCTAGATAGAAAACTATCACCTGAGGACCACATAAAGAATATTGTGCGAGGAGCCTATGCCATGCTTTCTAACTTCAGAATTGCTTTTAAATACATGGATGGCGATATACTAAAGAAATTGTTCACTGACTTTTGTTAGGCCAAAGCTAGAATATGCAGCAGTTGTGTGGTGCCCATATCTTAAGAAGTACATCAACAAACTGGAAAAGGTGCAAAGACATGCTACTAAGTGGCTCCCAGAACTGAAGGGCAAGAGCTACAAGGAGAGGTTAGAGGCATTAACCCTCAAACCGCTAGGGTCCCAAATGGAATTCACACCCACAGGCGCAACAAAAAAAAAAATTCCAAAAAGTTCTTTCGTCTTATAGAAGTGTTCATTTTTGTTCCCTGATCACGGAAAAAATAACAAAAAAATAGTAGGTGGCATATTTTAGCCGCAATAGGGTAGGGAAGTGTGGCAAAAAAGGGGCGTTGGCAGAGCCTTCGCCAGATGAGGTCTACTCCGCCCGAGCTGTCAGACGGCAGTTGCCACAAATATATTATTACCTAATTATTTCAATGTCTCTGATTGATTTTTTCTTAGTTTTTTTGCAGTAATATTATTCCATACAGTGAATTGTGGTATATTTATATTATAAAATGTGTGAACCATCGCTGTACTCAAAATTATGGTGTGCATATTAGTGATTCAATTATTATGTTCATAAAACGATAAACAAATAGTTTTGCTGTTGTTACACTATATACACAGGTTATATATAAGTATCTGCATGTTTTGTACACCATAACGAACTACTAAGTTGGTCTTGTGAGTCAAAAAGCAACGAGGAGTGACCGCCAAACACCAGCGAGCCACTCACTGCCACTCCCTCCCTCAACACCACCTCACTCACCCTCATTCACCTCCTACAATACTCTTTCTGTATTTATTTACTATACACAGACGTTATATATACGTATTTACATGTTTTGTTCACCATAACTGTACATCTAAGCTTGTATGGTGAGTAAAGGCCACAAAGACGTAGCTACTCACACAGTCAGCTGATCGGCGGCCGCCCTCAAGGCCAGACGCATTAATATTTGTCCTTCAACAATATTGTTTGTGGTGTTATTACGCTATATACACATATTATATATAAGTATCTACCTGTTTTATTCACCATACCTGAACAAATAAGCTGGTATGGTGCCCAAAGACCATAGTGGCCATCAGTAAACACCATGCCAAGACGTGCAGACGACGCTCTTCCCTCACCAAAATGGCGGCTCCCAACCTACTCCTCTCGCTGTTATCACACTCTATACACACGTTATATATAAGTATCTACATTTGTGTTCACCATATCGAACCACTAAGCTGGTATGGTGAGTGCAGTCAATAAATGGTGGCCACACACAGTCAGAAGACGACGCCACAACTCTCCCTCGCACAGCCTTACGCCTCCCTCCATGGAGCACAGCGCTAAATATCACCACAATCCTGCTATTATCAGAATCCTGGTCAGTTTTATCACAGTCAGGGGCTTCAGTAATACTATCACTGCTAAATAATAGCAGTATCATATATATTATGGTATTTGTAGGCGATGTTGTGGTCACAAGCTGAATAGCGGTGCTGTGAGCTCGTGCTGCGTGCGCCAGCCTTGGTGGCTTGCTCAATACTGACGCTGTAACACCCAAGAATGTTGGCCTGGATTTTTTTTCTAGGTGGCATCTGACAACTATCGGTCGTGGCTGTACTATAGCTGCCCCTATCCCAGGCGGGGAGTTTAAATTATAGCGCTAGACACGAAATCATATATAAATGATGTGCGCGGTTTCGGTTTTGTCACTGATATCATTTATATATGATATGCGCGGTTTGAGGGTTAAATATGCCAAAACTAGAAGACAGAAGAAAAAGAGGTGATATGATCACTACATACAAAATAGTAACAGGAATTGATAAAATCGATAGGGAAGATTTCCTGAGACCTGGAACTTTAAGAACAAGAGGTCATAGATATAAACTAGCTAAACACAGATGCCGAAGAAATATAAGAAAATTCACTTTCACAAACAGAGTGGTAGACGGTTGGAACAAGTTAGGGGAGAAGGTGGTGGAGGCCAAGACCGTCAGTAATTTCAAAGCGTTATATGACAGAGTGCTGGGAAGACGGGACACCACGAGCGTAGCTCTCATCCTGTAACTACACTTAGGTAATTACTATGATTACGACGTCACCTCCCTCACCAAAATAGCTCCTCTCAACATACTCCTGGTGCTGTTATTACACTATATACACACACTGTATATACACATGTACATGTGTGTGTTCCCTATAGCGAACCACGAAGCTAGTATGTGAGCAAAACAAGAGTGGCTGCCACACAGTGAGGCTACCTCAATTCTCTCCCTTCCTCACCAAAATTCCTCCTTCCACAATACTACGCACAACGCTAATTATAACCACAATCGTGGTCACTAATTCCTGTAAATGAATAATTGACCACACGTTTATTTTGAAAAGGAACCTAAAAAGTCATTTGAAGATTCCTAGATTGACGAAATAATGCTGTGGTGCTGTGGCTAGCGCTGTGACCAGTATTGAATCACTGATATTTGAACATTGTATCCAGTCATTATCACACTCAGGCTCTTCTATAATACTATCATGGCTAAATAAAACAGATTATATATATATTTTGACAATATTAGGCGATGCTGTGGTCACACGCTGAACAGCAGTGCTGTGCGCTCATGCTGCGAGTGCCAGCCTTGGTTGCTCACTCACTACTGAGGCTCTGACACCCGGCAATGTGGACCATGATTTTTTTTTAAGATGGCATTTGTTTACAGGAGCCCTGAGGAAGCTGATGTGAACTCCATGTATCCGCAGGAGTTTTGAATGGAACGTGAAAAATAAAAACACCCAGAGGCGCGTTGCACACCCAAAGCCTGGGCCTGCAGGTGCGTTGCGCAGTTAAAGGGTTCATAATAATAATAATAATAATAATAATGCTAATATTTTATTTAGGATAAGTACATACATAGATGCAGTTACAAACATTCTGATTGATTTATAGATAGAGCTAGTACATACAATACCTAAAGCCACTAGTACGCTTAACATTTCGGGCAATAACCCTTAACCCTTAACCCTTTAATTGCGCAATACATCATATGATGTGTTGAGTGACTTGCAGTAACTTGCGCTCCACATCATATGATATTTTGGAGTACCGCGCAAGATTTGAAAGGCCTGCAGGGTAGAGGGGGCCTCCATACGCTGCCCAGGGGCTATAGTAAACAGCCGCTATTTTGAAAAAACAATCCAGCTCATGTTATTATCGCATGGGAGGCCTCAGTTACCCAGCAGCCACCATGTCGAGCGCACGGCCGAACGCTTCCCGGGTGCGCACCACGCAATCACTCACCCAAGAGCAAATAACCAGTGAATTAATTTCTGATGGCGAGGAAAGTGATTTTGATGACTCTGATATTGATAAAGACTACACACAATTGACCTAGGATGATAGCACGGACAGTGAAAATGAGATACAGCTGCCTCCCATGGTGACGCCTATACACTCATCCATGCCACCTTGCCCAGTGTCTACTCCAATTCACCCTTGATCACACAGTTCCTGTGCTTATTTAGAATCTGAGAATATTTTCGGTGACGAGTCAGAGGAAGGTGACTCTTTTTCTGGTTTTAGTGAAGTGGAATCAGAACATAGTGTTACCGAGCCTGGTGCCAGTACCAGTGGTGTTACTGGGCGAGAATTTTTCGCGTCAGCAGCGTCTCGCCCAGCCAAGCGCCACTGCATGGAACAACATGAGGTACCAAGAGCCTCATGTTCACGTGCTTCCACCTCACGTGCACGTAGTGGCCGTACTGTGCGTAGACGGGCTTCAGCTCCTGGTCCACAGGGTGCATCGCTTCCTCGCCGTTGTGCCCCTGTTGCGGCCCCTGTGTCTCGCAGGACCCCAGGTGTACTAGTGTGGAATGATGGTGCTGGTTTTATTCCTCAATTTCTTGCCTTTGACAATAAAGACATTGGGATTACAGAGCTTTTCCCTGATAATGGAGAGGATATGAGTGAATTGCAAGCTACGCTCCTCACTCTGCGCTGTATTTCAGCCCTAAAACTACCGCCAGATGATGTAGACCACCACCCACAGGCAGCTAAGTACATGGACTCCAAGCATGTCATAGCACAATCAAAGTAACCAACCCAAATCGACTCATTCCATCGCAAACAAAATTAAAAACAATCCTCTCTGGCTGTAATTACCTAAGTGTAATTACCTAAGTGTAGTTACAGGATGAGAGCTACGCTCGTGGTGTCCCGTCTTCCCAGCACTCTTTGTCATATAACGCTTTGAAACTACTGACGGTCTTGGCCTCCACCACCTTCTCACTTAACTTGTTCCAACCGTCTACCACTCTATTTGCGAAGGTGAATTTTCTTATATTTCTTCGGCATCTGTGTTTAGCTAGTTTAAATCTATGACCTCTTGTTCTTGAAGTTCCAGGTCTCAGGAAGTCTTCCCTGTCGATTTTGTCAATTCCTGTTACTATTTTGTATGTAGTGATCATATCACCTCTTTTTCTTCTGTCTTCTAGTTTTGGCATATTTAATGCTTCTAACCTCTCCTCGTAGCTCTTGCCCTTCAGTTCTGGGAGCCACTTAGTAGCATGTCTTTGCACCTTTTCCAGTTTGTTGATGTGCTTCTTAAGATATGGGCACCACACAACAGCTGCATATTCTAGCTTTGGCCTAACAAAAGTCATGAACAATTTCTTTAGTATATCGCCATCCATGTATTTAAATGCAATTCTGAAGTTAGAAAGCATAGCATAGGCTCCTTGCACAATATTCTTTATGTGGTCCTCAGGTGATAGTTTTCTATCTAGAACCACTCCTAGATCTCTTTCTTTATCAGAATTCTTTAAAGATTTCTCACATAATATATAGGTTGTGTGGGGTCTATGTTCTCCTATTCCACATTCCATAACATGACATTTATTAACATTAAATTCCATTTGCCAAGTGGTGCTCCATATACTTATTTTGTCCAGGTCTTTTTGAAGGGCATGACAGTCATCTAAATTTCTTATCCTTCCTATTATCTTAGCATCATCAGCAAACATGTTCATATAATTCTGTATACCAACTGGTAGATCATTTATGTACACAATAAACATCACTGGTGCAAGAACTGAACCCTGTGGTACTCCACTTGTGACATTTCTCCATTCTGATACATTGCCTCTGATTACTGCCCTCATTTTTCTATCAGTCAGAAAATTTTTCATCCATGATAGAAGCTTACCTGTCACCCCTCCAATATTTTCCAGTTTCCAGAACAACCTCTTATGTGGAACTCTGTCGAAAGCCTTTTTTAGGTCCAAATAGATGCAGTCAACCCAACCATCTCTTTCCTGTAATATCTCTGTGGCTCGATCATAGAAACTGAGTAAATTCGATACACAGGATCTTCCAGATCGAAAACCATACTGTCTGTCTGATATTATATCATTTCTCTCTAGGTGTTCTACCCATTTAGTTTTGATTAGTTTTTCCAATACTTTCACTATTACACTTGTCAATGATACAGGTCTATAATTGAGGGGGTCTTCCCTGCTGCCACTTTTGTAGATTGGAACTATGTTAGCCTGTTTCCACCCGTCTGCTACGATTCCTGTACACAGGGATGCCTGAAAGATCAGGTGAAGTGGAATGCTGAGCTCAGATGCACATTCTCTCAGAACCCATGGTGAAACGCCATCTGCTTTGTTCTTACCGAGCTCCTTGAGCATTTTTTCCACTTCGTCTCTAGACACCTCTATGTGTTCTATGTTGTTCTCTGGAATTCTTATTGTATCTGGTTCCCTAAAGATTTCATTTTGTACAAACACACTTTGGAACTTTTCGTTTAGTGTTTCTGTGAGTACCAGTGCATGCTGCCCGCCTCTGCCCACCACCACGCTGCCTGATGCAAGTTTCCGCCACTACATATACTCCAGTCCATTCTCGACGTATCATATCTCCCAGGAACAGGACTGTGCAGGTAAATAAGAGCAACAAAGTCCCTAACAAGGCATCCATCTTGACAAATACTGACAGTCATCGTGTTACTCCCTCTGGAAGTTTGGGGCCTGAGGCGGCAGTTCTGCTCTCCCCTCCCCCCCATTGAGCCAGGGAGCAGTGTCCGCTCAATCCTCTCCAATTACCATTCTTACATCCCAGTTTACGAAATTCAATCATGCTTCTGGTCCCTCACTGGATTTCCCTAACTGGCCCAAGAATCAGTTGTTCAAAAAGTTGTGCCTAGTCCTTGAGGCTCAAAATACAATCATCTCGAGTCTTCAAACTGAGAATCAACCGAACCGCGTGAACCTCCATCAACAACAAGGAATAACCCTCCTTCGTGAGGATATTAGAAACTTTAAGGCTAGCCAAGATCAACTCCAGCATGACTTGAATAATCTCCATGAGGAAAACATTCGTCTGAAAACTGATGAAGCCATAAAAAACAAGAGGAAGCTCTCAGCAAAATGACTACATGTATCAGTACATTATCCGCCCAACATTCCGTCTCCCAGGATGAACAAGATCAGCAAAAGCTGCTTGACTTTGTAGTTGTGTCTCCCAAGATATTCCTGTGGAAAGTGAAGGTGAAAAGTGTAATTGAACTAGTTCAGTCTCTCTTAAATAACAAATTGCAGGTCAATCTAGGCAAAACAGGCATTATTGCTGCCTACAGAGTAGGCAAAAAGAATCCATCAGGACAAAACCAACAGAAAATTCGCATGAAGCTGACTTCCCAGTCCATGAAATCGCATCTTGTCTGGACATCTGCATCCCAACGACAGGGAATTTACATCAATGAGTGCTTGACCAGAAAAAGACAACAACTCCTCTACTGTCTGCGTCAAATCCGTCATCAAAACCCAGATGCGATTCATCAGTGCTTCGTTAGAGATCTTCTTCTTCTTGAGGTTATCTTGAGATGATTTCGGGGCTTAGTGTCCCCGCGGCCCGGTCCTCGACCAGGCCTCCACCCCCAGTATGCAGCCCGTGACAGCTGACTAACACCCAGGTACCTATTTTACTGCTAGGTAACAGGGGCATAGAGTGAAAGAAACTCTGCCCATTGTTTCTCGCCGGCACCTGGGATCGAACCCAGGACCACAGGATCACAAGTCCAGCGTGCTGTCCGCTCTGCCGACTGGCTCCCTTGATGGCTTGATTAAAGTGAGAAAGACTTCAGTAGGTAAAATGTTTACAATTGCTAATGAGGATATAACGGAACTGCTTATGCAGACACGAATTTCCCGTCAAAGAAGGAATAATTTAAATAGGGAGATTGAAGAAATCGAGCGGAAATTGAAACACTCATATGAAACTGAAGAAAGGCAGTTAGAACAGAACGCAATTCAGGAAATAAAGAAAAATCCAAAATATTTCTTCTCATATGCGAAATCAAAAGCAAAAACCACTGCCAGTATTGGACCTATTCATACAAGTGAAGGTTCATACACGGAGGATGACAAAGAAATTAGTGAAATCCTAAAAAAGCAGTATGAGGACATGTTTAGCACTCCAATAAACAACATGAAGGTGGAAGATCCAGACAATTTCTTTATGTGGGATATTCAAACCCCTGTAAATATAACTGATATAAACACGAGCGCACTAAATTTTGAAAAAGAAATTGAAAACATGCCCATGCACTCAGCCCCAGGTCCAGACTCATGGAATCCAATATTTATAAAGAAATGCAAAGTGCCAATAGCACAGGCACTCAGTATAGTGTGGAGGAAGAGCTTGGACACGGGGGAGATACCAGATGCACTTAAAGTAGCAGACATAGCCCCTCTACACAAGGGAGGGAGCAAAGCATTGGCAAAAAATTATAGACCAGTTGTACTAACATCGCACATCATAAAAGTATTTGAGAGAGTGATTAGGAGTCAGGTCACCAATTTCATGGAGACCAATGACCTTCACAACCCAGGCCAACATGGATTTCGAGCGGGAAGATCGTGCCTCTCACAGCTACTTGAGCACTATGACAAAGTAACTGAGGCATTAGAAGAAAAACAGAATGCTGATGTGATATACACGGACTTCGCAAAGGCTTTCGATAAATGTGACCATGGCGTGATAGCACACAAAATGAAGTCAATGGGAATAACCGGTAAAGTAGGACGCTGGATACTCAGTTTTCTGTCAAACAGGACTCAGCGAGTAACGGTCAACCATATAAAATCTAGTCCAAGTGCAGTGAAAAGCTCTGTACCTCGGGGTACAGTCCTTGCACCTCTGCTTTTCCTTATTCTCATATCAGATATAGACAAAAATACAAGTCACAGCTTCGTATCATCCTTTCCAGATGACACAAAAATCAGTATGAAAATTACCTCGGCTGAGGACATTGAAAAACTTCAAGATGATATTAATAAAGTTTTTGACTGGGCATCAGAAAATAACATGATGTTTAACAGTGATAAATTCCAGGTACTCAGGTACGGTAAAAATGAGGACCTTAAACTTAATACAGAGTACAAAACACAATCAAATGTACCCATAGTAGGAAAACAGCATGTAAAGGATTTGGGAATAATAATGTCTGACGACCTAAAGTTTAAGGAGTATAACCAAGCAAATATTGCGACAGCCAGAAAAATGATAGGATGGATTACGAGAACTTTCAAATCCAGGGATCCCATCACAATGGTTGTACTCTTCAAGTCACTTGTGTTGTCCCGTCTTGAGTACTGCTCAGTACTCACTTCCCCCTTCAGAGCAGGAGAGATTGCTGAAATAGAGTGAATACAGAAAACATATACGGCACGCATAGATGCAATAAAGCACCTAAATTATTGGGATCGTCTCAAAACCCTCCAAATGTACTCACTAGAAAGAAGACGAGAGAGATATCAAATAATATACACCTGGAAGATACTGGAGGGCCAAGTACCAAATCTACACTGTAAAATAACAACGTACTGGAGTGAACGATATGGAAGAAAATGTAGAATAGAACCAGTGAAGAGCAGAGGTGCCATAGGCACAATCAGAGAACACTGTATAAACATCAGAGGTCCGCGGTTGTTCAACGTCCTCCCAGCAAGCATAAGAAATATTGCCGGAACAACCGTGGACATTTTCAAGAGGAACCTAGATTTATTCCTCCAAGGAGTGCCGGACCAACCGGGCTGTGGTGGGTATGTGGGCCTGCGGGCCGCTCCAAGCAACAGCCTGGTGGACGAAACTCTCACAAGTCAAGCCTGGCCTCGGGCCGGGCTTGGGGAGTTGAAGAACTCCCAGAACCCCATCAACCAGGTATCAACCAGGAGGAAAACCTTAACACTTTCCTCTCCCAATGTGATTTGTCTCACCTTTTCATCACTCTCAATGAGTCAACATAATTAACCCCCTTGTCACCTTGTGCGGGCTAGGTATCCTAAGTCTCTTTGTTTCACTTTTTAAATTAATTTTTAATTTACTTTTTACTAGTCATTTATTGGACTTAATTAATTGAGTGGATTAATATTTCTTTAGGTCTTATTAATTATATGATCATAACTAAACTATTTATAGTAAATAATCATTAGCTTAAATTTGCCTATGTTTATTATTCAACTTTTTTCTTTGATTTCATTTATTACCTAGGTTGCCTAGCCTCGCCATTCTCCCTTACTCCATTGTACCCCTGGCTTTGCCTGTGTCTCAAAATGCAAATTATTACTTACAGTGTACCTGACAGTACTTGTAAGCAATCTACCTCATTTTTCTTTTTTGCTCATTTTGTGTTTGTTTTGTATAGTCTTGTTTTTTTTACCCCTTTTATATCAAAATTTATTTTGAAATTGCCATTCTTGCCTTGTTTTCCTACAACCAGCCTTTTTATGCAGACAAGTATAGACCCAGAAATAAACCTCTTATCCACTATCTATGACAATCATCACTTTAATGATCAAAATTGCAGATATTTTACAGCACATGATGTAAACAATGTATTAACACATAATCATAATATCTCTGTAATCAACTTGAATGTTAGATCTCTAGGTAAACACTTCGATGATGTTAGTGCCTTGATTGAAACTATTGACAAGAAATTCTCTTTTATTATACTTACTGAAACGTGGTTAAAAGAGGATACTACTCAACTCTTTAACATGCCTAACTACTCAGCAATTCACAACTGTCGTCAAATTCAGAGAGGTGGTGGTACTGCTCTTAACTACCACCAAGAACTAACATGCTTATAAAGTAATTAGCACTAGAGACTGCTGTGGGGAGTATATCTTCGCCAGTTTCAGAGTCAAGGGGGCTCAGTCTGTCCTGTCTGTGGGTGCAGTCTATAGAATTCCTAATACTGATGTGTCCGAATTCAACTCAAACCTTAGAAATCTAATACTAGATAACAGACTGAACAAAAGCCATCTTATTATCGCAGGGGACTTTAACCCTTCAATTATGCATCGCATCAGATGATGCGCGGGCATACCATGCACAATTTGAAAGGCCCGCGGGGTAGAGGGGGTCCCCATACACTGCCCAGGGGTTATAGTAAACAGCCGCCATTTTGAAAAAAAATCCAGTTCACACTACCATCGCTTGGGAGGCCTCAGTTACCCAGCAGCCACCATGTCGAGCGTACGGCCGAACGCTTCCCGGGCACACCCCACGCAATCACTCACCCAAGAGCAAATAACCAGTGAATTATTTTCTGATGCTGAGGAAAGTGACTTTGATGACTCTGATATTGATAAAGACTACACACAATTGACCGATGTTGATAGCACGGACAGTGAATATGAGATACAGCCTCCTCCCATGGCGAGGCCTATATGCTCACCCATGCCGCCTCGCCCAACGTCTACTCCAATTCTCCCTCGGCCACATAGTTCCTGTGATTATTTAGAGTCTGAGAATATTTTCGGTGACGAGTCAGAGGAAGGTGACTCTTTTTCTGGTTTTAGTGAAGTGGAATCAGAACATAGTGTTACCAAGCCTGGTGCCAGTACTAGTGGTGATACTGGGCGAGATTTTGTCGCGTCAGCAGCGTCTCGGCCAGCCAAGCGCCACCGCATGGAACAACATGTGGCACCAAGAGCCTCATGTTCACGTGCCTCTACCTCATGTGCACGTGCCTCTACCTCATGTGCACGTGCCTCTACCTCACGTGCAGGTACCGGCCATACTGTGCGTAGACGGGCTTCAGCTCCTGGTCCACGGGGTGCATCGCTTCCTCGCCGTAGTGCCTCTGCTGCGTCCCCTGCGTCTCGCAGGACACCAGGTGTACTAGTGTGGAGTGATGGTGCTGGTTTTATTCCCTGAATTCCTGCCTTTGACAGATTACTGGACCAAAGATCTGACTATTCCAACACCTTTCTTCGGGAAATATATGTCCAGAGACAGATTTCAGATACTCCTCAGGTGTGTGCATTTTGCAACTAATGAGGACTGGACTGAGGAGGATAGACTTTGGCAAGTGAGGCACTATATGAATGAGGTGATTGGAAAATTCAGAGATTTTTACGTACCAGCACAGAACCTGGTGATTGACGAATCCCTTATACTATTCAAAGGACGTGTTTCATTCAAACAGTATATTCCCTCAAAACGAAACAGATTTGGCTTGAAATTCTTTGTACTGTGTGACTGTGAAACAGGATAGGTGTTACACATGATTCTGTATTCAGCTAGCGATATAGACATTCCCAGTAACGACGAACATGGTACATGGTTTCTCTGGTAGTGTGGTGAAGTCACTGATGGCGCCATAGATGAACAAGGGCCAATCCTATACACAGATAATTACTATACAAGTCCATTGCTAGCTAAGTTCTTGACTGAAAATAAAACTGGGTTGGTTGGCACAGTAAAGCCACAAAAAAGGGAAATGCCAGTGTTTGTCGGTGGATTTGCAGTTGGTGAGTGCCAGGTACGGAAATGTGATGAAATTCTCTCAGTACAGTGGAAAGACAAGAGAGAAGTGAACCTGCTGACAACCGTTCATGAGGGTACAATGTTGAACAGTGGCAAGGTGCACGTGTAACGAGAGAACCAGAATATAAGCCAGATTGTGTTCTTGACTACAATATCAACATGCATTTTTTTGATAAGGCTGACATGATGATTAGCATTATCGAGTGTGTGCGGAAAACATTGAGGTAGACGAAAAAAGTGTTTTTCCATCTTGTTGACATGAGCATGTTTTAACTCCTATAATTTGTACCTGGTGAAAACTGGACGTAAAGCTATTTTCCGTACATTTGCTTTTACACTTGCAACACAGTTATTAGCAAAGTTTGGTCAAGAAGTCCTTGGCATATGAAGAACAATCATGAACCCAGTGTTGCAGCATGATGCAACACCCAGGCTCGCTCACATGAATGCCTTTCAACAACACAGACTAAAGAATTTACCAGCAGGTGGAAAGCGTGCAATAGGCCAACTTGCATGCGTAGTATGTAAAACAACAAAACGAAGAGAGCAAAAACGTAGAATGGTGCAAACATGGTGTGAAGGGTGTAGAGTTGCATTGTGTGCTGTCGACTGCTTCAACGACTACCACTCACTCCAAGACTTCTAAATGTGCAATAATAGTGCAAAAACCTGTACATAGTGCATGCTAGTGTGTACATATAAAATAATGAACATTGTGATTACTGTACATAATATAATGCCATAATGGAAAACGTTTGTGTGCGCATGTGTATACTCGATGTGTGCAACATATATTTATTTATTTATTTATTTATTTATTTATTTATGCATATACAAGAATGTACATTGTGAATGTGAGGATACATAATATGGTAATTACAGTCTTGTAAAGCCACTAGTACGCGCAGCGTTTCGGGCAGGTCCTTAATCTAAGAAAATTTTAAGGAGGTAAATACTTGCAAAATTTATAGACAAGAAAATGATAACAGTTACATGGAATGAAAAAAGGAAGATGAGAGAAAATTGTAGGTACAGTATACTAAAGCACATAGGTAGCTAAGAGTGATTGCAATGACAGCTTGAATGGTAGTTGACAAAAATTGGTAGGCACAATACAGCAGAAACAATATAAGATTGATTGCAATGACAGCTAGAATGGTAGTTGACAAAAATTGGTAGTCACAATACAGCATATGGCTAGCACATAAAAGAAGACAGCAATGAACACAATGATAAGGTTGTTTGATACTACATAAAAATTAGGAGATTGGGTAACACTAGGTACAGAGCAAATTTCAACCTCAGTGTAGGAAACTAAGAAGATGAAATTAGGTACTTTTTGGTTTTGCTTTTAAATAAGGCAAAAGTTTTACAGTTTTTCAATTCACTACGGAGTGAGTTCCATAGACTAGGTCCCTTAATTTGCATAGAGTGTTTACACAGATTAAGCTTGACCCTGGGGATATCAAAGAGATATTTATTTATATTGACAATAACAGTCAAGTGACATTATGTGCAACATAATTAGTGACTAATATTGCAAAGAATACACGCATAAACCTTGTAAATAATGACGCGAAAATAAATTCGTGGCAACTGTGGCTGCTTGAAGACCGCGCGCGACGCCTCTGGGACGCACCGTGCATGAGCGAATATGCAAACTGTGACGTCATCATCCATATTCTCAGCTCAATTACATCGCCGGTAAGTACAATTGATTTTTTTTTCCCATGATCAGGGAAGACGACTTAACAGCTTAGGAAGAAAAAATATTTTTTTTTTTTTTTTTTTTTTGCGCCTGTGGGTGTCAATCAGTATATAGCCATGCGCCATTTAAGGGTTAATATTGACCTTTGCGAACCTGAACACCCTACTGCTGTCAGCTTCATCAACTGTATGAATTCCTGCTTCCTCATACCCTTAATCACTAGAACTACTAGAATCACTGATAGTACTGCCACGACTCTAGATCACATCTGGACCAACATAACCTCTCCGCTTACTTCAGGTATAATCACCGATAGCACTACAGACCATTACCTCACATTTCTCTTATCTAACATTAACAAACCACCTCTAGAGACAAGGGAGTTAAGCTTTAGGCTGCACAATGAAACTGGTATAGGCAATTTTATAACTGCTGCTGCTAATGTCAACTGGGAGTCTGAGTTAGGCAACATAGGAGACATCATCCTAGCAGTGCAATCTTTTCTTCAAAAAACTCTCAGCCTTTATAACAACCACTGTCCTATGCTAATGAAACAAGTCACAGCCAAAAGGCTAAACAATCCTTGGCTTACAAAGGGAATACTTAAATCCATTAATAAAAAACATGACCTTGAGAAGAAGTATAGGTTAGGAACCGTCTCTAAAGAATTCTCAAAGAATTACTCGTTATTGCTATGTAAATAATTAGATGAGCAAAAACTAAATACTAGGTTTGAGGGTTAATTTATAAAAAAGCCTCCAGCTCTTTAGCCCCTTCTATTGCATTGCTCTTCAACAAGTCACTTGAACTCCATACCTTTCCAGATAATTTAAAAAAAAGCGAGAGTAACCCCTGTCCACAAATGTGGTGATCTCACAGATGTTAACAACTACAGACCCATATCAATCCTGCCTAACTTGTCAAAAATATTTGAAAAACTAATCTACAAGCAGCTTTACTCTTATCTAGCCAAACACAATATACTTAGCTCTTGTCAATATGGCTTCAGACCCAAAAAAGGCACTAACGATGCACTTATTAGTATGATTAACTTGATTCATGCAGCTCTTGATAAAAATGAGTTCCATGTTGGGTTATTTGTGTTCCTGCATAAGGCATTTGACACTGTCAACCACCAAAACCTTCTTCTTAAATTACATCATTAGGGAGTCAGAAGACACTCCCTGCAATACCTCAAATCTTACCTTACTGACAGGCTCCAGTATGTTTCTGTGAATAATTCAATTTCTCCCACCCTACCCATCAATATCGGTGTTCCTTAGGGCAGCACACTTGGCCCTCTCCTCTTTCTCATCTACATTAATGACCTTCCAAATGCCTCCCAACACCTCAAACCAATTCTATTTGCTGACGACACACCCTTCATTTACTCCAATCCTGACCCCCTTGCTCTAAATGCCACAGTGAATACTGAGCTAAATAAAGTCCATCTTTAGCTAACTGCTAACAAACTCACCTTTAACATTGACAAAACTTTCTATATTCTGTTTGGCAATAAATCCTCTAATCAAATAAATCTCAGGATAAACAATACCCAAATTTGTAACAAAATAGATGGCAAATTCCTTGACGTTCTCATTGACCACAAGCTGAATTTCCAGGGACACATTCTAAATATATAAAAAAAAGTTTCAAAAAATGTTGGCATTCTTTCTAAGATCAGATATTATGTACCTCGCCCTGCCCTGGTGACTCTCTATTACTCCCTCATTTATCCATATCTCAATTATGGTATTTATGCTTGAGGTTATACTACCCAAAATCATTTACGTCCTCAAAGGTATTGTGGGTGGAGAATGGTGGCAAGTCAGGTGAGGTGAGGGAGGGAGGGAGTGGCAGCCAGTGGCAGCCCGCCACTGGCTGCCACTCCTTCCCTCTCTGACCTCACCTGACTTGCCACCATTCTCCACCCACAATACTGTTTTTGCTTTTATATACAGACGTTATATATATAAGTATTTACATGTTTTGTTCACCATAACTGTACATCTAAGCTTGTATGGTGAGTAAAGGTAGATGTAGGACCTCACACAATGATGTAGGACCTCACACAGTGTGTGTGAGAACCTCACACAGTCAGCTGGCTGCCGCCCTCAAGGCCAGACGCAGTAATATTTCTCCTCCAACAATACTGTTTGTGGGGTTATTACGCTATATACACACATTATATAAAAATATCTACCTGTTTTATTCACCATACTTGTACAAGTAAACTGGAATGGTGCCCAAAGACCATCGTGGTAACCAGTAAACAACATCATCGTCTGCACGGTGGCGTCGTGCAGACGACGCCACCGCCCTCACCAAAATTGCGGCTCCCAACCTTCTCCTCTTGCTGTTTATACCCTCTATACACAGGTTATATATAAGTATCTACACTTGTGTTCACCATAGCGAACCACTAATTTGGTATGGTGAGTGCAGTCAATAAAAGGTGGCCACAAACACACAGTCAGAACAGATTGCCACCACCCTCCCTCCCACAGCATTACTCCTCCCTCCATGGCCCACAGCGCTAAATATCACCACAATCCTGCTATTATCAGAACCCTGGTCAGTTTTATCACAGTCAGGGGTCATCTGTAATAATATCATCGCTACATACTAGCATGAACAAGTATATTATGGCATTTTTAGGCGATACTGTGGTCACAAGCTGAACAGCAATGCTGTTAGCTCATGCTGCGTGCGTCAGGCTTGGTAGCTCACTCAATACTGAGGCCCCTAGCACCCGGGAGTTTGGCCCATGATTTTTTATAAAAATGGTGTCTGTTTACAAGAACCCTGATGAAGG
This sequence comes from Procambarus clarkii, assembly GCF_040958095.1. Taxonomy (NCBI): domain Eukaryota; kingdom Metazoa; phylum Arthropoda; class Malacostraca; order Decapoda; family Cambaridae; genus Procambarus; species Procambarus clarkii. The sequence continues at coordinate 20,966,793 of NC_091170.1, forward strand.
TGTGGTGAACCCCGTGTATCCGCGGGCCGTTTAAATCTTGCGTAGTACTCAAACACGTCATATGACGTGATGCGCAGTTGACTGGAACAACTTCCAACACGTCATATGACGTGATGTACACTTTAAGGGTTAAGGCAAGCTGAATCTCTTCCTGTGTGGGACTATACAAAGCAATTTTTCAAGACTACCTTACAAATTGATCTTTTCCTATAATCTTTTCAATACTACCTTCTGCTTTACAAACTTAGCTACATACAACCTACAAATACTAAAGCCAAGGGTGTATGTGAGTGCGTTATTTGCAAGCACACAGAATGAAGAAACAGGAAGTGAAAATTTATCTGTACCTGGTGCAACGAGAGTGTAGTCACGCTGTGCACCATGGAATACTTCGTTCATTATTACTCATTTCTGAAGTACTGAGTGTGCAATACAGTGTGTTACTGTGTAAATAGTCGGTGAAACTGTATATAATGTAATTTTAGTGAATTTTTAACAAGTAATATTGCAACAATAAACATTTATTGTGGACATATTACTGACACATGTATGACAGTTCCAGGGAACATTATGAACGTTCTATTTATTTATTTATTTATTTATTCATATATATACAAGAAGGTACATTGGGTTTGTGAGAATACATTGGATAGTACAGTATTTACATTCTTGTAAAGCCACTAGTACGCGCAGCGTTTCGGGAAGGGCCTTAATCTAGCAGATAATTTTAAGTAGGTAATTTCAATCAGAATTGATAAATGATAAAGATACATTACTAGAGAAAAATGAGATGAGAGAGATAAGTAAGTATATTAAAGCACATTGTTATATTAAAGCTCTGATTGATTACATTGACAGCTTGATTAGTAATTTAAACAAGATTAATAGACACCATACAGCAGATTGACAGCACATATAAGACAGCAATGATCACGATGGTAAAGATATTCAGAATGGGTACATAAAGATTGGGAGACTGGGTAGCAAAAGATTCAGATAAACAAGATTTATAAACACCATACAACAGATTGGCAGCACATATAAGAAAACAGCAATGATCACAATGGTAATGATGTTCAAATTGGGAACATAAAGGTTGGGAGATTGGGTAGCAATTGATACAGTGCAATTTAAGGCAAAAAGTGAAAAACTATGAAGATGAAATTAGGTACTTTTTAGTATTGATTTTGAATGATGTAAAAGTTGGACAGCTTTTCAATTCAGTAGGGAGTGAGTTCCATAAACTGGGTCCCTTTATTTGCAAAGAGTGTTTACACAGATTAAGTTTAACTCTGGGGATATCAAAGAGATATTTATTTCTGGTGTGGTGATAATGGGTCCTATTACATCTGTCCAGGAAGAGTTTCAGACAAGGATTTGCATTTAAGAACAGGGTTTTGTAAATGTAGTTGACACAAGAGAATTTGTGGAGTGAGATTATGTTTAGCATGTTTAGGGAGTTAAACAAGGGGGCTGTGTGTTGTCTGGAAGCAGAATTTGATATTATTCTGATAGCAGATTTTTGCTGGGTGATGATGGACTTGAGGTGGTTTGCAGTGGTTGAACCCCATGCACAGATACCATAGTTGAGATAGGGATAGATTAGTGCATAATATAGAGAGATGAGAGCAGAGTTAGGAACATAATATCTGATTTTGGAGAGTATATCAACTGTTTTAGAGACTTTCTTAGTTATGTGTTGTATGTGGGTACTGAAGTTGAGTCTCTTGTCTAGGAATATGCCAAGAAACTTTCCATCATTTTTATTGCTAATGTTTACATTGTCAATCTGAAGCTGAATTGCATTCGTAGATTTGCTTCCAAACAGGATGTAGTAGGTCTTTTCTATGTTAAGTGTTAGTTTGTTGGTTGACATCCATAAGTGGACTTTTTTTAGTTCATTATTAACAACATCATTTAGTGTATGTGGGTTGGGGTTGGAGTAGATGAGGGTAGTATCATCAGCAAACAAAATAGGTTTCAGAATGTTAGAGACATTAATATGCGTAATAGTGGCTTTAGGCATTGTATGTACTAGCTCTACCTATAAGTCAAACAATCCTTGTAAATATTTATTGTATGTATGTACCTTACCTAAATAAAATTGTATTGTATTGTATTAGGCAGATCATTAATGTATATAAGAAATAGAAGAGGTCCCAAGATGCTGCCCTGTGGCACTCCAACGGTTATTGGTAGAATGGGAGAGATTATATTATTGATGGCTACACATTACGTGTCTATCACTAAGATAGGATTGGATATAGTCCAGTGCATGGCCTTGGATTCCATAATGATGGAGTTTACATAAGAGGTAATCGTGATTAACAGTATCAAAGGCCTTCTCAGGTCAATGAAGAGTCCAATTGGAAACTCATTTTTGTCAAGGGCTGAGTAAATTATATCAAGGAGACTAATAATTGCATCGTTGGTACTCTTTTGAGAGCGGAAGCCAAACTGACAGGGGCTAAGAACGTCGAATTTTACGAGATAGGAGTTGAGCTGTTTGGAGATAATTTTTTCAAATATTTTTGATAGTATGGGTAGGTTCGATATTGGTCTATAGTTGTTTATGTCTGACGGATTACCTCCTTTATGAACTGGCTTTACTCTTGCTTTTTTAAGGATATCAGGGAAGGTATGACACTCAAGGGATTTGTTGAACAGCAATAAGTGGCGCAAGGGCATGGGAGGCGCTCTTGTATACAATGGATGGGATTTCATCGATGTTCCCAGCTTTGGATTTTAGTGAGTGTATGATGGACACAACATCTGACGGGCTGACTGGAGAGGAGAAGAGAGTTTGGATAGCTGCCTGAGAGATATGTGTTGATATGTGTCTGAGTCTGTGGGATTTTACTTGCAAGGTTAGCACCAATCGATGAAAAGAAGCTATTAAATTCATTCGCCATTTCTAAGTCAGATGACAGTGTAAGGCCATCCTTAGAGAGTGTTATCTGGTTGTGGGAGTGTTGTTTAGTTCCCATGATGTTAGAGATGGTATTCCATGTGCTTTTCATGTTGCCTTTTGCTTCTTTGAATCTAGTCTCATAATATGAAAGTTTTGCTTTTCTTATGATACTGGTAAGCACTGATGAGTACCTTTTAACTACTTCCATTGAAACTAGGCCACTCCTAAATTTCTTTTCGTATTCATGTTTTTTGTTGATTGATTTAATTATGCCACTTGTGAGCCACGGGTTATTTTTTCTTTTATCAGTTACTTGTTTGGTAAGGAGGGGACAGTGAGTGTTGTAGAGGCTTAGAGTTTTGGAGAGAAAGAGGTTAGTTGATGAGTTTATATCCTGTGAATTATTAAATTCAGATTCCCAGTTAATATTGTGAAGTGCATTAGAGAGATTGCCTAAAGCTGATTCACTATGTAGCCTGAATGAAAGCTTTTTGGTTTCTGGTGGTGATGTGTCAATGTTTGCTATGAGGAAAGTAGGATAGTGGTCAGTTGTTCTGTCATAAATTACCCCAGATGTAAGGGGAGCTGTTATATTAGTCCATAGGTGATCCAGGGTAGTGGCAGATGTTTGAGTGACTCGGGTGGGCTTGGTGATTGTGGGGGTTAGCATACAGGAGTGCATGTTGTTACGGAAATAGTCAACTTGAGGGTTGTTTTGAAGACCCAGGTCAATATTGAAATCACCTCCCAGAATGATGTGATTTTTGTTGAGATTGTTATTTATGATAAGATTCCTTACATTGTCAGAGAATAAAGCTATGTTGGTATTAGGAAATCTATAGATGGCACCGATTATCAGGGAGGATTTAAGGGATTTACTGGAGAACTTGGCAAAGGTATATTCACAATAGTCGTCTCTATCACTAACCCTTAAACTGCGCAACGCGCCTGCAGGCTCGCGTCTGGTTTGCGCAACGCGCCTCCAGGTATTTTGATTTTTCACGTTCCATTCAAAACTGACATGCAGTGACGCGGGTATGGTATGGGTGGGTGGGGGCCCCAGTGATCGTCCGCCATCTTAAAAAAAAATCCCAGCATGCCCTACGGCCGTGGGGAGCCTCAGTTTCACGGCAGCAACCATGTCTGACGCATCCTCTACGAGCTCCCGCTCCACGGTGACCCGCAGTCATGGAAAACGACTCTCTGAGGAGGAAATACGCGATATTTTGTATAATGACGGTGCTCTGGATGATGACCTGGAGTATGATCCAGAGAAAGACCTAACTCAGAGATCTGATACGAGTGAGGAAGAGACAGAATTGGAAGATGTGGCGAGTGTGTGTGGTACTCGTGCCTCGCCCGGCCTGCCTCGCCGCCCTGGGTCAACACCGTTATCATCACCACCATCATGTATGTCCCCAGACGCTAGTAGTTTATTCAGTGATAGTACATGTGACGAATCTTTCTCGGGCTTCAGTGACATTGGCTCCGATACGAGTAGTGTGGACGACCCGAGTACGAGCAGTGGTGGTGTTACCAGGTGGGGTTTTGCTACCTCAGTAACACGCCGCGGCAGGCGGCAGCGTGCCTCACAGCATGTGGACAACGACAGTGGCCCCTCAACATCATTTATTCGTGGTAGGTCTACAGTACGTAAATCTGCCTCAGCGCCTAGCATACCCTCACGCAGCTCCAGCAGAAGCAGCGGACGACGTAGCCGTAGTTTTGGTGCTCGTGGTGGTGTTGGCCGTGGTGTTGGCGCCAACACCAAACCCCCTGGTGTACTTGTGTGGGAGGATTGCACCACATTTGTCCCTCAAATACCAACATTTGATGATAGCGATTTTGGTGTTACACCATTATTCCCATATACTGGTGATGATATGGCAGACATGGAATATTTTCAGGAATATTTTGACAATGTATTCATGACGCATCTTGTGACTGAGACAAACAGGTTCGCTCACAGCCTCATAGACGAAGGCATTTTACCTGCCTCATGGCTCACACGATGGAAGGACACGACAATCGACGAAATGTACGTGTTTCTGGCACTCTGTATGATGATGAAGCACTCTGAGAAAGCTGTCATCCAGGATTATTGGAGCAAAGACAGCCTTGTTCCATCACCTGTGTTCAACCGGTACATGTCGTGTGATAGGTTTCTCTTGATTCTCAGGTGCCTGCATTTCGAGAATAATGCAAATGAGGACAGACACGACAGACTGTGGAAAGTACAGGAAGATGTTCAGTGACATGAGAGGGAAGTTCAGGGATTATTTTGTACCTGGACAGAATGTGGTTATTGACGAGTCGCTTGTACTGTTCAAGGGGCGACTGGCATTCAAGCAGTACATTCCATCAAAGCGGCACCGATTTGGACTGAAGTTTTTTGTGCTATGCAACTGTGAGACTGGTATTGTCTTGGACATGATATTATATTCTGGTACAGACGTTGACATACCGGCTCAAGATGAACACGGTTTCTCTGGCAGTGTTGTAAAAACCCTGATGGAACCGTTGCTGAACAAGGGACATGTACTGTACACCGACAACTATTACACCAGCCCCTTATTGACCAGATACCTCCTTGCCCACAACACCGGCGTATGTGGCACTGTGAAGAGCCACAGGAAGGAAATGCCAGTGTTCGGTATAGCTATAGCCGTGGATGAGTGCCAGCTGCGCAAGTGTGACAATACGCTGTCAGTGCGGTGGAAGGACAGACACGAGGTGAATATGCTGACTACGATTCACACCGGTGCCATGTTGGACAGTGGGAAGGTCCACTTTCAGACACGCAACACCGTGTATAAACCAGACTGTGTCATAGCTATAACGTGAACATGCGCCTCGTCGATAAGTGTGACATGATGCTTGGTGGAGTGGAGTGCGTGCGCAAGTCTGTGAAGTGGACTAAAAAGTTCTTCCACCTCATGGATGTTGCAGTGCTCAACTGCTTCAATATGTACTTAGTAAAATCTAGCAGGAGACCGTCTATATGTACATTCAGTGCTGGTGTTGTGTCACAGCTGCTAGTAAAGTATGGCAAGGAGGGTTCTGTTGTACCGCGCGGAGTGCAAGCAACAATGCCACATGCAGCTCCAGACAGATTGAGGGGTAATGAGAACTTCGGAGTACATATGCTCGAGTATATGCCAGGCACAGCATCACGGGAGAAGGGTAAACGTGTGTGTATAGTATGCAGGAACACAACCCGCAGAGAACAGAAACGAAGATGTATCAGCACCTGGTGCGTGGAGTGCAAGGTGCCACTCTGCCCTGTTGGCTGTTTCGCAGCATATCACACACTCGCGGAGTACTGAGTGTGTTTATGGTGTGTGTATATAGTGTGTGATACTGTACAGTGTGTATATAAAGTGTAAATATAAATTTATTTGGCATGATACATTGGAAATTGTGCAGGATAAGTGAACTTGTTTGCGATGCACGTAACACAGTGTCTACGGACAGTACGGATGTTGTACTGTGATATTATAGTGTACATGTTCATTATACATTGGATTGGCACATAAAAACAATGAAAATGTATCTGGAAATGTGCGCAATAAATGAACGAAAATATATTCGCGGCAACTCGCGCGCCCCGCCCCGAGCGCCCCACCGCCTCTGAAAGCTTACTCCACGGGCGCACGGGGAATGATGACGTCACGCCCCAACTTCCGGACCCCATAGCAGCCAAAGTAAGTACAATTTCAATTTTTTTTTTACATACCCATACTCAGGGAAGGGTTTTTGACACTTTAAAAAGAAAAAAAAGAATTTTTTCCAGAGAATTTATTTCCTGCGCACTGCGGGGGTGTCACATTTGGAGGCAACGCAGTTAAGGGGCTAATGACACTATTGCAAATGAAGGTATCTTTGTAATATATTGCTGTACCGCCACCTTTTTTATTAGGCCTGCAGTTATGAATGGCTTTATAACCAGCTAAATTGTAGAGTTGGGTATAGTCATTACTTAGCCAAGTTTCTGTTAAAATGAAGAAAGATAATTTAGTACCTAGTGCTGTAAGTAGTGCATTTATATCATCAAAATGTTTACCAAGTGACCTAACATTTTGGTTGTAAACTGATAAGCAGGTGCTATTTAGGAGTTTGTTTTTTGCAAGATTTGCTGTTGCTATTGATTTGCTAATTGCTATTTGATTTGCTATTGTATACATACTGTAAAGGACATAAATATGCATCATATACGATAAAAAAAACAAATAAAACCGCATTGGAAATACAAAGAACAAATAATTGAAAATATATTTATGGCAACACCCGATGCTTGAATGGCCCGCACGACCGTGTCTGGGCAATTCATTCACGGGTGACCAGGCCCTGATGACGTCACAGCGCACCTTGTCTACATCCCCACAGCCAAAGTAATTGGAATTTGGTATTTATTTTTACATAGACATGTTCAGGGAAGAGAATTTATCATTTTACGAAGAAAAAAAATTTTTTGGGAACACTTTATTTCATGCGCACAGGAGAAATTTCACAATAAACTCCGCGCAGCCTAGTGGTTAACCACTGAACTACCTCAACTGAATATTCTTGGTCGGTGGGAAACTGTGCCAACAGAGAAAACATTTTTTTATTTTTTGGTTCCTATTTGAAACACACGCGCAGTTGGTTGTGTACGAGATGGATGCCTTAGGCCATCAGTGAGTGGCTGCCATTTTGAAAAAATATCCTAGAATGCCCTGAGGCTACTCTCAGGCCCGAGGGTAGCCTCATTTCTGATCGAGCAACCATGTCCGACGCCCGTGCCTCCAGCTCCTAGTCGCCTGTGGGACATGCTGTCGCAAAACCACTTTCTCCAGGGGAGATAAGCAGTTTATTGTTTGAAGATGAAGTGGAATATTATATTGATGACCCAAGGGTCGATAAAGACATAACACAAGGGTCCGATGGAAGTGAAACAAAAACATTTATTGTGGACACATTACTGACTTACTGTATCACAGTTCCATGGAACATTATGAACGTTCTAATGTATACATATTGTAAAGGACACAAATATGCATCATATATGATAAAAAAAACAAATAAAACCACATTGGAAATACATAAAACAAATAATTGAAAATATATTTGTGACAACACCCGGTGCTTGAATGCCCGCGCGACCGTGTCTGGGCGATTCATGCACGGGTAACCAGGCCCTGATGATGTCACAGTGCACCTTGTCCACGTCCCCATAGCCAAAGTAAATGGAATTTGGTATTTATTTTTACATAGACATTTATCATTTTTAGAAGGGAATTTATCATTTTACGAAGAAAAAAGAATTTTTGGGAACACTTTATTTCATGTGCACAGGGGGAATTTCACAATATACTCGTCGCACCACGGTGGTTAATCTCAATTAGTATTAAGTTTTAGTTTTTAGTGTTTTTCCTATCCGAAACGCTTTGCGTAATAGTGGCTTTAGGTATTGTATGTACTAGCTCTATTTATAAATTCATCAATATTTGTATCACACCTTTTATGTATGTACTTTACCTGAATAAACATTTGAATTTTGAATTTGAATTTTGTAATTATCTTATGTCTGAGTTATTTGCAGTTAGTTAAGCCACATTATTTGTGTAGTCATTGCCTCAGTTAGGAAGATATTCAGTTTAGGAAGTGTTCAGACAGGACATATGAAATTTTTCATTATTTTCCGTGCTAATCTTTGATTTAATAAATCTTTTATAAAATATATGGTGTTTAGTAGAATTTCCCCCAACGTTTATTTTACATTGCTGTTAGCCTAGAGCCCATGTGTGAGACTAGGCTCCCTCGCAAAGCCTACAAGCAGTTATTTAATACCTCTGATAATCCCTTTATACTTTGATTTAATTCCACACTTAACGTAAACCTTATCCCTCCTTTTCGGATAACTTGGGATTCATTTTCGGGGTTTTATACCTAACTGACGGTATCCTGCTTCATTGTCAATTGGGGGGAATTACTCAGTGCTTAGCAGGTGGTGGCAGTGTAATTCAGAGTTTGCAGTGTAGCATAGAAGGGTACAGTATTCTCAAGCCGTGATATCTAAACGGTCGAATGTTCCTAGATCTTGAGGAGTTGAACTGAAGGTTACACAGTAGAACTCTGGTTTCTGTATATTTACTCAATAACAACCAGCAATTAACCAGTAAATGAGGTTAAGGGATAGCCCCCATTACATTATCATAAACAACAACCTCAACAAAAATCACATAGTTTTGGAAGGTGACTTCAATATTGATCTAGGGCAACATAATAGCCCTCAAGTCGACTATTTCCTTAACAGCATGAATTTTTGTATACTCATCCCCGCAATCACCAGGCCCACCCGATTCACTCAAACATCCGCTACTACCCTGGATCACTTATGGAACAACATAACAGCTTCCCTTACATCAGGTATAATCACTGACAGAACAACTGACCACTATCCTACCTTCCTTGTAGCGACTATGGCCATATCACCACCAGCTAACAAGAAAATTACCTTTAGGTTACACAGTGAAGCAAGCAATAAGCAATCTCACAAATGCCCTCCACAATATAAACTAGGAATCTGAATTTAATAATACACAGGATATAAATTCGTTACCTAGCCTCTTCCTCTCCAAAATTCTAAGCCTTTACAATACTTATTGTCCTTTCCTCACCAAGCAAGTAATTGGCAAAAGGTTAAACAATCCCTGGCTCACTAACGGCATACTTAAATCAATTGACAAGAAACATGAATATGAAAAAAAATTAGGATTGGCCTAGTTGCAAAGGAAGTAGTTAAGAGGTTACTCGTCAGTGCTTACCAGTATAATAAAAAGAGCATAGTGTTCCTATTACGAGAATAGATTCAAAGAAGCAAAAAGAAACATGAGAAGCACATGCAGAGCTATTTCTAACATCCTAGGAGCTAAAAACATTCACATAACCAGATAAAAATCACCAAGAATGCTTATACACCTACAACAGATCTTGAAACAGCCACTGAACTTAATAGCTTCTTTTCATCGATTAGTGCTAACCTTGCCTGAAAAATCCCACAGACCCAAACACATGTTACCACTTATCTTTCAGGCAGCTATCCAAACTCTCTTCTCCTCTCACTGATTAGCCCTACAGATGTTATGTCCATCAATCACTCACTAAAAACCAAAGCTGGGAATATTAGTGAAATACCATTGATGGTATACAATAGTGCCTCCCATGCTCTTGCACCACCCATAGCTTTGCTGTTCAATAAATCTCTAGAGTATCATACCTTCCCTGATATCCTTAAAAAAGCAAGAGTAATGCCAGTTCATAAAGAAGGTAACATGGCAGACATAAATAATTACAGACCCATATCAAATCTACCTATACTATCAAAAATATTTGAAAAAATTATTTACAAACAGCTCTACTCCTATCTTGTAAAATTCAATATACTAAGTCCCTGCCAGTTTGGCTTCCGCTCTCAAAAGAGTACCAATGATGCAATTGTTAGTCTTCTTGACTTAATCTACTCAGCCTTAGACAAAAGTGAGTTTCCAATTGAACTCTTCATTGACCTGAGAAAGGCTTTTGATACTGTTAACCATAACTACCTTTTACTTAAACTCCGCCATTATGGAATCTGTGGCCTTGCTTTGAACTATATCCAATCCAATCTTAGTGACAGACACCAATATGTAGCCATCAATGATATAACCTCTCCTACTCTACCACTAACTGTAAGGGTGCTACAGGGCAGCATCCTAGGAACCCTCCTGTTTCTTATATACATCAATGATCTGCCTAATGTCCCTAACATGCTTAAACCTATATTGTTTGCTGGTGATACTACTCTCATCTACTCTGACCCCAATCCACTCATAATTAATAATGTTATAAACAATGACTTAAAAAAAAGTCCACTTGTGGATGTCACTCAACAAACTCACACTAAACATAGAAAAGACCTACTACATCTTATTTAGAAGCAAATCAATAAATGCAATTCAGCTTCAGATAATGTAAACATTAGCAATAAAAATGATGGAAAGTTCCTTGGCCTATACTTAGACAAGAGACTCAACTTCATCACTCACATACAACACATAACCAAAAAGGTTTCTAAAACAGTTGGTATGCTCTCAAAGATCAGAATTATGTACCCTACTCTGCTCTCCTCTCACTCTGTTATGCACTTATCTACCCCATCTTACTTATGGTATCTGTGCTAAGGGTTCAACCTCTGCTAACTACTTCAAGCCCATGATCACCCAACAAAAAATCTGCTATCAGAACAATAAATAAATAAATAAATAAATAAATAAATAAATAAATTAAATGTTTATTTAGGTAAGGTACATACATAAAAGAAATTTTTACAATGACTGGTGGACTTATAGATAGAGCTAGTACATATAATGCCTAAAGCCACTATTACGCAAAGCGTTTCGGGCATGAAAAACTTAAATGACTAAAGCTTAATACTAATTGAGCATAAAGAGTAAAATGAAAACAAGAAATGAAAACATAGCTGAAAAAGCAGCACAAATACAATTCTGTCGACAAACAGCGCTCTTTAAAAAAAACAGACATTGGTTGACAATAGAGGGGTAAGGTAGGTTACAGGGAATTTATTAGGTATAGCTTCGTTTTTATCTTAAACTGGTTGAGAGAGGTACAGTCTTTAACTTGGTTGGGAAGGTCATTCCACATTCTGGGCCCCTTGATTTGTAGACCATTTCTAGTTTGATTAAGTTGTACTCTAGGAACATACAGTTGAGGAAGCTAACAGCAGTAGGGTGTTCAGGCTCGCAGAGGTCAATATTAAAGTCCCCTGCGATAATTAGATGGTTTTTGTTCAGTCTGTTATCAAGTATTAGATTTCTAAGGTTTGAGTTGAATTCTGACACATCAGTGTTAGGAATTCTATACACTGCACCCACAGACAGGACAGACTCGGCACCCTTGACTCTGAAGCTGGCGAAGATATACTCCCCATAGCAGTCTCTAGTTCTAATTTCTTTTAAGCATGTTAGTTCTTGGTGGTAGTAAAGAGCAGTGCCCCCACTTCTCTGAAGCTGACGACAGTTGTGAATTGCCGAGTAGTTAGGCATGTTAAAGAGTTGAGTAGTATCCTCTTTCAACCATGTTTCAGTAAGTATAATAAAAGAGAATTTGTTGTCAATAGTTTCAATCAAGGCACTAACATCATCGAAGTGTTTACCTAGGGATCTAACGTTCAAGTTGATTACAGAGATATTGTGATTATGAGTTAATACATTGTTTACATCATGTGCTGCAAAATATCTGCAATTTAGATCATTAAAGTGATGATTGTCATAGATAGTGGATAAGAGGTTTAGTTCTGGGTCTATACTTGTCTGCATAAAAAAGCTGATTGCAGGAAAACAATGCAAGAAAGGCAAATTACAAGGTAGAATTAAGCTATAAAAGGGGGAAAAATATGTAAACAATAATGTACAAAACAAACACAAAATGAACAACAAAAGAAAAAAATGAGGTAGCTTACAAGGGGCTTACAGGGGTACAATGGAGTAAGGGAGTATGGCGAGGCTAGGCAACCTAGGTAATAAATGAGATTAAAGAAAAAACATATAAACATGGACTATACAAAACAAAAGATATAGAAATACAAAACAAAGATATAAACAAGACTAAATAATACAAAAACAAATTGAGCAAAAAAAGAAAAAATGAGGTAGATTGCTTACAAGTACTCTCAGGTACACTGTAAGTAACAATTTGCAATTTGAGATACAGGCAAAGCCAGGGGTACAATGGAGTAAGGGAGCATGGAGAGGCTAGGCAACCTAGGTAATAAATGAAATCAAAGAAAAAGTTGAGTAATAAACATAGTTGAATAATAAAAATTCACTCCATACATTCTCTTGTGTCAATTACATTTATAAAACCATTTCCATAAGTGCAACCCCTGTTCTGAAACTCTTCCTGGACAGAGGTAATAGAACACATACTCACCACACAAGACATAAATATCTCTTTGATATCCTCAGAGTCAAACTTAATTAATCTGTGTAAACACTCTATGCAAATAAAGGGACCTAGTCTATGGAACTCACTTCCAAATGAAGTGAAAAGCTGTCCAACTTTTGCCTTATTCAAAAATAAAACCAAAAAAGTACCTAATTTCATCTTCATAAATGTTCTACTTATTGCTTTATCTTCACACTGTATCTAGTGTTACCCAATTCCCCAATATTTGTACCTTAGCCATATTACTTTACCACTGTAATCTTAGATATATTATCTGATATCATGGTTGTTGTATTGAGTGCATATACTACTGCATTATTCATTAAAATGTTATCCTAATGTACCTAGTAATCCTTGTTCATTATTGTGTATTATTCTAATTTGCTTTTGTGTCAAAATTTATTGCAATGTACCTGTAAACATTTTTTGTCAATTTTACTGTAATTACTGTACTTAAAATTATCTATACCTGTAAAATAAAGCTGTAAATTATCTGTAAACATCTTTTGTCAATTTTACTGTTAATTATCTAAAAATTATTCGTTAGTTTAAGGACTTGCTCGAAACGCTATGCGTGCTAGTGATTTTACAAGAACATAAATTCAACTTAATTTCTATGTTCTCTGTTAACCTCCAATGTACCTTCTTGTATATAAATAAATAAATTCAGGTAAATTCAAATCCATCTTCCTTCAAGTAACTATTAAACAAAGAAATTACAGAAAATCAATGTGGGAACTCTGCTGACAGACTGCCTGCATGCCACAGAAAACTGGCAGAAAAAATGCCTAGAAAATAAATACACCTACTATTAGCAGCCATTCCACACCAATTTTAAATTTGTGATCTCTATTTCGACTTACTTGTTAGTGTAGTATGAGAAGCAGTGGAATCATTGAAGTACATAGAATGACAAGCATCGGCAGCTCTAATGGCACGTGATCCTGATGATAGAGAAACACTATAATGCCAGTATCTACAATTGGTTTTACATATTTATATGTTCCACATTACCTGCTGTCACAACCAATAACATTATAGTAAAATATTACCAAAATAAAATATACAGTGGCACCTCGATTAACGAATTTAATTCATTCCGGCACTGAGCTCATCATGTGGAAAACTTGTCTTGCGAAACAACAACACTGTTATCGAAGGTGTCCGAGAACCAGCGAGAATGCTCATTTATCGAGCGAAAGCTCGTCAGTTAAGACATATTTTCTGCGAGTGGCTTGCTCATTACTCGAAATGCTTGTAACTGGAGTCACTCATCACTCGAGGTTCCACTGTATTATAATACCTCAAAGCTATGATGTTAAAGAAGTTCAAATAATCATGTTTCAGTAAGTTTCATATCTCCATCAATCTCAGACACATTTCTACTGGCTCTCTGGTTTGGCTACACATGAAATATGATTTATATATCAAGATTAACAACAATAATGCAAAACATAAAAAAACAGCGTCGAATGCAATGAAACACCATTTTCTCATCAAGCCCCAGAGGCTCCCTGAAGCAATCCAGACTGATATGTGCTATATTAATTTGGGGGATATCATTTATGGGAGTTCTTGCCTACCATGGACCCAAAGCCAGAACCTGACCTCCTCAGAGAGGTGAAGGGAGCAGTGGCCATATGAGCACTCTACATTTAGAGTATGTCATGTCTGCCATCAACCGTATACCCCAGAAAGGTAAGCATAACAATACAAATGTTCATCTGGTGAAAATTGCAACCTACATCCAAACAGAGCCAAAGAACTCCCCTCAAAATAAAATAATTAAACAAGCAAATCATCATCCAACTAGCACGCCCACTTGTTAGTGCCCCCGTGTCAGGTGCGGGAGGGGGAGCTTGCTCAGGTGAGCAGGCAGCTCAATCCTCCAGTTCGTAGAATGATGAAAACCGCCAACTGGAGGAAGGGAGGGAGGGGTGTCAGGGAGCTTCCGGGGCTCACCCACAAAAATGGCGTTTCATTACATTCAATGCTGGTTTTCTGTGAGGAGCCTCTTTGGCTTCCTGAAGCTATCTACCCAAAGAAAAGTAAAAACAGGGACTTATGTGGGAGGAGGCAGCACAGTATATCTCTAGACGAAGAAACAACAACAGGCCGCATCAGAAGTCCCAAAGCAACACAAGACCGCAGAGGACTCAGAACAATGACAAGATAACGGCAGCCAGGCCCCCCTGTTCGATATCCAAAACCCCTGTGCTTGAATGTCAACCCAAGACTATTTTGTATTCCCAAATACAGCAGCATATTTCCTCACATCATGGGCACGAGGGTAGACCATAGGCTGGCTAGATTTGAGAACTCTGCATACAATCTGAGAAACAAGAGCCTTGGAACAGCAAACCAGGGGGAAACCAGAACAACCCAGGGCGCATCTTTACAGTCTCCATGGTGTAGTGGTAAGACACTCGCCTGGCGTTCCATGAGCACTTTGTCATGGGTTCGTATCCTGGCCGGGGAGGATTTACTGGGCGCAAATCCTTAACTGTAGCCTCTGTTTAACTCAACAGAAAAAATGTGTACTTGGTTGTAACAACGATTCTTCGCGGCGGGGATCGTATTCCAGGGCCCTGCCCGAAACGCTACGCGTACTAGTGGCTGTACAAGAATGTAACAACTCTTGTATATATCTCAAAAAAAAAAATCTATGGACAGTGAACCAGTGGTCCGCAGGTAGCGACATAAGGCCGCAACCGGACACAAAGCATGATGCACCCCCCCAGCCTAACTAACCAAGCATCAATAACCCATGAACCCTGTTGACCAGACCACACACTAGAAGGTGAAGGCACGATGACGTTCCGGTCTGTCCTGGACCATACTCAAATCGATTGTACAATCGGTCAGGGGCCTCGTAGCCTGGTGGATAGCGCGCAGGACTCGTAATTCTGTGGCGCAAGTTCGATTCCCGCACGAGGCAGAAACAAATGGGCAAAGTTTCTTTCACCCTGAATGCCCCTGTTACCTAGCAGTAAATAGGTACCTGGGAGTTAGTCAGCTGTCACGGGCTGCTTCCTGGGGGTGGAGGCCTGGTCGAGGACTGGGCCGCGGGGACACTAAAGCCCCGAAATCATCTCAAGATAACCTCAAGATATGGTCCAGGACGGACCGAAACGCTGTCGTCCCTTCACCTTCTAGTGTGTGGTCTGGTCAACATTCTTCAGCCACGTTATTTATTTATTTATTTATATATACAAGAAGGTACATTGGGTTTGTGAGAATACATTGGATAGTACAGTATTTACATTCTTGTAAAGCCACTAGTACGCGCAGCGTTTCGGGCAGGTCCTTAATCTAGCAGATAATTTTAAGTAGGTAATTTCTATCAGAATTGATAAATGATAAAGATACATTGCAAGAGAAAAATGAGATGAGAGAGCTAAGTAAGTATATTAAAGCACATTGTTATATTAAAGCTCTGATTGATTACATTGTTATTGTGACTCATTGCCTGCAACCCATGAACCCCTCCAAAAGCCTGCCTTCTCATTCTTTGCCTGAAAAGGAGAGGGCTGCAAATGAACAAAACGACCCCTAGGACCAAAGGAGCAGAAACCTTTGTGCTGAAGAAGAGCATGAAGCTCTCCAAACCGACCCCCAGAGGCTTAAGCCAAAAAAAAAAAAGCTTTCATAAAACAATCATGGACCGAAGGGGCCACAACAAACTGAGGAGAGGAGAGAAACAAGAGCGCTGAGTCTAAAGACCAAGAAGGCTCAGGTGGTGTACGAGGAAGCCCGGAGATGAAGAAATGCACGAGTGAGCTCATAGAATGGAGCAGAAGTGATAACCACCCCAAACATAAGCTGGTGCAGCTTCACCAATGCCACATGATAAGAAGCGACAGTATTTGGCGTGAGAAGCCGGTCATGAAAAAGCCAAGAAAGAAAGGACAAAACAACTGAAACAGACACTGATGAGACCCTACAAAGAGAAAGGAAATGGCAGAAAGACCACCAGGAGATTTCATACTGTCACTGAGAGGAAGACCACAGGTGGGACGTCATCAAGGAAGCCATCCAATCACCACATAAATGGCGATACACCCATGTCAAAAAGACTAGATGCAAAGAACGGAGGAGTAGGGCAAACCAGCAAGATATCTCACCGGCCCAACCTGCTAAAAGAGGCAGAGCCACGGAAAAACTCTCGGGTTCGGACACTGAGCACTGAGCCTAAAACTACGGCCATCATGGGCTAGGAGAAGCACTTGCCCCAACAGGATTCAAGCCGAGCCAACACCTAGAGTAACAGGTGGACCGGGAGAGGAAGGTACAGGAACCCCCATCTTGATCAATCCTGCCTCAAAGCATCCACCATGATGGCCTTGATGTCAGGGACCAGCGCCATGTATAATGGTAGACACGGGGACCACATCAACATGAAGAGGCTTACCTCCTGGCGCCCAAACATCCGGCAAAGCGAAAGGGAAGAGGTGTCATTGACCGTCCACTCCGTGGAAAGGGGGGAATGAAGCACTACTAGCCGTCTGCCAGAATGTTGGACATCCCCTGAATGTGAACAGCTTGGAGACCCAAACTCCGAGAAGTCACCAGAAGAGCCAGTCGAAGCGACCAGCCCCAAAGAGCCATGGACCGCAGAGTCCCCCCCCCCCATCCTCCCCAGTTGAGACAATGAACCACAGGGGTGCAGTCCGAATAGAGCCAGATCACAGAACCCCGAGTGATCCAAATCCTCTGCAGCACCTGTCACACAGTCGTAAACTCTCGCACAGTGCTGTGAGCTCGATGGAAGAACGGAGTCCAACGCCCATCCTGTTTACCCTTGTTTACCCAATGGGTAAACAGGAGCACAAGCAGAAAACAAATCCCGCTGTACTTCGGGTTGCAGGTGGCACTGACCAAACAGGCAGCACGATGGAAGCAGGATGGATGATCATCACCCTGAGACATGGGCAACAAGCAGCCTACGACCTCGCTCAAGGTGAGAGAGGACTTGGAAGACATGCTCATGGTCACCTCAAGCCCCAAGGTGTTTTCTAGGGTCCGCAAGGAGGAGTAATCCTTCAGGGAATCCAGGCACAGGGTTAGCGAAGACGGTTGAACTCTGTCTTCCAGGCAAACTGACCCCTAGAACCAGTCGTGAAACCTCGAGGGCACCAGAACAGGACCACCAAACCCAATCTAGGCTGATCTAATGGGAAGCTAGACAACCCTCCTCCAGCCAAACAAGAATTAAAGCAAAACCCTCAAAATTTTACAAATAAGCAAACTGGACTCCAGAGAGAATCGTGGCCGCCACGTGTGTGCAGACTGTGCTGACCACAGTGCGCCCGACCCAGCAACAATCACTGCATACTTATGGCAAGACAGAAAGCCCCACGACCCCCTTTCAACCCCAAGGGTGGGGTCAACTTCAAGCGACAGAGACCCTAACAGGAGTGAGTACCGAATACCCCAGGGAAGACAATCCTGAACACACATGTAATTACCTAAGTGTAATTACCTAACTATAGTTACAGGATGAGAGCTACGCTCGTGGTGTCCCGTCTTCCCAGCACTCTTTGTCATATAACGCTTTGAAACTACTGACGGTCTTGGCCTCCACCAACTTCTCACTTAACTTGTTCCAACCGTCTACCACTCTATTTGCGAAGGATGAATTTTCTTATATTTCTTCGGCATCTGTGTTTAGCTAGTTTAAATCTATGACCTCTTGTTCTTGAAGTGCCAGGTCTCAGGAAATCTTCCCTGTCGATTTTATCAATTCCTGTTACTATTTTGTACGTAGTGATCATATCACCTCTTTTTCTTCTGTCTTCTAGTTTTGGCATGTTTAATGCTTCTAACCTCTCCTCGTAGCTCTTGCCCTTCAGTTCTGGGAGCCACTTAGTAGCATGTCTTTGCACCTTTTCCAGTTTGTTGATGTGCTTCTTAAGATATGGGCACCACACAACAGCTGCATATTCTAGCTTTGGCCTAACAAAAGTCATAAACAATTTCTTTAGTATTTCTCCATCCATGCAATCCATAAAAGCAATTCTAAGGTTAGAAAGTGTAGCATAGGCTCCTCGCACAATGTTCTTAATGTGGTCCTCAGGTGACATTTTTCTATCTAAAACCACCCCTAGATCCTTTTCTTTATCAGAATTCTTTAAAGATTTCTCACATAATATATAGGTTGTGTGGGGTCTATGTTCTCCTATTCCACATTCCATAACATGACATTTATTAACATTAAATTCCATTTGCCAAGTGGTGCTCCATATACTTATTTTGTCCAGATCTTCTTGAAGGGCATGACAGTCATCTAAATTTCTTATCCTTCCTATTATCTTAGCATCATCAGCAAACATGTTCATATAATTCTGTATACCAACTGGTAGATCATTTATGTAGACAATAAACATCACTGGTGCAAGAACTGAACCCTGTGGTACTCCACTTGTGACATTTCTCCATTCAGATACATTGCCTCTGATTACTACCCTCATTTTTCTATCAGTCAGAAAATTTTTCATCCATGATAGAAGCTTACCTGTCACACCTCCAATATTTTCTAGTTTCCAGAACAACCTCTTATGTGGAACTCTGTCAAAAGCCTTTTTAAGGTCCAGATAGATGCAGTCAACCCAACCATCTCTTTCCTGTAATATTTCTGTGGCTCGATCATAGAAACTGAGTAAATTCGATACACAGGATCTTCCAGATCAAAAACCATACTGTCTGTCTGATATTATATCATTTCTCTCCAGGTGTTCTACCCATTTAGTTTTGATTAGTTTTTCCAATATTTTGACTATTACACTTGTCAATGATACAGGTCTATAATTAAGGGGGTCTTCCCTGCTGCCACTTTTGTAGATTGGAACTATGTTAGCCTTTTTCCACACATCAGCTACAGCTCCTGTACACAGGGATGCCTGAAAAATCAGTTGAAGTGGAATGCTGAGCTCAGGTGCACATTCTCTCAGAACCCATGGTGAAACTCCATCTGGACCAACTGCTTTGTTCTTATTTAGCTCCTTGAGCATTTTTTCCACTTCGTCTCTAGACACCTCTATGTGCTCTATGTTGTTCTCTGGAATTCTTATTGTGTCTGGTTCCCTAAAGATTTCATTTTGTACAAACACACTTTGGAACTTTTCGTTTAGTGTTTCACACATTTCCTTTTCATCTTCCGTGAATCTATTTCCCATTTTCAACCTCTGAATATTATCCTTTACCTGCAATTTGTTGTTTATGAATTTATAGAATAGACCTGGTTCTGTTTTACATTTGTCTGCAATCCCTTTTTCAAAATGTCTTTCTGCCTCTCTCCTCACTGCCGTGTAGTTGTTTCTCGCATCTTTGTATCGCTGGTATGTTTGGGGGTTCGGCCTCTTCCTGCATTGATTCCATTTTTGTGTCTTTTGGTCTCTAGCCCTCTCGCAATTTCTATTGAACCAATCCTGTTTCCTAGTTCTGCATCTCTGTTTTGGTATAAATTTTTTTGTGCCTTTATCATATATTTCACAAAACTTGACATACATCTCATTCACTTCCTTGCCTAGCATCAAGTCTGTCCAATTATACTCACTAACAAAAATTTCTAAGTTCACCATAATGTCCTCTCCTGAAGTCTGGTTTTTCAACTGCTTCAACCTCCTTATTTTCTTCCAGCTTATAACGCATTGCATACTTTATTCCCAAAAAGACATGGTCACTTTTACCCAAGAGAGGAAGGTACTGAATGTCAAATATCTCTTCCTCCTTCCTGGTAAATATCAAATCTAGCATGGAGGGAACGTCCCCTTCCCTCATCCTCGTAGCTTGTTTAACATGTTGATACAAGAATGTTTCCAGGATGAGGTCTACAAATTTACAGGTCCAAAAATCTTCTGTTTTAGCTTCATATGCTTCCCAGTCTATGGATTTCAAGTTGAAGTCACCGACTATCAACAGTCGTGATCTATCGTTACCCGCTCTCGCTATAATCTCTCTCATTATTGTTATAAGACCTTCACGTTTACTATCTAGCTCCTCCTTTGACCATGTGCTGCTTGGCGGTGGACTATATGCATTTATTATCATTAGTTTATCATCCTCATGGCAGATCTCTAGTGCTATTATGTCAACTTCTTGTGGATTGGCAGTCATTATTTCGTTCACCTTTAGGTGTTCTTTTACCAGCACGGCAACGCCACCGCCTTTCCTAATTTTTCTGTCCCGTCTCCAAATTGAGTAGCCCCTTGGGAATATGACCTCATTTAAAATTACATCTTCAAGTTTTGTCTCCGTGAGTGCAACAATGTCTGGTGTCTGCAGCTGTATTACATCACTTAACTCCAGTATCTTCGATCTCACTCCATCTATGTTGGTGTATGCAATCTTCAGGAACTTGTTCCCCCTCTCCTTATTCTTCACTCCCCCTCTCTCTATTGATTTTGTTGGTTTGCCTTTATGTACCACTTTACTGGTTTGCCTACCCCTATCACTTTGTAGAAAAAAGAATTTATTTCTTCTTCATTCCTGCTCTCATTTAAATGTTTTGCCTCGGCGAGGTTCAGTTTCAGCTTCTCTCTATCTTCTTTTGAAAGATCTCGTCTTAACGGCCACCCTTTCCCATCCTCATCACTTTGCAATTTTCTAGCATTCCTTAATACTTCTTCCATCTGTTTGGCACCGTTTAGGGTGATCCTCAAAGGTCGATCTTTCCCTTTTACATACCTGCCTATTCTCCTGTAGTCGCACACATTCTCTATGGTTGTAAGACCTTCTACGAGGCCAACAATTTTATCTATTACTTTAGCTTCTTCTACAGCTCTTTCTGACCTAGATGGTATCGCCTTTTCTTTGCAGCCAAAAATGATCAGGGACTTACTCCGATCAACTGTGTTTTGCACCAACTTCGGGTTAGATGCCAATTCTTTTCTCACTTCCAGCCTAATGTTTGTTTTATCTTGGTTGCTGCAGTGTTTGACTTCCTTTACTGCTTCTTCTATTTTTTCCTTCTCCTTGGCCACTTGTGCATAAGTGAGTTGCATATCTTTCTTGCACTGTTCAATGTGTAGCACTTACAGGGTGTCTAAGGAAGCGAGCTCTAGACACATGCAGCCCTGTGTACAGAAAAACACCGGGCCACAACAACCACCCCACACAGCTGGCACAACCACACGGGGTCAAAATCCAGACAGTAATGCAAGGCCAGAGGTAATGTGTGTCCCCAGTGCACATCAGTATAGAAATGAAAGGTTGAGCTGCCAGCTCGCCTTAGCAGGTTTCCCCTGTCAGGGAAAGGTGGGGGCACACTAGTTGGATAACGATTTGCTTGTTTAATACTTTCACGCAGCGGTGGCGCCAGACATCATTACCAAGTTTTCTCTCGTGTCCGCATAAGTGACTCCGTCTGGAGACTCGAGAAAAAATATTTGTAAAATTCCAATTTCTATCTGATCTACTTGGGGATAGTTTACAAATGTTAGCCATGAAATTTACGTTTTCTCTGCTTGATACCTGCTTGATGGGGTTCTGGGAGTTCTTCTACTCCCCAAGCCCGGCTCGAGGCCAGGCTCGACTTGTGAGAGTTTGGTCCACCAGGCTGTTGCTTGGAGCAGCCCACAGGGCCACATACCCACCACAGCCCAGCTGATCCGGAACTTCTCTTAGAAAACAGTCCAGTTTTCTCTTGAAGATGTCCATGGATGTTCCGACAATATTTCTTATAGTCGCTGGGAGGACGTTGAACAACCGCGGACTTCTGATGTTTATACAGTGCTCTCTGATTGTGCCTATGGCACCTCTGCTCTTCACTGGTTCAATCTTGCATGTTCTTCCATATTGTTCACTCCAGTACGTTGTTATTTTACTGTAGATTTGGGACCTGGCCCTCCAGTATTTTCCAGGTGTATATTATTTGATATCTCTCTTGTCTCCTTTCTAGAGAGTACATTTGGAGAGTTTTGAGACGATCCCAATAATTTTGGTGTTTTATCTCGTCTATGCATGCTGTACATATTCTCTGTATTCCCTCTATTTCAGCAATCTCTCCTGCTCTGAAGGGGGAAGTGATTACTGAGCAGTAATCGAGATGGGACAACACAAGTGACTTGAAGAGTACAACCATTGTGATGGGATCCCTGGATTTGAAGGTTCTCGTAATCCATCTGATCATTTTTCTGGCTGACGCGATATTTGCTCGGTTATGCTCCCTAAACATTAGATCGTCGGACATCATTATTTCCAAATCCTTGACATGCTGTTTTTCTACTATGGGAAGATTCGATTGTGTTTTGTGCCCTGTATTATGTTTCAGATCCTCATTTTTGCCGTACCTGAGTACCTGAAATTTATCACTGTTAAACATCATGTTATTTTCTGCTGCCCAATCGAAAACTTTGTTGACATCTGCTTGTAGTTTTTCAATGTCTTCAGCAGAGGTAATTTTCATGCTGATTTTTGTGTCATCTGCAAAGGACGACACGAAGCTGTGACGTGTATTTTTGTCTATATCAGATATGAGAATAAGGAACAGTAGCAGTGCAAGGACTGTACCTTGAAGTACAGAGCTTTTAATATCGCTTGGACTCGATTTTATCTGATTGACTGTTACTCTTTGTGTTCTGTTCGACAGGAAATTGAGTATCCAGCATCTTACTTTTCCAGTTATTCCCATTGACCTCATTTTTTGAGCTATCATGCCATGGTCACATTTGTCGAATGCCTTTGCAAAGTCTGTGTATACAACATCTGCATTTTGCTTCTCTTCTATGGCTTCTGTGATTTTGTCATAGTGGTTGAGTAACTGTGACAGACAGGATCTTCCCGCTCTAAATCCATGTTGTCCTGGATTGTGCAATTCATTGTTTTCCATAAAACTAGAAATTTGATTCCTAATCACTCTTTCAAACACTTTTATTATGTGTGATGTTAGTGCAACTGGCCTATAATTTTTTGCCAAGGCTTTACTCCCCCCCTTGTGCAACGGAGCTATATCTGCAGATTTAAGTGCTGCTGGTATCTCCCCTGTATCCAGGCTCTTTCTCCATATTATGCTGAGAGCTCTCACTACTGGTATTTTACATTTCTTTATGAATATTGAATTCCATGAGTCAGGCCCAGGAGCTGAGTGCATAAGCATATTGTCAATTTCTCTTTCAAAGTCTTCCGAGTTTGTGGTAATATTCGTTATATTATCTGCAGCTTGAATGTCATTCATAAAGAAGCTGTCTGGGTCATGAACTTTCATGTTGTTTATTGGTGTGCTAAACATAGCCTCATACTGGCTTCTTAGAATTTCACTAATCTCTTTGTTGTCCTCTGTGTACGTACCTTCATTTGTAATTAACGGTCCAATACTGGTCAAGGTTTTGGATTTTGATTTTGCGTATGTGAAAAAATATTTCGAATTTTTCCTTATCTCTAATAGCTAAAGAGCTTATTTGGGAGAACGGCATGGCATTGCATCATCGTGGTAAAACAATTGTATTATTGACACGACGAGTATAATCGACGTAGTTTTTTATTTGTTGCCGGGCAAACGCATCCTTATGTGACGTTTTATACTTATGTTCTTCTAGAACATTCTATTGCGAACACATTGGTACAAAAATGAAATACTGTACATACATCGAAAATTAATGTTAGGACAGTGAAATGAATATACACTTTTCAATGCGGGTTTCGCCGATATGCCGCCACGGGTAACACTTCGGCCACTCCACACACACTTGTGGGTGGGCTGCGACATTGATTCTACATTTATATGCATATGTCCGCGTAGGAAATTTTATTGCAATTTCAATGATACCAAAATTAACACTGTAGGACAAGTGTGGAGTTGACAACCCTGAAGATAGTAGAAACATTTCATTGCTGTCTGGTGCTCACAGCTAGTGATCGACGTAGTTTTTTATTTTGTGCTGATCTAACTCATGTTTTGGTGACATTTTATACTTATGTTCTTCTAGAACATTCTATTGTGAACACATTGATACAAAAATGAAATACGTACATCGAAAATTAACGTCAGGACAGTGAAAAGAGTATACACATTTAAGTGTTGCCGCTCGATCGCCCGAAACGCCGCACGCACAAGGGGCAAGTTTTTTTTCACTGCGTCAAGTGCACAAAAGTGTTAATTGTTTTATTTTGAGGAGGAGTTCTTTGGCTCTGTTCAGATGTAGGTTGCAATTTTCACCACTTGGAGGTTTGTATTGTTACGCCTAATTTTCTGGGGGTTCACCCCAGTTGATGGCAGATGTGATGTAAAAGGGGGGGTTTACCCCGGTCGATGGCAGATATGATATACTCTAAAAGTAGAGTGCTCATATGACCATTGCTCCCTGCGCCTCTGAGGGAATCAGATTCTGGCTCATGGTCCCCGATAGGCAAGAACTCCTGTAAATGATGTCCCCAAACTAATATTGCACATATCAGTCTGGATTGCTTCAGGGTGCCTCTGGGGCTCCACACAGAAAACGACATTGAATGAAATGAAATGCTCCCTTCTCGGTGAGCCCTGGTGGCTCCCTGAAGCAATGTTGCTGAGATAACCTCCTAATACTTAGCTACATTAGTCATACCAGGCATACTGTTAGCCTACCAGAGACCAGAGCCAAAATCAGGGAGCAAGACACATAATAATCACACTAATGTGACTGCATCAATGAGAAAATCCATAGCAGTGATGAGGGTTCGAACCTGTGTGGTGGATGTTCCCAAGCACATGATTCTAGCAACTAAACCACGACATAATAATCAGGTTTGCAAGAGACAGAGCACTCATCTGCATGGTTGGTGAAAGTGAACTGCCAAAATTTATCATAAAATTACCAACAAAATGGTTCATTTGAAGCTAAATACAAAACACTACCCAGGGCACATGCACATACTGTCTCCACTCGACTATCCGGACTATATGGGAAGGACCCCCAGCTGGATTATCACATGTTCCGGATAATAGTACTTTTTCACCTCTGAGTCCAAAA
Source organism: Procambarus clarkii (assembly GCF_040958095.1). NCBI lineage: Eukaryota > Metazoa > Arthropoda > Malacostraca > Decapoda > Cambaridae > Procambarus > Procambarus clarkii. Next base: position 20,992,632 of record NC_091170.1, read on the forward strand.
GGGACCATTTCCGACAATTTTTATACCACACGCATGATTTGAATTGACACACTAATTAGTGTGTGGGGCTGGTGCATGGGTGGTTAGCTGCCTAGCTGGTAGGTGGGCAGGGAAAGTGGGTGGGCAGGCAGGTGGGTGGGTGGGCAGGCAAGTGGGTGGGTGGGCAGGCAGGGATAGGTGGGTTCAGGCAGGTGGGTTTTGGATGAGTGGATGGCAGGTAGATGGGCTTGGTGGGTGAACAGGTTCGAGCAGGCAGGTGGGTGAGTGTGTAAGCAAGCAGGTGGGTGGGTGCATTGACAGGTGGGTAAGTGGGCGTGCAGGCATGTGGGTAAACAGGTGGGTGGGCAGGGAAGTGGGTGAACAGGTGGGTTAAGCAGGCAGGTGGGTGTGCAGGTAGGTGGGTGGATGGATTGACAGGTGGGTAAGTGGGCATGCAGGCAGGTGGGTAAACAGGTGGGTGGGCAGGGAAGTGGGTAAACAGGTGGGTGGGCAGGGAAGTGGGTGAACAGGTGGGTGGGCAGGGAAGTAGGTGAACAGGTGGGTAAGTGGGTGTGCAGGCAGGTGGGTGGGCAGGGAAGTGGGTGAACAAGGTGGGTAAGTGGGCATGCAGGCAGGTGGGTAAACAGGTGGGTGGGCAGGGAAGTGGGTAAACAGGTGGGTGGGCAGGGAAGTGGGTGAACAGGTGGGTGGCCAGGGAAGTAGGTGAACAGATGGGTAAGTGGGTGTGCAGGCAGGTGGGTGGGCAGGGAAGTGGGTGAACAAGGTGGGTAAGTGGGCATGCAGGCAGGTGGGTAAACAGGTGGGTGGGCAGGGAAGTGGTTGAACAGGTGGGTAAGTGGCGAGACTGGAACAGAGACAGACGACACGTGTGATCTGCCTGGTCAACCCCCCCCCCACTCCCCCACCTCACGCCAGCCTTCCCATCTCCCCTCTACATATGTCGACAGACACGTGGGTGTTGACACGCTGTACGATGCGCCTTAAGTTCTGTTAAATCCAATTTTATTTTATTGTAAATATTTAAATGAATAAATAGCATACCAAATACTGTACTGTACTGTTCATCTATTATAGTGTTATTTAATTAATATTCGTAACTAGCTCTCCACAGCAATAAGAAAACAATATAATTCTTGCAACACCGCCAACGCCACCTTCCTTCGTTAGGCTTAAGCGAGTCCCATACACACCACAATAGTTTTTCCTCCTTCCGTGACCAACTCCTTTCCTCCCTTCCTGACCAACTCCTTCCCTCCCTTCCTGACCAACTCCCTCCCTCCCTTCCTGACCAACTCCCGCCCTCCCTTCCTGACCAACTCCCTCCCTCCCTTCCTGACCAACTCCCTCCCTCCCTTCCTGACCAACTCCCTCCCTCCCTGACCAACTCCCTCCCTCCCTTCCTGACCAACTCCCTCCCTCCCTTTCTGACCAACTCCCTTCCTCCCTTCCTGACCAACTCCCTTCCTCCCGTCCTGACCAACTCCCTCCCTCCCTTCCTGACCAACTCCCTTCCTCCCTTCCTGACCAACTCCCTTCCTCCCTTCCTGACCAACTCCCTCCCTCCCTTCCTGACCAACTCCCTTCCTGACCAACTCCCTCCCTCCCTTCCTGACCAACTCCCTCCCTCCCTTCCTGACCAACTCCCTCCCTCCCTTTCTAACCAACTCCCTTCCTCCCTTCCTGACCAACTCCCTCCCTCCCTTCCTGACCAACTCCCTCCCTCCCTGACCAACTCCCTTCCTCCCTTCCTGACCAACTCCCTCCCTCCCTCCCTGACCAACTCCCTCCCTCCCTTGCCAACTCCCTCCCTCCCTCTCTGACCAACTCCCTTCCTGACCAACTCCCTTCCTGACCAACTCTCTTCCTGACCAACTCCCTCCCTCCCTTCCTGACCAACTTCCTTCCTCCCTTCCTGACCAACTCCCTCCCTCCCTTCCTGACCAACTCCCTCCCTCCCTTCCTGACCAACTCCCTCCCTCCCTTCCTGACCAACTCCCTCCCTCCCTTTCTGACCAACTCCCTTCCTCCCTTCCTGACCAACTCCCTCCCTCCCTTCCTGACCAACTCCCTCCCTGACCATCTCCCTTCCTGACCAACTCCCTTCCTCCCTTCCTGACCAACTCCCTCCCTCCCTTCCTGACCAACTCCCTTCCTCCCTTCCTGACCAACTCCCTCCCTCCCTTCCTGACCAACTCCCTCCCTCCCTTCCTGACCAACTCCCTCCCTCCCTTCCTGACCAACTCCCTCCCTCCCTTTCTGACCAACTCCCTTCCTCCCTTCCTGACCAACTCCCTCCCTCCCTTCCTGACCAACTCCCTCCCTGACCATCTCCCTTCCTGACCAACTCCCTTCCTCCCTTCCTGACCATCTCCCTTCTTGACCAACTCCCTTCCTGACCATCTCCCTTCCTGACCAACTCCCTTCCTGACCAACCTCCCTCCCTTCCTGACCAACTCCCTCCCTGACCGTAATCCCCCAGGTGGTCCCTCCCAACGTTTCCCGACACCACCCACCAACCCCACCCCCTCCAACACCATGGCCTTGAGCCACAGCTGTATGAGATTAATGCAGGTACAGCCCACCGGCTCAGATTTTTAACCGGCCAAACCGGCTTTTATCCGGCTCCCATGGCCATTTTGGCCGGATATTGAGATAACTTTATCCGTTCACGATTTTGGCCGTATAAGGGCGTTTTCCGGATGTTCGAATCCCGGATAATCGCGGGGTTACAGTAAGTTGCTAGCTGGCAACATCCCTGCAAAGCTCGCATTCCATGCTCAGTCAGCTGCTGATGGGCCACAATTTAACACACCTGTTAGCCCTTAAACCGCGCAATACATATATACATACATATACAATGGGAGTAACTTTTCCGAAACCGTGCAATATTTTATATACAAAATTCAAATTTTTATTCAGGTAAAAGTACATACATAAATGATGAGTTACAAACATAATGTTGGATTTATAGATAGAGCTAGTACATACAATACCTAAAGCCACTAATACACATAGCATTTCAGGCAAAATGTGGGAGGGGGGGGGGGAAAGACACTTAGCCTAAAACTTAATAGTACTGTAATTGAGATTAACCATTTAACTGCGCCAACCGAGTATTCTTGGTCGGCGGGAAACTGCGCCAACCGAGAAATTTTTTTTTTTTTTTCTGTAATCATTCTAGATGTATACGAGGTTGGTTGTGTACCAAATAGACTCTTAGGACCATCAGTGAGAGGTAGCCATCTTGGAAAAAATCCCAAAATGCCCTAGGGCTGCTGGCTGGGTTAGTACCAAGTGAGCAACCATTGGTGGCACACACGCCACTGGCTCCCAAACACCTCTCCGACGCAGTGTTGGTAGATAAAGCTCTGTAGGTGAAATTCAAACCTTATTGTTTGAAGAACAAAAGGGTCATAATATTAGTGAAGCTAGGCGCAATAAGGACCTAACACAAAGGTCGGATGCAAGTGATACAGCCCCTATGAGGACGATATAGCAAGAGTATTCAGTTGTAGCTCTGAGCGTCACCCTTGCAATCCTATGCTATCTCCAATTTATTTAGATGATACATAGATGAATCGTTTTCTGCATTCAGTGATGATGCATCTGGTACAAGTAGCATAGATGAACGCTGTTAGCGGCTTATATTGTGGTGTTTTCCATTGATATTTTCAAGAATTCCTGAATCTCTTCCTGACTGTCAGACATTCTTTGAGGCTAGCTGAATCTCTTTCTGACTGATGGACACTCTTTGAGGCAAGCTGAATCTCTTCCTGTGTGGGACCATACAAAGCGATCTTTTCAAGACTATCTTACAAATTGATCTTTTCCTATAATCTTTTCAATACTACCTTATGCTTTACCAGCTTGGCTACATAAAACCTACAAGTACTAAAGCCAAGGGTGTATGTGAGTGCATTATTTGCAAGCACACAGAATGAAAAAAACAGGAAGCGAAAATCTATCTGTACCTGGTGCAACGAGAGCAAAGTCGGGCTGTGCACCATGGACTACTTCATTGAATATTACTCACTTCCGAAGTACTGAGTGTGTAATACAGTGTGTTACTGTGTAAATAGTGTGAAACTGTACAAATTGAAATTTTAGTGAATTTTTAACAAGTAATATTGCGACAACAAACATTTATTGTGGACACATTACTGACACATGTATCACAGTTCCATGGAACATTATGTACATTCTACTGTATACATATTAAAAAGGACACAGATATACATCATATACGATAAAAACAACAAATAAAACCGCATTGGAAATTCAAAGAACATATAATTGAAAATATATTTGTGGCAACACCCGGTGCTTGAAGGACCCGCGCGACTGTGTCAGGGCGATTCATGCACGGGCGACCAGGCCCTGATGATGTCACAGTGCACCTTGTCCACGTCCCTACAGCCAAAGTAGGTGTAATTTGGTATCTATTTTTACATAGACATGTTCGGGGAAGAGAATTTATCATTTTACAAAAAAAAAATTTACAAAAAAAAAAAAAAAAATTTTTAGGAACACTTTATTTCATGCACACGGGGGAATTTCACAATAAACTCGACACAGCACGGTGGTTAACCCTTAACATGCTAGGGGTATAATATCCTTTGTTCTCCACAGGCGCATGTAATTTTGAAAAAAAAAATATATTTTTTCTTCCTAACCTGTTAATTTGTGTTCACTGATCACGGGAAAGATAATAAAAAAATCATAAGTGGCATATATTGCCCGCTATAGGGCGGGGAAGTCTGGCAAAAAACAGGCACTGACTCAGCGTGCGTCCCAGGTGGTCTGTTGATCGCCAGCTGTCAGGCCGGAGTTGCCACAAAGAGATAATTACCTAATCATTTCAATGTCTCTCATTGATTTTTGTAGTTTTTTTGCTGTAATATTATTCAATAGTGTGTAGTTTGATATATTTATATAATAAAATGAGTGAATCATTGCTGTACTCAAAAATATGGTGTGCATATTGTTGATTCAATTATGTTCATTAATCAGTGAACAAATACTTTGTCGGTTATTACACTATATACACAGGTTATATATAAGTATCTGCATGTTTTGTTCACCATAACGAACCACTAAGTAGCTATTATGAGTCAAAAAGTAACGAGGAGTGACCGCCGTGTACCAGCCAGCCACTCACGCCCTCCCTCAAGTCATCTGACTCACCCACATTCTCCTCACACAATACTGTTTTTGCTTTTATTCACTATATACAGACGCTATATATTAGTATCTACATTCGTGTTCACCATAACGAGCCACTAAGTTTTTATGCTGAGTGGCAGTGGCAGTGACAGGCAGTGGCAGCCCGCCACTGGCTGCCACTCCCTCCCTCCCACACCTCGCCTGACTTGCCACAATTCTCCACCCACCATACTGTTTTTGCTTTTATATACAGACGTTATATATAAGTATTTACATGTTTTGTTCACCATAACTGTACATCTAAGCTTGTATGGTGAGTAAAGGCACAAAGACGTAGGACCTCAAACAGTCAGCTGATGGCTGCTGCCCTCAAGGCAAGACACACTAATATTTCTACTCCAACAATACTGTTTGTGGTGTTATTACGCTATATACACACATTATATATAAATATCTACCTGTTTTATTCACCATACTTGTACATGTAAACTGGTATGGTGCCCAAAGATCATCATGGTAACCAGTAAACAACACTGTCGTCTGCAGGGTGGCGTCGTGCAGACGACGCCACCGCCCTCACCAAAATGGCGGCTCCCAACCTTCTCCTCTTGCTGTTTATACCCTCTATACACACGTTATATATAAGTATCTACATTTGTGTTCACCATAGCGAACCACTAAGCTGGTATGGTGAGTGTAGTCAATAAATATCCTGGCCGGGGAGGATTTACTGGATGCAAATCCTTAACTGTAGTCTCAGTTTAACTCAACAGTAAAATGTGTACTTGGTTCTAACGATTCTTCGCGGTGGGGGTCGTATTTCAGCGACCTGCCCGAAACGCTACGCGTACTAGTGGCTGTACAAGAATGTAACAACTTTTGTATATATCTCAAAAAAAAAAAAAAAAGGTGGCCACACACAGTCAGAAAACATCGCCACCACCCTCGCTCCCACAGCATTACTCCTCACTCCATGGCGCACAGCGCTAAATATCACCACAATCCTGCTATTATTAGAACCCTGGTCAGTTTTATCACAGTCAGGGGTCTTCTGTAATAATATCATCGCTACCTAGTAGCATGAACAAGGATATTATGGCATTTTTAGGCGATGCTGTTGTCACAAGCTGAACAGCAGTGCTGTTAGCTCATGCTGCGTGCATCAGGCTTGGTTGCTCACTCAAAACTGAGGCCCCTAACATCCGGGAGTTTGGCCCACGATTTTTTTTTAAAATGGCCTCTGTTTACAAGAGCCCTGATGAAGGTGTGGTGAACCCCGTGTATCCGCGGGCCGTTTAAATCTTGCATAATACTCCAACACGTCTTATGACGTGATGCGCAGTCGACTGGAACAACTTCCAACACGTCATATGACGTGATGCACACTTTAAGGGTTAAATGAAAAGTTCCGAAGTGTGTTTGTACAAAATGAGATCTTCAGGGAACCAGACACAATAAGAATTCCAGAGAACAACATAGAGAACATCGAGGTGTCTAGAGACAAAGTGAAACAAATGCTCTTGGAGCTAAGTAAGAACAAAGCAGTTGACCCAGATGGAGTTTCACCATAGGTTCTGAATGTGCAGTTGAGCTCAGCATACCACTTCAGCTGACTTTTCAGACATCCCTGTGTACAGGATTCGTAGCAGATGTGTGGAAACAGGGTAACATAGTTCCAATCTACAAAAGTGGCTGCAGGGAAGACCCCCCTCAATTATAGACCTGTATCATTGACAAATGTAATAGTCAAAATATTGGAAAAAATAATAAAAACTAAATACTGTAACCCCGCGATTATCCGGGATTCAAACATCCGGAAAACGCCCTTATACGGCCAAAATCGTGATCGAATAAAGTTATCACAATATCCGGCCAAAGTGGCCACAGGAACTGGATAAAAGCTGGTATGGCCGAATGAAAATTCGGCCATACCATATTAATCTCGTCTGTGGCTCTAGACGCATCGTGGAGGAGGGGGTGGGGTTAATGGGTGGTGTAGGGAGGGAGGGTGAGGTGCGTCTTTAGGGACCATCTGGTTACAGGAATTACCATTATTTTTAGAACAATTAATCATAGCCAAAAACAAATGAAATAAGTACTAGTAATTATGTAATAATAAATAAATAAGTTTCCTAAAAGCAATGTGCACAGGCTGAAGTTTCCTTCAAAAATATTGAGTTGTTTTCCTCCTGGCGGCCTACGTAATGTGCTATAGCTGCCCCACCCCAGGTGGACCCGTCCAACACTGGTCAACCCATGTGCGTTCGTCCCTTATGTTATACACAGTGCTGGGCCATTAGTGAAATATTTTTTTAAATAACGTTTTTATTTTCATAGTAACTTTGAACATTTTTGGCCAAGACTATGTCTGGTAGCAGCATCAATCATTCTGGAGGTGTTAAGAGGAAGAAAGTTGTCCTAACAATTAAAGACAAGTTACTATTATACACCTCAAAAAGTGCGGCATCACAGTGCTGCGCCATTAGTGAAATATTTTTTTAAATAACTTTATTTTTATAGTAACTTTCAACATTTTTGGCCAAGACTATGTCTGGTAGCAGCATAAATCGTTCTGGAGGTGTTAAGAGGAAGAAGGTTGTCCTAGCAATTAAAGACAAGTTACGTGTTGTTCAACCAGTGAGGCACCACAGGCAAGCCAAGTGCCTTCAACAAGTGAGGGGCCACAGGCAAGCCAAGCGCCTTCAACAAGTGAGGCGCAAGCAAGCGGTCACAGGCAAGTTAAATGCCTTCAACAAGTGAGGCTTCACAGGCAAGCCAAGCGCTTTCAACAAGTGAGGCACAAGCAAGCACCTTTAACAAGTGAGGCGTCACAGGCAAGCCAAGCCCCTGCAACAACACTGGTCAAAAGCAAAAGACCTCAAAAGCTTCATAGAAGGTTGTAACAGAACCCATGAGCACCACACCAGAAATAAATACAGTTTTGATATTCCTAGAGTACGACTTAATCAAACTAGAAATGCTCTACAAATCAAGGGACCCAGATTGTGGAATGACCTTCCCAACCATGTTAAAGACTGTACCTCTCTCAACCAGTTTAAGATAAAAATGAAGCTATACCTAATAAATTCCCTGTAACCTACCTTACCCCTCTAATGTCATCCAATGTCTGTTTTTTTTAAAGAGCGCTGTTTGTCGACAGAATTGTATTTGTCCTGCTTTTTCAGCTATGTTTTCATTCCATGTTTTCATTTTACTCTTTATGCTCAATTAGTATTAAGCTTTAGTCATTTAAGTTTTTTATGCCCGAAATGCTTTGCGTAATAGTGGCTTTAGGCATTGTATGTACTAGCCCTAACTATAAATCCATCACTCTTTGTAAAATCTCTTTTATGTATGTACCTTACCTAAATAAACATTTTGATTTTGATTTTTTTTTTTTTTTTGAACAAGTGAGGGCATGCAAGCGCTTCAACAAGTGAGGCGCATGCAAGCGCCTTCAACAAGTGAGGCCTCACAGGCAACCCAAATGCCTTCAACCAGTGAGGCTTTAGCAGCTGGCAGTCAAAACTAACTTTGCTTAATGAACTGTACAGTAATTTTAAGTGTTAATTTTAGTATTGTGTTAGTATAGGTTACGTAAATTGTTAAGAATTTTTAACTTCCAGATGTGTGGTATCAATCAAGAAGACGAACACCAACAAGGTAAGCTGAGATTTCTAGTTGAATATTTAATAATTATATGTGGCAAGGCAATTCAAATTATGTTGTTTGTAGTATAAAAAGTTGGAAATGGTCACTTTTGGACTCGTAGGTGAAAAAGTACCATTATCCGAAAAATGTGATAATCCGGCTGGGGGGTCCTTCCCATATAGTCCGGATGATCGAGTGGAGACAGTAGGTAGAACACCTGGAGAAAAATAATATAATATTGGACAGACAGTATGGTTTTCGATCTGGAAAATCCCGTGTATCGAATTTACCCAGTTTCTATGATAGAGCCACAGAGATTTTACAGGAAAGAGATGGTTGGGTTAACTGCATCCATCTGGACCTAAAAAAGGCTTTCGACAGAGTTCCACATAAGAGGTTGTTCTGGAAACTGGAAAATATTGGAGGAGTGACAGGTAAGCTTCTAACATGGATGAAAAATTTTCTGATAGAAAAATGAGGGCAGTAATCAGAGGCAATGTATCGGACTGGAGAAATGTCACAAATGGAGTACCACAGGGTTCAGTTCTTGCACCGGTGATGTTCAGTGTTTACATAAATGATCTACCAGTTGGAATACAGAATTATATGAACATGTTTGCTGATGATGCTAAGATAATAGGAAGGATAAGAAACATAGATGATTGTCATGCCCTTCAAGAAGACCTGGACAAAATAAGTATATGGAGCACCACTTGGCAAATGGAATTTAATGTGAATAAATGCCATGTTATGGAATGTGGAATAGAAAAACATAGACCCCACACAACCTATAAATTATGTGAGAAATCCTTAAGGAACTCTGATAAAGAACATGATCTAGGAGTGCCTCTAGATAGAAATCTATCTCCTGAGGACCACATAAAGAACGTTGTGCGAGGAGCCTATGCCATGCTTTCTAACTTCAGAATTGCTTTTAAATACACGAATGGCCAAATACTAAAGAAATTGTTCACGACTTTTGTTAGGCCAAAGCTAGAATATGCAGCAGTTGTGTGGTGCCCATATCTTGACCCTTAAAGTGCACATGACGTCATATGACGTGTTGGACGTTGTTCCAGTCAACTGCTCATCACGTCATATGACGTGTTGGAGTACTACGCAAGATTTAAACGGCCCGCGGATACACGGGGTTCACCACACCTTCATCAGGGCTCTTGTAAACAGACGGCATTTTTTAAAAAAATCGTGGGCCAAACTCCCGGATGTTACTGGACTCAGTATTGAGTGAGCAACCAAGCCTGACGTACGTAGCATGAGCTAACAGCACTGCTGTTCAGCTCGTGACCACAGCATCACCTAAAAATGCCAAAATATACTTGTTCATGCTATTATGTAGCGATGATATTATTACAGAAGACCCCTGACTGATAAAACTGACCAGGGTTCTGGTAATAGCAGGATTGTGGTGATATTTAGCACTGTGCGCCATGGAGGGAGGAGTAATGCTGTGGGAGGGAGGGTGGTGGCGATGTCTTCTGACTGTGTGTGGCCACCTATTATTGACTGCACTCACAATACCAGCTTAGTGGTTCGCTATGGTGAACACAAATGTAGATACTTATATATAATGTGTGTATGGAGGGTATAAACAGCAAGAGAAGGTTGGGAGCCGCCATTTTGGCGAGGGCGGTGGCATCGTCTGCACGACACCACCGTGCAGACGACGGTGTTGTTTACTGGTTACCACGATGGTCTTTGGGCACCATACCAGTTTATTTGTACAAGTATGGTAAATAAAACAGGTAGATATTTATATATAATGTGTGTATATAGCGTAATAACACCACACAGTATTGTTGGAGGAGAAATATTAGTGCGTCTGGCCTTGAGGGCAGCAGCCATCAGCTGACTGTGTGAGGTCCTACGTCTTTGTGCCTTTACTCACCATACAAGCTTAGATGTATAGTAATGGTGAACAAAACATGTAGATACTTATATATAACGTCTGTATATAGTGAATTATAGCAAAAACAGTATTGTGGGTGGAGAATGTGGGTGAGTCAGATAACTTGAGGGAGGGCAGGAGTGGCTGGCTGGTACACGGCGGTCACTCCTCGTTACTTTTTTACTCATAATAGCTACTTAGTGGTTCATTATAGTGAACAAAACATGCAGATACTTATATATGTCAGGCCAATCCTGGAGTATGCAGCCCCAGCATGGAGTCCATATCTAGTCAAGGATAAGACTAAACTGGAAAAAGTTCAAAGATTTGCCACCAGAATAGTACTCGAGCTGGGAGGTATGAGCTACGAGGAGAGACTACGGGAATTAAACCTCACTTCACTGGAAGACAGAAGAGTTAGGGGGGACATGATCACCACATTCAAGATTCTCAAGGGAATTGATAGGGTAGATAAAGACAGGCTATTTAACACAAGGGGCACACGCACAAGGGGACACAGGTGAAAACTGAGCGCCCAAATGAGCCACAGAGATATTAGAAAGAACTTTTTTAGTGTCAGAGTGGTTGACAAATGGAATGCATTAGGAAGTGATGTGGTGGAGGCTGACTCCATACACAGTTTCAAGTGTAGATATGATAAGAGCCCAATAGGCTCAGGAATCTGTACACCTGTTGATTGACGGTTGAGAGGCGGGACCAAAGAGTCAGAGTTCAACCCCCGCAAGCACAACTAGGTGAGTATATAACCTGTGCTTATAGTGTAATAACCGACAAAGTATTTGTTCACTGATTGATGAACATAATTGAATCAACAATATGCACACCATATTTTTGAGTACAACAATGATTCACTCATTTTATTATATAAATATATCAAACTATGCACTATTGAATAATATTACAGCAAAAAACTATGAAAAATCAATCAGACATATTGAAATAATTAGGTAATTATCTCTTTGTGGCAACTCCGGCCTGACAGCTGGAGAGCAACAGACCGCCTGGGACGCACGCTGAGTCAGTGCCTATTTTTTGCCAGACTTCCCTGCCCTATAGCAGGCGATATATGCCACCTACGATTTTTTTATTATTTTTCCCGTGATCAGTGAACACAAATTAACAGGTTAGGAAGAAAAAATATTTTTTTTTTTTTCAAAATTACATGCGCCTGTGGGGAAGAAAGGATATTATACCCCTAGCATGTTAAGGGTTAAGAAGCACATCAACAAACTGGAAAAGGTGCGAAGACATGCTTCTAAGCGGCTCCCAGAACTGAAGGGCAAGAGCTACGAGGAGAGGATAGAGGCATTAAATATGCCAAAACTAGAAGACAGAAGAAAACGAGGTGATATGACCACTACGTACAAAATCGTAACAGGTATTGATAAAATTGACAGAGAAGATTTCCTGAGACCTGGAACTTCAAGAACAAGAGGTCATAGATTTAAACTAATTAAACAAAGATGCAAAAGAAATATAAGAAAATTCACTTTCGCAAACAAAGTGGTAGACGGTTGGAACAAGTTAAGTGAGAAGGTGGTGGAGACCAAAACCGTCAGTAGACAGGACACCACGAATGTAACTCTCATCCTGTAACTACAATTAGGTAATTACACTTCGGTAATTACCCAGGACTTCAGAAATGAGTAATAATCAATGAAGCAGTCCATGGTACACAATGAGACTGCTCTCGTTGCACCAGGTACAGATAGATTTTCACTTCCTGTTTCTTCGTTCTGTGTGCTTGCAAATAACTCACTCACATACACCCTTAGCTTTAATACCTGTAGGTGGTATGAAGCCAAGCTTGTATAGCGTAAGGTAGTCTTGAAAAGATTATAGGAAAAGATCAATTTATAAGGTAGTCTTAAGAAGATCGCTTTGTAAGGTCCCCCACTGGAAGAGATTCAGTCATTCGGAAAGAGATTCAGTCAATCAGGAAGAGATTCAGTCATTCTGGAAAAGATTCAGCTAAGATATTCTTGAAAATATCTATGGAAAACACCACCATGGAAGCCGCTAACACTGTTTATCTATACTACTTGTATCAGATGATTCATCACTGAACACAGAAGACGATTCATCTATGTATCATCTAAATAAATTGGAGAGTGCATGGGTGGGAAAGAGTGGTGCTCAGAGCTACAACTGGATACACTTGCTATATTGTCGTCATTGGTGTAGTATCACTTGCATCCGATCTTTGTGTTAGGTCCTTAGTGTGCCTAGTTTCATCAATATCATGACCCTTATGTACTTCAAACAATAAGGTCTGAATTTCACCGATGGAGAGCAATCTTTCAACACCACATCAGACAGGTGTTTGGGTGCCAGAGGCACGTGCGCCCCCCTTGGTTGCTCACTCAATACTAACCCAGCCAGCAGTCCTAGGAGATTGTGGAAATTTTTTCAAAGATAACTGCCTCTCACTGGAGGTCCTAAGAGTCCATTTCATACACAACCTACCGCTCACCCATTTTGAATAGGTATGAAATACAGTGGTACCTTGGTTTACGAACACCCCTGTTTATGAACTTTTCGGGATATGAGCCCAATTTATTCAGAAAATTTGAATCAGATTACAAACTTTACCTCGGGATACGAGTTTGTTGATACGCATACAGCCGACCTAGAGCGTGGTGGCACGCGCTAGGTCGCATCGCGCCTCAGTTTACCAGTGCCTCATGCCCAGTGACTATCCCGCCGGAATTCTTCACACGAATTTACAGTTTTTTTCAGATTTTTGGTTATTTGAGCATAAAAGTTATTATATATCTTGCTACGGGTCCCAAGAAAGCCAGTGGTAAGGTTCAAGGCAAGAAGTCACATGTGAATATGACCATAGACGAGAAACAAGAGATCATTCGTAAACATGAAAATGGTACACGTGTTATTGAACTAGCTAGGCAGTACAACAAATCTTTAGGGGAGGAGGAGGAGGCAGTACAGGATGTCCCTTCCTCATTAATTTAATTAAGAAATGTGTGCAGTATGGGAAGAACTGCAAAGTTTTGCTGAGAAGAATCACCCAGATAAAGCTTTAGCAGGCTGTTGCATTGATCTTATTATTGACAATGTGATGTCTCACTACAGACAAGAATTACAAAGAAGGGAAAAACAATCTTCAAGAAAAACAATGAGAAAATCATGCAGTGATCAGGACATAGGCTCTCTAGCCTATGTCCCACAGCCTCCCATCTGTAAAATAGCCGCATCAAATGCAGGGCAACTTTTTTATACATTTAACCCTTGGGCTACTCTAAGCCTTAATCACTTACCTGCGCCAACCGAGTATTCTCGGTCGGTGGGAAACTGTGCCAACCGAGAAAACTCTTTATTTTTTGTACCCGAAGTACTGAGTGTAATTACCTAAGTGTAATTACCTAAGCAATACCTTATCTTACTTGTAATTACCTTACTATCCCCCAACACCTCAAGCCAATTCTATTTGCTGACGACACAACCTTCATTTACTCCAGTCCTGACCCCCTTGCTATAAATGTCACAGTGAATACTGAGCTAAATAAAGTCCATCTTTGGCTAACTGCCAACAAACTCACCCTCAACATTGATAAAACTTTCTATACAGTATCCACTCAATTTAACGGCCTATATGGGGCTGTACCCTAGTCGTTATTTCCGGAGCTCTGTTATTTCCGAAGTTAAGTCGGGTCGGGTAATTTTTCAAGTAACATTCAGGTAGGATATATTTTATACTGTATAACTAAAATTAAATAAAGTTCATTGTGTAATTGCATTCCAATTTAGTGCCACACCGACGATTAAGCCAGTTGTTGGCTGCTGCATGGATGATGTGTGAACATGGTCTGATCAAGCCCAGATGGGTGGGAAAAAATTGATTCATTCCTTTGTATTGCAAAATATTTCATGTATCAATCAGCAAGTTAATATTTTCTCAATAATATTTTAGAGATGTGTTTTGATTTACCCTGAACAGTGCAGGTAATGTATTTTTAATGTTACAACACACGCTGTGGCGGCCATGCCATAACAATGGCGATCGAGCCTAGTCACTGAGAGCTAGCCAAGACGAAATACTTTGAGCTCACCTATTCTCTGCTGACTATAGAATATACATTTGCAGAGACTAATTTGTAGCTTTTGTTGAAAAAAACAATTAATATCTTGTAATACTATAATAAAATTGGTAAATTGACTTACTTTTAATGAAGCTGAAGATTACGAAGCTGTGAAGATTACGTCATCCTCTGCAGCGCTTGTTTTATATTGTTTATACAGTATTGTATACAGGGTACATACTGTATGTACACTTATTTTCAGGCACTCACTTCACACAACAGCTAGGCTTACTAGTTTACTTTTACTGGCAAGTTTACTTGCTGCAACTTTAAGCTCTTCAAATCTTATTGCCATGCCAATTGTGCGGTGCTGAATAAACCACTTATACACTGCAGGATCCAATTGTGGATACTGACCAGACTTTACTCTTTTTCTCGAACATGTAGCACCAGAAGTAGCACACTCTGTTGTGCTCACATATTTTAATAGAGTATCCTTCTGTTTCTTGATGTCACTTACTGTACTTTTCCCGATGTTAAACTCTGCTGCTGCTCGTGCATGAGAATATCCTTTATCAAGTTTCTTAATTAACTCCAGCTTCTGTGCAACCGTCAGGCGCTTCCTTTGTTCCTTTGGGTAACTTTTGGCATTTTGTAAATTAAAAAGAAGATCACAATTACAGTACAGTAATATCCTTCACAATTGAAGCTAGCCGCGCGAGTTCACAGTAAACAATGGGAACACATGGCCCGGCGGAGTACATTCTAGGTCCGTGGGAAAAAAAAATACCTAGTGCCTATACTATAAAAGGTATTTAATAAGAAAACAAAGACTTTTGCTTAATAAAAACTGTTTCAAAATATTTTATTAATAATAATTTACAATTTTCTTCATTAAAGTGAATCATTTTAAAAGAAAATTAAGATGTAATATATGACTCTGGACGATCCAGGTCGGTGGCCTGGTCGCCATGTGAGGGGACGCTGATGCCACAACAAACCCAATACCGACCGTCGGTAATATCGACCGCAGATCGGTATAGCAGGCTCCAGATACCGGTCTCCCAAACCGGTCGTTAATACCGGCAGATCGGTATAAAAGAGGCCGTTAAATTGAGTGGATACTTTGTTTGGCAATAAATCCTCAAATCAAATAAAACTCAAGATAAATAATACCCAAATTTGTAACAAAATAGATGGCAAATTCCTTGGCATTCTCATTAACCACAAGCTGAATTTCCAGGGACACATTCTAAATATATCAAAAAAAGTTTCAAAAACTGTTGGCATTTTTTCTAAAATCAGATATTATGTACCTCGCCCTGCCCTGGTGACGCTCTAATGCTCCCTTATCTATCCTTATCTCAACTATCGTATTTGTGCTTGGGGTTCTACTACCCAAAATTATTTACATCCTCTAACTACTCAACACAAAGCTGCTATTAGGACAATATCCAACTCTGCCCCCAGACAGCACTCGGTACCCCTACTCAAATCTCTGAATAAGTTAGATATTAAGTCACTGCACATCTTCTTATGTGTATTATATATATATATATATATATATATATATATATATATATATATATATATATATATATATATATATATATATATATATATATATATATATATATATATATATATATATATATATATATATATATATATATATATATAATATATATATATATATATATATATATATATATATATATATATATATATATATATATATAATATATATATATATATATATATATATATATATATATATATATATATATATATATATATATATATATATATATATATATGAATGAAAACTCACACCCCAGAAGTGACTCGAACCCATACTCCCAGAAGCAACGCAACTGGTAACTACAGGGCGCCTTAATCCGCTTGACCATCACGGCCGTCAAAAGGAAGTGATAGCCGAGGCTATTTGAGCCACTTCCCCGACGGCAACTCGGATGGTAATCTTGGGCATAGCA
Organism: Procambarus clarkii; assembly: GCF_040958095.1. Classification (NCBI taxonomy): domain Eukaryota; kingdom Metazoa; phylum Arthropoda; class Malacostraca; order Decapoda; family Cambaridae; genus Procambarus; species Procambarus clarkii. The sequence continues at coordinate 21,009,407 of NC_091170.1, forward strand.
TTTCACCAAATCACCTCATTCTTTGGGGCACACGTGAGGAACACAAATGCGAACAAGCCTGAATGGTCCCCAGGACTATATGCGAATGAAAACTCACACCCCAGAAGTGACTCGAACCCATACTCCCAGAAGCAACGCAACTGGTAACTACAGGGCGCCTTAATCCGCTTGACCATCACGGCCGTCAAAAGGAAGTGATAGCCGAGGCTATTTGAGCCACTTCCCCGACGGCAACTCGGATGGTAATCTTGGGCATAGCATTTCACCAAATCACCTCATTCTTTGGGGCACACGTGAGGAACACAAATGCGAACAAGCCTGAATGGTCCCCAGGACTATATGCGAATGAAAACTCAAGCGGATTAAGGCGCCCTGTAGTTACCAGTTGCGTTGCTTCTGGGAGTATGGGTTCGAGTCACTTCTGGGGTGTGAGTTTTCATTCGCATATAGTCCTGGGGACCATTCAGGCTTGTTCGCATTTGTGTTCCTCACGTGTGCCCCAAAGAATGAGGTGATTTGGTGAAATGCTATGCCCAAGATTACCATCCGAGTTGCCGTCGGGGAAGTGGCTCAAATAGCCTCGGCTATCACTTCCTTTTGACGGCCGTGATGGTCAAGCGGATTAAGGCGCCCTGTAGTTACCAGTTGCGTTGCTTCTGGGAGTATGGGTTCGAGTCACTTCTGGTGTGTGAGTTTTCATTCGCATATAGTCCTGGGGACCATTCAGGCTTGTTCGCATATATATATATATATATATATATATATATATATATATATATATATATATATATATATATATATATATATATATATATATATATATATATATATATATATTAGTATATTTTGGTAGCAGTCTTTCCTGTAGACATATATTATTAAATATGACCGAACCATCGCCAGAGAAATCCTAGTAAACAACACAGAAATCATCGATAGATACAGCGATAGCAGGCGGCTTGACGTTTGCGAGGCACTACACATCAAGAAGTCAACACCAGCAATCAACAGCCAATTATTGCACAACTATATTCTACCCACCTCAAGACTCCGCTCCAATATAGAAGCATCAAGAAATATGGACCAATAGGCTTTCTACAAACACTTCTATTCAATATCCATTGTTTCGTGTTCTGTCTTGTGTTGATGAAATTAATACCCTATTAATACTCTTGTTCTGTCTTGTGTTGATGAAATTAATACCCTATTAATACCACATCTTGTTCTGTCTTGTGTTAATGCCACATCACCCCTTCCACCTCACTCAAATGTAGATATAAAATTGGAGATGCGTAAGTTCTATTCAGTTGTGTATTTGTGAACTAAAGTCTTTGAAAATGTAATAAGTTTTACGAAACGTGCTCGTGTCGCGTCAGACTAGAAATAAAAATGAATTTTGGAGAATTGATTTTTGATTTACCTCCAACAGTGAAACAAAATGTACGAAAGATTGAGAAAATTCGTGTTAGAATTATTTATCTTACTTTTTCGGTCATATTTAATAATATATATATATATATATATATATATATATATATATATATATATATATATATATATATATATATATATATATATATATATATAACTGAAAACTCACACCCCAGAAGTGACTCGAACCCATACTCCCAGAAGCAACGCAACTGGTATGTACAAGACGCCTTAATCCACTTGACCATCACGACCGGACAAAATGAGGTGATAGCCGAGGCTATTTGAACCACCCCACCGCCGGCACTCGGATAGTTATCTTGGGCATAGCATTTTACCAAATCACCTCATTCTTTGGGGCAACACGTGAGGAACACAAATGCGAACAAGCCTGAATGGTCCCCAGGACATATGCAACTGAAAACTCACACCCCAGAAGTGACTCGAACCCATACTCCCAGAAGCAACGCAACTGGTATGTACAAGACGCCTTAATCCACTTGACCATCACGACTGGACAAAATGAGGTGATAGCCGAGGCTATTTGAACCACCCCACCGCCGGCACTCGGATAGTTATCTTGGGCATAGCATTTTACCAAATCACCTCATTCTTTGGGGCAACACGTGAGGAACACAAATGCGAACAAGCCTGAATGGTCCCCAGGACATATGCAACTGAAAACTCACACCCCAGAAGTGACTCGAACCCATACTCCCAGAAGCAACGCAACTGGTATGTACAAGACGCCTTAATCCACTTGACCATCACGACCGGACAAAATGAGGTGATAGCCGAGGCTATTTGAACCACCCCACCGCCGGCACTCGGATAGTTATCTTGGGCATAGCATTTTACCAAATCACCTCATTCTTTGGGGCAACATGTGAGGAACACAAATGCGAACAAGCCTGAATGGTCCCCAGGACATATGCAACTGAAAACTCACACCCCAGAAGTGACTCGAACCCATACTCCCAGAAGCAACGCAACTGGTATGTACAAGACGCCTTAATCCACTTGACCATCACGACCGGACAAAATGAGGTGATAGCCGAGGCTATTTGAACCACCCCACCGCCGGCACTCGGATAGTTATCTTGGGCATAGCATTTTACCAAATCACCTCATTCTTTGGGGCAACACGTGAGGAACACAAATGCGAACAAGCCTGAATGGTCCCCAGGACATATGCAACTGAAAACTCACACCCCAGAAGTGACTCGAACCCATACTCCCAGAAGCAACGCAACTGGTATGTACAAGACGCCTTAATCCACTTGACCATCACGACCGGACAAAATGAGGTGATAGCCGAGGCTATTTGAACCACCCCACCGCCGGCACTCGGATAGTTATCTTGGGCATAGCATTTTACCAAATCACCTCATTCTTTGGGGCAACACGTGAGGAACACAAATGCGAACAAGCCTGAATGGTCCCCAGGACATATGCAACTGAAAACTCACACCCCAGAAGTGACTCGAACCCATACTCCCAGAAGCAACGCAACTGGTATGTACAAGACGCCTTAATCCACTTGACCATCACGACCGGACAAAATGAGGTGATAGCCGAGGCTATTTGAACCACCCCACCGCCGGCACTCGGATAGTTATCTTGGGCATAGCATTTTACCAAATCTATCACTCGGATAACTATCCGAGTGCCGGCGGTGGGGTGGTTCAAATAGCCTCGGCTATCACCTCATTTTGTCCGGTCGTGATGGTCAAGTGGATTAAGGCGTCTTGTACATACCAGTTGCGTTGCTTCTGGGAGTATGGGTTCGAGTCACTTCTGGGGTGTGAGTTTTCAGTTGCATATGTCTTGGGGACCATTCAGGCTTGTTCGCATTTGTGTTCCTCACGTGTTGCCCCAAAGAATGAGGTGATTTGGTAAAATGCTATGCCCAAGATAACTATCCGAGTGCCGGCGGTGGGGTGGTTCAAATAGCCTCGGCTATCACCTCATTTTGTCCGGTCGTGATGGTCAAGTGGATTAAGGCGTCTTGTACATACCAGTTGCGTTGCTTCTGGGAGTATGGGTTCGAGTCACTTCTGGGGTGTGAGTTTTCAGTTGCATATGTCCTGGGGACCATTCAGGCTTGTTCGCATTTGTGTTCCTCACGTGTTGCCCCAAAGAATGAGGTGATTTGGTAAAATGCTATGCCCAAGATAACTATCCGAGTGCCGGCGGTGGGGTGGTTCAAATAGATTCGGCTATCACCTCATTTTGTCCGGTCGTGATGGTCAAGTGGATTAAGGCGTCTTGTACATACCAGTTGCGTTGCTTCTGGGAGTATGGGTTCGAGTCACTTCTGGGGTGTGAGTTTTCAGTTGCATATGTCCTGGGGACCATTCAGGCTTGTTCGCATTTGTGTTCCTCACGTGTTGCCCCAAAGAATGAGGTGATTTGGTAAAATGCTATGCCCAAGATAACTATCCGAGTGCCGGCGGTGGGGTGGTTCAAATAGCCTCGGCTATCACCTCATTTTGTCCGGTCGTGATGGTCAAGTGGATTAAGGCGTCTTGTACATACCAGTTGCGTTGCTTCTGGGAGTATGGGTTCGAGTCACTTCTGGGGTGTGAGTTTTCAGTTGCATATGTCCTGGGGACCATTCAGGCTTGTTCGCATTTGTGTTCCTCACGTGTTGCCCCAAAGAATGAGGTGATTTGGTAAAATGCTATGCCCAAGATAACTATCCGAGTGCCGGCGGTGGGGTGGTTCAAATAGCCTCGGCTATCACCTCATTTTGTCCGGTCGTGATGGTCAAGTGGATTAAGGCGTCTTGTACATACCAGTTGCGTTGCTTCTGGGAGTATGGGTTCGAGTCACTTCTGGGGTGTGAGTTTTCAGTTGCATATGTCCTGGGGACCATTCAGGCTTGTTCGCATTTGTGTTCCTCACGTGTTGCCCCAAAGAATGAGGTGATTTGGTAAAATGCTATGCCCAAGATAACTATCCGAGTGCCGGCGGTGGGGTGGTTCAAATAGATTCGGCTATCACCTCATTTTGTCCGGTCGTGATGGTCAAGTGGATTAAGGCGTCTTGTACATACCAGTTGCGTTGCTTCTGGGAGTATGGGTTCGAGTCACTTCTGGGGTGTGAGTTTTCAGTTGCATATGTCCTGGGGACCATTCAGGCTTGTTCGCATTTGTGTTCCTCACGTGTTCCCCCAAAGAATGAGGTGATTTGGTAAAATGCTATGCCCAAGATAACTATCCGAGTGCCGGCGGTGGGGTGGTTCAAATAGCCTCGGCTATCACCTCATTTTGTCCGGTCGTGATGGTCAAGTGGATTAAGGCGTCTTGTACATACCAGTTGCGTTGCTTCTGGGAGTATGGGTTCGAGTCACTTCTGGGGTGTGAGTTTTCAGTTGCATATGTCCTGGGGACCATTCAGGCTTGTTCGCATATATATATATATATATATTAGTATATTTTGGTAGCAGTCTTTCCTGTAGACATCTATTATTAAATATGACCGAAAAAGTAAGATTAATAATTCTAACACAAATTTTCTCAATCTTTCATACATTTCTTTTCACTGTTGGAGGTAAATCAAAAAGCAATTCTCCAAAATTCATTTTTATTTCTAGTCTGACGCGACACGAGCGCGTTTCGTAAAACTCTTTGAAAATGTAATAAGTTTTACGAAACGCGCTCGTGTCGCGTCAGACTAGAAGTAAAAATGAATTTTGGAGAATTGATTTTTGATTTACCTCCAACAGTGAAAAGAAATGTACGAAAGATTGAGAAAATTCGTGTTAGAATTATTAATCTTACTTTTTCGGTCATATTTAATAATATATATATATATATATATATATATATATATATATATATATATATATATATATATATATATATATATATATATATATATATATATATATATGTTGTACCAAGTAGCCAGAACACACTGCTCAGCCTACTATGCAAGGCCCAATTTGCCTAATAAGCCCAGTTTTCATGAATTAATGTGTTTTCGACTACCTAACCTACCTAACCTAACCTAACCTAACTTTTTCGGCTACCTAACCTACCCTAACCTATAAAGATAGGTTAGGTTAGGTTAGGTAGGGTTGGTTAGGTTCGGTCATATATCTACGTTAATTTTAACTCCACTAAAAAAAAATTGACCTCATACATAATGAAATCAGTAGCTTTATTGTTTCATAAAAAAAAATTAGAGAAAATATATTAAGGAAAACTTGGCTTATTAGGCAAATCGGGCCTTGCATAGTAGGCTGAGAAGGGCGTTCTGGCTACTAGGTACGACATATATATATATATAATATATATATATATATATATATATATATATATATATATTAGTATATTTTGGTAGCAGTCTTTCCTTTAGACATATATTATTAAATATGACCGAAAAAGTAAGATTAATAATTCTAACACGAATTTTCTCAATTGATTTTTGATTTACCTCCAACAGTGAAAAGAAATGTACGAAAGATTGAGAAAATTCGTGTTAGAATTATTAATCTTACTTTTTTGGTCATATTTAATAATATATATATATATATATATATATATATATATATATATATATATATATATATATATATATATATATATATATATAAAACGCTGAATTGTAATGCCAATCCTGACCTTAAAAGCTTCATTGAAGGTTGTAATAGAAACCATGAGCATCACACCAGAAACAAATACCTTTTTGATATTACAAGAGTATGACTTAATCAAACTAGAAATGCTCTTCAAATCAAGAGAGCTAGAGAGTGGAATGACCTTCCCAATCATGTTAAAGACCGTACCTCTCTCAACCAGTTTAAGATAAAAACTAAGCACTACCTAATTAACTCCCTGTAACCTACCTTACCCCTATAATGTCAACCCATGTCTGTTATTTTGAAACAATGCTGTCTGTCAACCAAATTGTATTTTTGATGTTTTTCTGCTATGTTCCCCCCTTTTTTATTTTTTTATTTTTCTCAACACATTTTATACTTTAATCTCAATTAGTATTTAGTTTTCGTCTTTAGTGTTTTTCCTGCCCAAAACGCTTTGCATAATAGTGGCTTTAGGCATTGTATGTACTAGCTCTATCTATAAATTCATCAATATTTGTATTACCCCTTGTATGTATGTACTTTACCTAAATAAACATTTGAATTTTGAATTTTTTTTTGAAGTGTAGTTACAGGATGAGAGCTATGCTCGTGGTGTCCCGTCTCCCCAGCACTCTTTGTCATATAATGCTTTGAAATTACTGACGGTTTTGGCCTCCACCACCGTCTCGCCTAACTTGTTCCAGCCGTCTACCAACCTGTTTACAAAAGTGAATTTTCTTACATGTCTCCCGCAGCTTTGTTTCGTTAGTTTAAATATATGACCTCTAGTTCTTGAGGTTCCGGGTCTCAGGAATTCTTCCCTATCAATTTTATCGATTCCTGTTACTATTTTGAACGTAGTGATCATATCGCCTCTTTTTCTTCTATCTTCTAGTTTTTGCATATTTAATGTCTCTAACCTCTCCTTGTAGCTCTTGTCCTTCAGTTCTGGGAGTCACTTAGTGGCATGTCTTTGTACCTTTTCCAGTTTGTTGATGTGCTTCTTAAGATATGGGCACCATACAACCGCTGCATATTCCAGCTTTGGTCTAACAAAAGTCGTGAACAATTTCTTTAGTATTTCTCCATCCATGTATTTAAAAGCAATTCTGAAGTTAGAAAGTGTAGCATAGGCTCCTTGCACAATGTTCTTAACCCTTAAACTACGCAACGCGCCTGCAGGCTTACGTCTGGTTTGCGCAATGCGCCTCCGGGTATTTGTATTTTTCACGTTCCATTCAAAACTCCCGCGGCTACATGGGGTTCACATCAGCTTCCTCAGGGCTCTTGTAAACAGACGCCATCTTTAAAAAAAATCGTGGTCCACATTCCCGGGTGTGGGAGCCTCAGTAGTGTTTGAGCAACCAAAGCTGGTGCTCGCAGCATTAGCACACAGCACTGCTGTTCAGCATGTGACCACAGCATCGCCTAATAATGTCAAAATATATATATAACTTGTATTATTTAGCTATGATAGTGTTATATTAGAGCCTGAGTGTGATAATGACTGGGTACAATGTTCAAATATCAGTGATTCAATGCTGTTCACGATGTTCACAGCGCTAGCCACAGCACCACAGCATTATTTCGTTCATCTAGGAATCTTCAAATGATTTCTTAGGTTCCTTTTCAAAATAAACGTGTGGTCAATTATTCATTTACAGGAATTAGTGACCAGGATTGTGATAATAGCAGGATTGTGGTTATAATTAGCGTTGTGCGTAGTATTGTGGAAGGAGGAATTTTGATGAGGGAGGGAGGGTGAGAATTGAGGTAGCCTCATTGTGTGTGTGGCTGCCACTCTTGTTTTGCTCACCATACTAGCTTAGTGGTTCGCTATGGGCAACACATATGTACATGGGTATATATAGTGTGTATATATAGTGTAAGAACAGCAACAGGAGAATGTTGAGAGGAGCTATTTTGGTGAGGGAGGTGACGTAATCGTAGCGTCGTCTGCTGTGCGATTTTTCATGCAGTGTATGGTGGCCACTGTACTGTTTGGACACAATACCGGCTTACTTGCATAGTTCTGGTAAATAAAACATGTAGATAGGTATATAGAACATGTGTAATAAGAACTATAACAATATGGTGGGAGGAGCAATGTTGGAGTGAGGGAGACTGGCTGGGTGTGGCTGCTCTCACTCGAGGTGTTCTGAATGTGTTCATGGCCAAAAGCTCCTATTGGCCCATACGAGGCAGCTGCTATTGGCCCATACGAGGCAGCTGCTATTGGCCCATACGAGGCAGCTGCTATTGGCCCATACGAGGCAGCTGCTATTGGTCCATACGAGGCAGCTGCTATTGGCCCATACGAGGCAGCTGCTATTGGCCCATACAAGGCAGCTGCTATTGGCCCATACGAGGCAGCTGATATTGGCCCATACGAGGCAGCTGCTATTGGCCCATAAGAGGCAGCTGCTATTGGCCCATACGAGGCAGCTGCTATTGGCCCATACGGGCCAGCTGCTATTGGCCCATACGGGGCAGCTGCTATTGGCCCATACGGGGCAGCTGCTATTGGCCCATACGGGGCAGCTGCTATTGGCCCATACGGGGCAGCTGCTATTGGCCCATACGGGGCAGCTGCTATTGGCCCATACGGGGCAGCTGCTATTGGTCCATACGAGGCAGCTGCTATTGGCCCATACGAGGCAGCTGATATTGGCCCATACGAGGCAGCTGCTATTGGCCCATATGAAGCAGCTGCTACGCGGTGTTCTGAATGTGTTGATGGTGAATGTATATAGTCTGTGACAGTGTATAGTGTGTAAACAGATTGTATATATACACAAATTAGCATGATACATAGTAAATATGTGCTGCATATGTGTACACAAGTTTCATGCACGTAACACAGTGTCTACGGACAGTACGGATGTTGTACTGCGATATTATAGTGTACATGTTCATTATACATTGGATTGGCACATAAAAACAATGAAAATGTATTTGGAAAGGTGCGCAAAAAATGAACGAAAATATATTCGCGGCAACTCGCGCGCCCACCCCGAGCGCCCCACCGCCCCGAGAGCTTACAGCACGGGCGCACGGGGAATGATAACGTCACGCCCCAACTTCCGGACCCCATAGCAGCCAAAGTAAGTACAATTTCGACTTTTTTTTTTACATACCCATACTGAGGGAAGGGTTTTTGACACTTTAAAAAGAAAAAAGAATTTTTTCCAGAGAATTTATTTCCTGCGCACTGCGGGGGTGTCACATTTGGAGGCAACGCAGTTAAGGGGTTAATGTGCTCATCAGGTGACAGTTTTTTTTATCTAGAACTACCCCTAGATCCCTTTCTTTGTCAGAATTCTTTAAAGATTTCTCACATAATTTATAGGTTGTGTGGGGTCTATGTTGTGTAATACAGTGTGTTACTGTGTAAATAGTGTGTGAAACTGAACATATTGTAATTTTAGTGAATTTTTAACAAGTAATATTGCGACAATAAACTATTTACTATGGACACATTACTGACACATGTATCACAGTTCCATGGAACATTATGAACGTTCTACTGTATACATATTGTAAAGGACACAAATATGCATCACATACGATAAAAAAACAAATAAAGCCACATTGGAAGTACATAGAACAAATAATTGAAAATATATTTGTGGCACCACCCGGTGCTTGAATGACCCACGCGACCGTGTCTGGGCAAGTCACGCACGGGCGACCAGGAACTGATGACGGCACAGTGCACCTTGTCCACGTCCCCACAACCAAAGTAAGTGGAATTTGGTATTTATTTTTACATAGACATGTTCAAGGAAGGGAATTTATCATTTTACGAAGAAAAAAAGAATTTTTTGGGAACACTTTATTTCATGCACCCAGGGGGAATTTCAAAATAAACTTGGAGCAGCATGGTGGTTAATGCCTTCAACACCGCCAGGTGCAAGAAAAAATCCAAATATTTTTTCATCTTATAAAAGTGTTAATTTCTGTTCTCTGAGCATTGGAAACATAATAAAAAAAGTCGTAGGTGGCATATTTTCGCCGCAATAGGGTGGGTAAGTCTGACTAAAAAAGGCACTGGCACAGCAAGCGTCGATCGGAGGCGGTCTGTTCAACCCAAGCTGTCAGGCAAGAGTTGTCACAAAGATATTAATACCTAATTATTTCAATGTCTCTGATTTTTTTTTAGTTTTTTCAGTAATATTATTATTCAATAGTGTGTAGTGTGATTTATTTATATAGTAAAATGTGTGAACCATCGCTATACTCAAAATTATCGTGTGCATATTAGTGATTCGATTATTATGTTCATAAAACAATAAACAAAGTTTTGTTGTTATTACACTTATTTTGTATGTTATTACACTATTAAATGTTATTATAACATGCATACACATGTTATATATAAGTATCTGCATGTTTTGTTCACCTTAACCACCATGCTGCACTGAGTTTATTGTGAAATTCCCCTAGTGCGCATGAAATAAAGTGTTCCCAAACACTTTTGGGAACACTTTAAATTTAAACATGAACATTTAAATTCTTACTTATCATAACTCCCAGATCCCTTTCGCAATTCGACTTCGCAATCTCAACACCATCTAGCTCATATCTTGTAAGTCTATCCCATCATTACCTGGGAACACTTCTATGGAAGAAATGAAATGTATGCTCGTGATGGGGTGCATCTATCGAGAGCTGGGGTTGTTGCTGTTGCGAACTCGCTAGAAGAAGTGGTTAGAGGTGTTTGTTTGGGTTTAAACTGTTAGTAGATAGAGGTATGGGAATTGATTTGGAGGAAGGAGGTAATAAAAGTATGTGTTTGTGGGAGAAAGGAATTGGCAAAACGATCAGGGAAAGAGAAGGTCCGCAAAATAACAATTCACTTAGGGTATATTACACTAACAGTAGAAGTCTAAGAAATAAAATTAACGAATTAAATGCTCTTGTCTGCACAGAAAAAATAGATATTATTGCACTTACCGAAACGTGGATGAATGTAGAAAATAGAGAACTATTAGCTGAATATCAAATATATGGATTTAAACTATTTCACACAGATAGATATATTAGACGAGGAGGTGGAGTAGCCATATATGTTAGGGACAATTTGAAATGTAGTCTCAAAGAGGGAATCAAAACAGAGCCACACTCAGAAACTATTTGGATTGAATTAAACGAAAAAGCTAATAATATTATAATAGGAGTAATATATAGGCCACCAAATTTAGACAGAATGGAAGCAAAGCATCTATGGGATGAAATATCTAGAGCATCTAGATCTAACAGTATTTATGTCATGGGTGACTTTAATTTTAGCGGAATAAACTGGTTGAACAAAACAGGGAATAGTGAAGCAGAAGATTTTCTAGAATTAATTGACGATTGCTTTCTTACGCAACACATTAAGGAACCAACACGGGAAAATAATATTTTAGATTTAGTGTTAACTAACAGGGAAACGCAAATTAATGACATCGAAATAGGGAGTGAGCTAGGGAGCAGTGATCACAAAGAAATCAGATTTAGCATAGAATGGAATAGACCAGTAGGAGAAAATTCTGTTAAAGTGCCAGATTTTCGAAAAGCTGATTTTAATAGCCTAAGAAATTTTTTGGGTCAAATTGATTGGAAAGGCTTGGGTATGGGGTGTGGGCCGGTCTTGGAGCGAGACATGAACCCAGCGATAGGTGACTTAAATGGGGATTTCGATGTGGATTCAATATATAACTTATTTAAGAATATTCTAAACAAAGCACAGGAACGTAGTATACCATACAAATTGAATAGATCGTATACTAATGACCCAAAGTGGATAACAAAGAATTTGAAGAACCTTATAGGTAAAAAGAGAGCTTGGTACAAAAGGATTAAAAATGGGGAGGTCACTTTAGAACAGGAATTCGTACAACTGGTTAGAAATGTTAAAAAAGAGATAAGGAAAGCAAAAAGAAACTATGAAGTTCGCATAGCAAGGCAAGCAAAGACAAATCCTAAAGGGTTTTTTCAGTTATATCGTACTAAGACTAGGGAAAGGATAGGTCCATTAAAAACTGAGACAGGTCAAATAACAGATAGTGATGAAGAGATGAGTAGTATTTTTAATAAATATTTTGTATCTGTATTTACTAAAGAAGAACTTAACAATATGCCTTCAGCCGAACAAGTCTATGTGGGTGGGGACGAGGACAGGTTGACGAGTTTAGTAGTTACCAGGGAGGATGTTCTTAAACAAATAGTAAAACTCAAACCAAACAAATCCCCAGGGCCGGATGAAGTGTTTGCTAGGGTGCTTAAAGAATGCAAAGAGGAGCTTTGTGACCCACTGTCAACCATATTTAATAAATCAATAGAGTCAGGCAGAGTGCCAGAGTTTTGGAAAGTTGCTAATGTGATACCAGTTTTTAAGAAAGGAGATAGATCACTTGCGTCTAACTATCGACCAATTAGCCTAACGTCTATTGTGGGAAAGTTACTCGAATCTATAATAGCAAATAAAATTCGTCTTCATCTTGAAAAACATAAATTAATAATTGAGTCGCAACATGGTTTTATAAACGGCCGTTCATGTTTAACAAATTTGTTATCTTTTTATTCTAGCATTGTTGAGGCAGTTGATAGTGGTAAGGATTGCGATGTTGTATACCTTGACTTTAGCAAAGCTTTTGATACAGTGCCACATGAAAGACTGATTAAAAAAATAGAGTCTCATGGTATTGGGGGTGCTATATTAAGCTGGATTAGGGCATGGCTATACCAAAGGAAACAGAGAGTTAGTATAAATGGAATCAAGTCAGAGTGGGAAAATGTTGTAAGTGGAGTGCCTCAAGGCTCTGTCCTGGGACCTCTGTTGTTTATAATATATATAAATGATTTAGATTCAGGTTTGAGTAGCAACATTTGCAAATTTGCCGATGATACGAAAATCGGTAGGGAAATTAATTCGGAGGAGGACTCACTATCACTTCAAGTTGATCTAGATAGGGTTTTGAAATGGTCAAAGGATTGGCAGATGCAGTTTAATGCTGATAAATGTAAAGTTCTGAGGTTAGGTAATGATGATAGAGTTACAAGATACGAGCTAGATGGTGTTGTGATTGCGAAGTCGGATTGCGAAAGGGATCTGGGAGTTATGATTAGTAAGAATTTAAAACAAAAGGATCAATGCATAAATGTTCGTAATAAGGCAAATCGGACACTTGGATTTATTAATCGCAGCGTTAGTAACAAGACACCTGGTGTGGTTCTCAAGCTATATCTTGCTCTAGTTAGGCCCCATTTAGATTATGCAGTTCAGTTTTGGTCGCCATATTATAGAATGGATATAAATTCACTTGAACGTGTCCAGCGTAGGATGACTAAGTTAATTCCCCAAATTAGAAATCTTTCATATGAAGAAAGATTAACAAAGCTTAAGTTGCATTCACTGGAAAGGCGAAGAGTTAGGGGTGACATGATAGAGGTTTACAAGTGGATGAATGGACATAACCGGGGGGATATTAATAGGGTATTAAAAGTATCAACACAGGACAGAACACGAAACAATGGATATAAATTGGATAAGTTTAGATTTAGGAAAGACTTGGGTAAATACTGGTTCAGTAACAGGGTTGTTGATTTGTGGAACCAATTGCCGCGTAACATTGTGGAGGTGGGGTCCCTCGATTGTTTCAAGCGCGGGTTGGACAAGTATATGAGTGGGATTGAGTGGTTATAGAATAGGAGCTGCCTCGTATGGGCCAATAGGCCTTCTGCAGTTACCTTTGTTCTTATGTTCTTATGTTCTTAGCCTCAAAACTTTACATTTATCAGCATTAAACTGCATCTGCCAATCCTTTGACCATTTCAAAACCCTATTTAGATCAACTTGAAGTGATAGTGAGTCTTCTTCCGTGTTAATATCCCTGCCGATTTTTGTATCATTGGCAAAATTGCAAATGTTGCTACTCAAACCTGAATCTAAATCATTGATATATATTATAAACAACCGAGGTCCCAGAACAGAGCCCTGAGGCACTTCACTTACAACATTTTCCCACTCTGACTTAACCCCATTTATACTAACTCTCTTTTTTACTCCAATATAGTGTAATAACAGCAACCGGAGTATGTTGAGAGGAGCTAAGAACATAACTGGGAGTTATGATAAGTAAGAATTTAAAACAAAAGGATCAATGTATGAATGTTCGTAATAAGGCAAATAGGACACTGGGATTTATTAATCGAAGCGTTAGTAACAAGACACCTGGTGTGGTTCTTCAACTATATCTTGCGCTGGTTAGGCCCCATTTTGATTATGCAGTTCAGTTTTGGTCGCCTTACTATTTACTTACCTAAGAACAAAGGTAACTGCAGAAGGCCTATTGGCCCATACGAGGCATCTCCTATTTATAACCACCCAATCCCACTCATATACATGTCCATCCCACACTTGAAACAATCAAGGGACCCCACCTCCACCATGTTACGTAGCAATTGGTTCCACAATGGATGTGGAACTCTGGAACTATGGAACTCACTCCCTAGTGAATTGAAAAGCTGTCAAACTTTTGCCTTATTTAAAAGCAAAACCAAAGAGTACCTAATTTCATCTTCTTAGTTTCCTAAACTGAGCTTTAACTTTGCTCTGTACCTAGTGTTACCCAATCTCCTAATTTGTATGTATTTAACCCAAACAACCTTATCATTGTGTTCATTGCTGTCTTCTTTTATGTGCTAGCCATATGCTGTATTGTGCCTACCAATTTTTGTCAACTACCATTCAAGCTGTCATTGCAATCAATCTGAGAACATAAGAACATAAGAACAAAGGCAACTGCAGAAGGCCTATTGGCACATACTAGGCAGCTCCTATCTATAACCACCCAATCCCACTCATATACATGTCCAACCCGCGCATGAAACAATCGAGGGACCCCACCTCCACCACGTTACGCGGTAATTGGTTCCACAAATCAACAACCCTGTTACCGAACCAGTATTTACCCAAGTCTTTCCTAAATCTAAATTTATCCAATTTATACCCATTGTTTCGTGTTCTGTCTTGTGTTGATACTTTTAATACCCTAATAATATCCCCTTTGTTGTGTCCATTCATCCACTTGTAAACCTCTATCACGACACCCCCTAACTCTTCGCCTTTCCAGTGAATGCAATTTAAGCTTCGTTAATCTTTCTTCATATGAAAGATTTCTAATTTGGGGAATTAACTTAGTCATCCTACGCTGACAATATAATATACCGACAATTTTCTCTCATTTTTTTTTCTTGCCTTGTAACTGTTATCATTTTTTATAAATTTTGCAAGTATTTACCTACTTAAAATTTTCTTAGATTAAGGACCTGCCCGAAACGCTGCGCGTACTAGTGGCTTTACAAGATTGTAATTACCATATTATGTATCCTCACAATCCCAATGTACCTTCTTGTATATACATAAATAAATAAATAAATTAATAAAGGCAAATAGGACACTGGGATTTATTAATCGAAACATTAGTAACAAGACACCTGGTGTGGTTCTTCGGCTATATCTTGCTCTGGTTAGGCCCCATTTAGATTATGCAGTTCAGTTTTGGTCGCCGTACTATAGAATGGACATAAATTCACTTGAACGTGTCCAGCATAGGATGGCTAAGTTAATTCCCCAAATTAGAAATCTTTCATATGAAGAAAGATTAACAAAGCTAAAACTGCATTCACTGGAAAGGCGAAGAGTTAGGGGTGACATGATAGAGATTTACAAGTGGATGAATAGACACAACAAAGGGGATATTAACGGGGTATTAAAAGTATCAACACAAGACAGAACACGAAACAATGGCTATAAATTGGATAAATTTAGATTTAGGAAAGACTTAGGTAAATACTGGTTCGGTAACAGGGTTGTTGATTTGTGGAACCAATTACCGCGTAACGTGGTGGAGGTGGGGTCCCTCGATTGTTTCAAGCGCGGGTTGGACATGTATATGAGTGGGATTGGGTGGTTATAGATAGGAGGTGCCTCATATGGGCCAATAGGCCTTCTGCAGTTGCATTTGTTCTTATGTTCTTATTTTTTATTAGTCAGCTGTCTTCTCTAATACTATCATCACTAAATAATAGCAGGTTCATGTAAATTGTTTTATATTTAGGCGATGCTGTATTCACAAGCTGAACAGCAATGCTGTTAGCTCATGCTGCCTGTGCCAGCCTTGATTGCTCACTCATTACTAAGTTTCTGACATGCAGGAATGTTACCCTCGATTTTTTTCTAAGATGGCGTCTGTTTATTGAGGCTGGACTATAGCTGCCCCCATGCCTCACGGGGGAATTTAAAATTGTGCACTAGAACCTCAATCGTATATGTTCGATATGGGCCATTCCATGACAGTTACTCTCATCATATATATATATATATATATATATATATATATATTTATATATATATATATATATATATATATATATATATATATATATATATATATATGTATATATATGTATATATATGTATATATATATATATATATATATATATATATATATGTCGTACCTAGTAGCCAGAACACACTTCTCAGCCTACTATGCAATGCCTAATTTGCCTAATAAGCCAAGTTTTCATGAATTAATAGTTTTTCGACTACCTAACCTAACCTAACCTAACTTTTTCGGCTACCTAGGTAGGGTTGATTAGGTTCGGTCATATATCTATGTTAATTTTAACTCCAATAAAAAAAAATTGACCTCATACATAATGAAATGGGTAGCTTTATCATTTCGTAAGAAAAAAATTAGAGAAAATATATTAATTCAGGAAAATTTGGCTTATTAGGCAAATCGGGCCTTGCATAGTAGACTGAGAAATGCGTTCTGGCTATTAGGTACGACATATATACAGTGTGTCCTCACTTGAACGAACTATATGGGGCGAAGCCGATTCGTTCCAGTGCGGAATTCGTTCCATCCGTCCGGCCCCAACAACCTTCTTATTTTTTTTTTTTTAAACATATGCCAGGACACATTAGTTTGTTTCTTTGTTGTGTGGTGCTTCATTATAATATCTTTCATGCTCTTTTGGTGTCAATAATAATCTGAGATGCGAGAATCACCATCCCCCACACCACACACACCATCCCCCACACCACCCACACCACCCACACCATCCCCCACACCATCCCCCACACCACCCACACCATCTCCCACACCACCCACACCATCCCCCACACCACCCACACCATCCCCCACACCACCCACACCATCCCCCACACCACCCACACCATCCCCCACACCATCCCCCACACCACCCACACCATCCCCCACACCACCCACACCATCCTCCACACCACCCACACCATCCCCCACACCACCCACACCATCCCCCACACCACCCACACCATCCCCCACACCACCCCCACCATCCCCCACACCACCCACACCATCCCCCACACCACCCACACCATCCCCCACATCACCCACACCATCCCCCACACCACCCACACCATCCCCCACACCACCCACACCATCCCCCACACCACCCACACCATCCTCTACACCACCCACACCATCCTCCACACCACCCACACCATCCCCCACACCACCCACACCATCCCCCACACCACTAACACCATTCGCCCCCACCACCCACACTCCCCACACCACCACCCACACACCCCACACCACCACCCACACCATCCCCCACACACCCCACACCACCACCCACACCACTCACATCATCCCCCACACCATCCACACCTTCCCCCACACCACCCACACCTTCCCCCACACCACCCACACCATCCCCCACACCACCCACACCATCCCCAACACCCCCACACCATCCCCAACACCACTAACACCATTCGCCCCCACCACCCACACTCCCCACACCACCACCCACACACCCCACACCACCACCCACATTATCCCCCACACACCCCACACCACCCACATCATCCCCCCACACCCAACCACACCACCCACACCCAACCACACCACCCACACCCAACCACACCACCCACACCAACCCACCCACACCCAAACCACGCCACACCACCCAAACCATACCACACCACCCACACCGTGTATTGAAGCAGCAGGCTTGGAAGCGTCTCAACTCGCCCGACAAAAAAAAAATGATGGGTTGACAGGTCTCCTCTCACACCTCCAGGACCCCCCCCCCCACCCCCCAGGTACCTGGCCATACACACCACAATGCCAAGTCAGCTATTGATTTCTTCAGGAAACAATAAAACGTGTTAATGATTAATAATGTATATTAATACACGAAAATTAACATATTTTGGCATAAATATTTTACAGCTAAGATTGAGATTTATAATAGAGTATGAATGAGAGGTTTGGCAGCCATGCGTGGGCACCACCCTTCTCTCTCCACTTCCACCTCCCCTGACAACACCTTCCACCACTGACCCTACCTGCCTCTTTCCACCACCTGCCTCCCCTGACACCGCTTGCCTCCCCTGACCCCACCTGCCTCCCCTGACCCCACCTGCCTCCCCTGACCCCACCTGCCTCCCCTGACCCCACCTGCCTCCCCTGACCCCACCTGCCTCCCCTGACCCCACCTGCCTACCCTGACCCCACCTGCCTACCCTGACCCCACCTGCCTCCCCTGACACCACCTGCCTCCCCTGACCCCACCTGCCTCCCCTGACCCCACCTGCCTCCCCTGCCCCCACCTGCCTCCCCTGACACCACCTGCCTCCCCTGACCCCACCTGCCTCCCTTGACCCCGCCTGCCTCCCCTGACACCGCCTGCCTCCCCTGACCCCACCTGCCTCCCCTGACACCACCTGCCTCTTTCCACCACCTGCCTCCCCTGACCCCACCTGCCTCCCCTGACCCCACCTGCCTCCCCTAACCCCACCTGCCTCCCCTGACCCCACCTGCCTCCCCTGACCCCACCTGCCTCCCCTGACACCACCTGCCTCCCCTGACCCCACCTGCCTCTCCTGACCCCACCTGCCTCCCCTGACACCGCCTGCCTCCCCTGACACCGCCTGCCTCCCCTGACACCGCCTGCCTCCCCTGACACCGCCTGCCTCCCCTGACACCACCTGCCTCCCCTGACCCCACCTGCCTCCCCTGACCCCGCCTGCCTCCCCTGACACCGCCTGCCTCCCCTGACACCGCCTGCCTCCCCTGACACCGCCTGCCTCCCCTGACACCGCCTGCCTCCCCTGACACCACCTGCCTCCCCTGACCCCACCTGCCTCCCCTGACCCCGCCTGCCTCCCCTGACACCGCCTGCCTCCCCTGACACCACCTGCCTCCCCTGACATCGCCTGCCTCCCCTGACACCGCCTGCCTCCCCTGACACCACCACAAATGATGCCAGCCACCTCACCAAGGCCTAACGTTCACACGACCTGTGCTTGTTTTATTGGCCTCCTCAAAATTTATTCTAAATAGGTATTAGTACAGTACGTAGGCTGTTAGAGGGAGGGAGGGAGAGATCCAGGAAACAACCCCCCCCTCCCACCCCCCAACCCCCCAATGGCTCAGGGAGCGACCGGCCGGCCACACAATGCCAGCTGTTATCTACACCCCAATTGTATTAAAAATTCTGTGAAAAGGAAATGTGTTCAAACGGTTTAAAATATGTACTGTATACAGTGGTACCTCGGAATGCGATTGTCCCTGTATGCGAGGTTTTCGGAAGGCGAGCAGTATTTACTCCAAAAATTTGTCTCAGAAGGCGAGGGTTACTTCGGGACGCGAGTTTGTTGATACGCGTACAGGCCGACCTAGCGCGTGGTGGTTCGGCGATCATTGCCCCTCTGCCCCGCCGCCCCTCAGTTTACCATTGTCTCGCGCTCAGTGACTACCCCCACATCAATTCTTCTCGCGGATTTTCAGTGTTTTGTTGGATTTTTGGTGATTTGTCTATACAATTTGTTATTATATATCTCACCATGGGTCCCAAGAAAGCCAGTGGTAAGGATAAAGGCCAGAAAGCTCATGTGAGGATGACAATAGAGGAGAAACAAGAGATCATTCGGAAGCATGAGAACGGTACACGTGTTGTTGAACTTTGTAGGCAGTACAACAAAGCCACATCAACAATATGCACTATACTTAAGAAGAAAAATAAGATTATGGGTGCTAAACTGGCAAAAGGAGTAAGAACATTAACGGCACAAAGACCACAAATACTTGAAGAAGTGGAAAAGTTGTTATTAATTTGGATACACGACAAGGAGTTGAGGGGTGATAGTGTTTCGGAGGCCATTATTTGTGAGAAAGCCAGGGTGTTGCACGAAGACCTTCTAAAGAATACCCCTGCAACGAGTGATGCAGATAAGAAAGAGTTTAAGGCAAGCAGGGGCTGGTTTGAAAAATTTAGAAAGAGAAGTGGTATCCATAGTGTTACAAGGCATGGGGTTATGTGATGTGATTATGGAAGGGGACTCCCCTTCCAAACAGTAACTCCTCTCCTCCTCCCCCCTCCTCACCATCTTCCATACGCCTACAGCACTCGACAGCAAGGTAAGTAATAACTGGAACACAGTTTTGTAGGTTTATTTAGATGAATTAGGTAAATTAGGTATAAAAATTTAGTTTGATGTGGGGTTTTTGGGGTAGTCAGGAACGGATTAATTCATTTCCCTTTATTTCTTATGGGGAAATTAACTTCGGAATGCGAGTTTTCGGAAGGCGAGGCGTCTCCAGGAACGGATTAAACTCTTATTCTGAGGTATGCCTATATATTACAATTTTCACCATTATTATTGCTCCAATATGACATTTTTCTAATAAAAAGGCTATTTTCAGTGTAGATAATGCGATAATTATCATTAAATTGACTCTTGGCATCTGACGACGAGAGGAGAGTGAGTGGTCTCTGTGGTCAGGTGGAGGAAGGAGGGTGGGGGCGGGGGAGCACGTGTTGCCTCCTGACAACAACTCTCTCACCAATGCCCCCCTGACACCATTTTATCACCATTTCTCCCTAGAAACAATGGGTAGGGATAATAAACACTACATAACTGTTTACACTCTGGCGAATCATAGTTGATGACAGCCAGCTCTGACGCTCGGCCTCGGTGACCGCTTGGACGAACATTCCTCACTTAATCGAACATTTGTATGTTCCACTGAACATTTGGTACCGAATTCAATTTGTTCGGCTCTTCCGGGAATTCGATAGAGCGAGGTTCGTTAGTCTGAGGAAGCACTGTATATATATATATATATATATATATATATATATATATATATATATATATATATATATATATATATATATACATACATGTATGTATATATATATATATATATATATATATATATATATATATATATATATATATATATATATATATATATATATATATATATATATATATATATATATATATATGAGGTAGCCACCTCACTGTGTGAACTTATTTATTTATTTATTTATTTATTTATTTGTTTATTTATATATATATACAAGAAGGTACATTGGGTTTGTGAGAATACATTGGATAGTACAGTAATTACATTCTTGTAAAGCCACTAGTACGCGCAGCGTTTCGGGCAGGTCCTTAATCTAGCAGATAATTTTAAGTAGGTAATTTCAATCAGAATTGATAAATGATAAAGATACATTACAAGAGAAAAATGAGATGAGAGAGATAAGTAAGTATATTAAAGCACATTGTTATATTAAAGCTCTGATTGATTACATTGACAGCTTGATTAGTAATTTAAACAAGATTAAGACACCATACAGCAGATTGACAGCACATATAAGACAGCAATGATCACAATGGTAAAGATGTTCAGAATGGGTACATAAAGATTGGGAGACTGGGTAGCAAAAGATACAGATAAGCAAGATATATAAACACCATACAACAGATTGGCAGCACATATAAGAAAACAGCAATGATCACAATGGTAAAGATGTTCAAATTGGGAACATAAAGGTTGGGAGATTGGGTAGCAATTGATACAGTGCAATTTTAAGGCAAAAGTGAAAAACTATGAAGATGAAATTAGGTACTTTTTAGTATTGATTTTGAATGATGTAAAAGTTGGACAGCTTTTCAATTCAGTAGGAAGTGAGTTCCATAAACTGGGTCCCTTTATTTGCATAGAGTGTTTACACAGATTAAGTTTAACTCTGGGGATATCAAAGAGATATTTATTTTTGGTGTGGTGATAATGGGTCCTATTACATCTGTCCAGGAAGAGTTTCAGACAAGGATTTGCATTTAAGAACAGGGTTTTGTAAATGTAGTTGACACAAGAGAATTTGTGGAGTGAGATTATGTTTTGCATGTTTAGGGAGTTAAACAAGGGGGCTGTGTGTTGTCTGAAAGCAGAATTTGATATTATTCTGATAGCAGATTTTTGCTGGGTGATGATGGACTTGAGGTGGTATGCAGTGGTTGAACCCCATGCACAGATACCATTGTTGAGATAGGGATAGATTATTGACTCCCATTACAGTATATCTGAGTGACTGGAACACTATTATTAATCTGGTGATCGAGAAATAATTCCTTGTTAGTGTATTATTCCATTTTCCATTTGTTAGTGTATATTCCATTTTGTTCTAGTTGCCTTTCTTCAGTCTGATAAGAATGCTTCAGTCTCTGTTCGATTTCTTCAATCTCCCTGTATAAATTATTTCTTTTTTTTTTCTGTATGGAGAGTCGTGTCTGCTTAAGCATTTCTGTTAACTTCTTCCTCCTTTTGTAATGTCGTCTGTGTTCTACATTGGACCTCTTTCTGGCTTTCCTCAATGGAACATGTTTCAGACAGACTTCATATGCTTCAGAAGTCAGTTTTTCTATTCCTTGTGTAGGATATTTATTTCTTAGAACATTTTCCCATTGAATGTTTGTAAGTTCCCTGTTTATTTTCTCCCAGTCTATCCTCTTATTATTAAAATTGAATTTATTGAATAGCCCTTCTCGCTTGTTGTTTCTCTTGGGCCTACTACCGTTATTAATGTTAGTTTGCACTTCAATGAGCTTGTGGTCCAAGTACATAGTGTCTGAGACAGTAATGTCTCTGATTAGCTCCTCACTGTTCGTGAGTATCAGGTCCAGCGTGTTTTCGTTCCTAGTTGGTTCTGTAATCTGCTGACTGAGCGAGAATTTGTCACAGAATCTCAGTAGTTCTCTGACCTGTGGTTGGTTATTTCCAGGTTGACTTCCTGCTATGATGTTATTGTTTACTATTCTCCATTTTAAACTTTTGGATCGTCTCAAAGCCCTCCAAATGTACTCACTAGAAAGATGAGAGAGATATCAAATAATATACACCTGGAAGATACTGGAGGGCCAAGTACCAAATCTACACAGTAAAATAACAACGTACTGGAGTGAACGATATGGAAGAAAATGCAGAATAGAACCAGTTAAGAGCAGAGGTGCCATAGGCACAATCAGAGAACACTGTATAAACATCAGAGGTCCGCGGTTGTTCAACGTCCTCCCAGCAAGCATAAGAAATATTGCCGGAACAACCGTGGACATCTTCAAGAGGAAACTAGATTTATTCCTCCAAGGAGTGCCGGACCAACCGGGCTGTGGTGGGTATGTGGGCCTGCGGGCCGCTCCAAGCAACAGCCTAGTGGACCAAACTCTCACAATCCAAGTAGAAGAACTCCCAGAACCCCATCAACCAGGTATCAACCAGGGTAGATTGAAGTCTCCAAGAAAGATGATATCTGGTACTGGGTTTGCTAGGTTATCAAGAATATTCTCTATTTTGTGGATCTGTTCAGTGAATTCCTAAACTGTTGCATCTGGCGGTTTGTATATTAAAATAATAAGTAGATTCATATTTTCTACCTTGATTCCAAGTACCTCTACCACCTCATTGAACGAGTTCAGGAGCTCTGTGCATGCCAGCTCCTCTTTAATATACAGACCTACTCCTCCACTTGACCTAATTACTCTGTCACATCTATATAGATTATAATTCAGAATCCAGATTTCACTATCCATGTAGTCTTTTGTGTGGGTTTCTGTAAATGTACCAAATATTGAGTTCGATTTTATTAGGAGGCCATTTATGAACTTAACTTTATTTCTTGATTTTGGTTTCAAGCCTTGTATGTTTGCAAATATGAATGATTTCCCACATTGTGTGTCACTTTTGGTGGGCTTTGGTAGTTCTCCCCCCACTCTACCCCGGTCCAGGGTGTGTTGTTTTGGAAGTGATACTTCCAGTTTTGGTAGTAGGACGGGATACAGAAGGCCCCTGACTGTGATAAAAATGACCAGGATTCTGATAATAGCAGGATTGTTGTGATAATTAGCATTGTAGTGGGAGGAGTAATCTTGGTGGGGAGGGAGGTAGCATTGTCTGCTGACTCTGTGTGACCACCTTTTACTGTCTGGATTCACTATACCAGCTTAGTTGTTCGTTATGGTAAACAAAACATGCAGATACTTATAAATAATGTCTATATATAAAAGCAAAAACAGTATGGTGGTAGGAGAATGGTGGCAAGTCACGTGAGGTGAGGGAGGGAGGGAGTGGCAGCCAGTGGCGGACTGCTACTGGCTGCCACTGCCACTGCCATTGCAACTCAGCATACCAACTTAGTGGTTCGTTATGGTGAACACAAATGTAGATACTTATATATAACGTGTATATACAGTGTAATAACAGCAAAAAGAGTGGGGGAGAAGCCAATTTGGTGATGGGTGTGGCAACATCTGCATGATTTGTCATGTTGGTAGGGGTGGCCGCTATGCTCTTTGTGCGTTATACAGGCTTAGTTGAACAGTTATGGTGAATAAAACATGTAGATACTTATATATAATGTCTGTATATAGAGTAATAACACTACAAACAGTATTGTTGGGGGTGAAATTTTGGTACGTCTGACCTTGAATGTGTGAGGGAAGCAGCCGCCACCTGACTGTGTGTAGCGACATCTCTTAGTGCCTGAACTAACTATATCAACATAGTTGTACAGTTGTGGTAAACACAACATGTAGATACTTATAAATAACGTCTTTATATAGTGAATAAAAGCAAAAACAGTATTGTGGGAGGAGAATGTGGGTGAGTCAGGTGAGTTGAGGGAGGGAGGAAGTAGCAGCCTGTGGCGGGCTGCCACTGGCTGCCACTGCCACTCAGCATGCCAACTTAGTGGTTCGTTATGGTGAACATAAATGTAGATACTTATATATAACATCTGTATATAGTGAATAAAATCAAAAACAGTATGGTGGGAGGAGAATGTGTGCAAGTGAGGTGTCGAGGGAGTGAGTGGCAGCGAGTGACTGGCTGGTGTGTGGCGGTCACTCCTTGTTGCTTTTTGACTCATAATAGCAACTTAGTGGTTCGTTATGGTGAACAAAACATGCAGATACTTATATATAACCTGTGTATATAGTGTAATAACCGACAAAGTATTTGTTCACTGCTTGATGAACATAATAATTGAATCAACATTATGCACACAATATTTTTGAGTACAGAGATGATTCACTCATTTTATTATATAAATATATCACACTACACACTAATGAATAATATTACAGCAAAAAACTAAGAAAAATCAATCAGAGACATTGAAATAATTAGGTAATTATCTCTTTGTGGCCACTCCTGCCTGACAGCTGGCGAGCAACAGACCGCCTGGGACGCACGCTGAGTCAGTGCCTGTTTTTTGCAAGACTTCCCCACCCTATAGTGGGAAATATATGCCCCTTACGATTTTTTTATTATTTTCCCATGATCAGAGAACACAAATTAACAGGTTTAGAAGAAAAAAATCATTTTTTTTTTTTGGTATGCGCCTGTGGGTGATAAATGCTAAACAGTCCGGAGCCACACAAGAGTTAAACTGACCAAACAAAGCTGCCAAAGAAATATAAGAAAATTCACTTTCGCAAACAGAGTGGTAGACGGTTGGAACAAGTTAGGTGAGAAGGTGGTGGAGGTCAAGACCATCAGTAGTTTCAAAGCATTATATGACAAAGAGTGCTGGAAAGGCTGGATACCATGAGCATAGCTCTCATCCTGTAACTACACTTAGATAATAACATACAGAGTGAGAGAGAGAGAGAGAGAGAGAGAGAGAGAGAGAGAGAGAGAGAGAGAGAGAGAGAGAGAGAGAGAGAGAGAGAGAGAGACTGGCACTGACTGACTGTCTGTAATTAATTGGTGACTGTAAATGCCTGTTTTACATTTGTCTGCAATCCCTTTTTCAAAATTTCTTTCTGCCTCTCTCCTCACTGCCGTGTAGTTGTTTCTCACATCTTTGTATCGCTGGTATGTTTGGGGGTTCGGCCTCTTCCTGCATTGATTCCATTTTTGTGTCTTTTGGTCTCTGGTCTCTGTTTTGGTATAAATTTTTTTTGTGCCTTTATCATATATTTCACAAAACCTGACATACATCTCATTCACTTCCTTGCCTAGCAACAAGTCTGTCCAATTATACTCACTAAAAAATTTTCTAAGGTTGCCATAATGTCCTCTCCTAAAGTCACGTTTTTCATTTGCATCGAACGTCATATTTTCTTCCAGAATATAACGCATTGCATACTTTATTCCCAAAAAGACATGGTCACTTTTACCCAAGGGAGGAAGGTACTGAATGTCAAATATTTCTTCCTCCTTCCTGGTAAATATCAAATTTAGCATGGAGGGGACGTCCCCTTCCCTCATCCTCGTAGCTTGTTTAACCCTCAAACCGCTAGGGGCCCAAATGGAATTCAAACCCACAGGCGCGACAAAAAAAAAAATCCAAAAAATTCTTTCGTCTTATAGAAGTGTTCATTTTTGTTCCCTGATCACGGAAAAAAAAACCAAAAAAATCGTAGGTGGCATATTTTAGCCGCAATAGGGTAAGGAAGTGTGGCAAAAAAGGGGCGTTGGCAGAGCCTTCGCCAGACAAGGTCTACTCCGCCTGAGCTGTCAGACGGCAGTTGCCACAAATATATTATTACCTAATTATTTCAATGTTTCTGATTGATTTCTTCTTAGTTTTTTTGCAGTAATATTATTCCATACAGTGAATTGTGGTATATTTATATTATAAAATGTGTGAACCATCGCTGTACTCAAAATTATGGTGTGCATATTAGTGATTCAATTATTATGTTCATAAAACAATAAACAAATAGTTTTGCTGTTGTTACACTATATACACAGGTTATATATAAGTATCTGCATGTTTTGTACACCATAACGAACTACTAAGTTGGTCTTGTGAGTCAAAAAGCAACAAGGAGTGACCGCCAAACACCAGCGAGTCACTCACTCCCTCAACACCACCTCACTCACCCTCATTTACCTCCCACAATACTCTTTCTGTATTTATTCACTATACAAAGACGTTATATATACATATTTACATGTTTTGTTCACCATAACTGTACATCTAAGCTTGTATGGTGAGTAAAGGCCATAAGACGTAGCTACTCACACAGTCAGCTAATCGGCAGCTGACCTCAAGGCCAGACGCACTAATATTTGTCCTCCAACAATATTGTTTGTGGTGTTATTACGCTATATACACACACATTTTATATATATGTATCTACCTGTTTTATTCACCATACCTGAACAAGTAAGCTGGTATGGTGCCCAAAGATCATAGTGGCCATCAGTAAACAACATGCCAAGTCGTGCAGACGACGCTCCTCCCTCACCAAAATGGCGGCTCCCAACCTACTCCTCTCGCTGTTATCTCACACTATACACACGTTATATATAAGTACAGAGCACCACTTGGTTTCCGAACTTTAGTTATCCGAAACTTCCAGTTTCCCGATTGGGGTTGGGGAGTCATGCTACCCGAACAAAGTTCGGGTAGGAAGGGGTCCGCCAAGCGTCACGCCGGCTTGTTGTGGTGGGTGGGAGATGGTCCAGTTTGCCTGCTGTGACTTCACAGATTCACGGCCTATTATTCCTATTATTTTGAATTGCCATAAGGCTGGAATGTTCATTCTGTGCTTTTGTTTTACATATCTGCACAATCAAGAAACATCTGTGCACCATGTTGGCTCCAAATGCACGCATTGCGTCAGTGATGGCTGACTGGTGGGTGGATGGACGATGGAGCTTAGGTGGGAGGCAGTATGAATGAGGGGGGGGGGGGGAGAATCAGTGAGAGAGGGGGAGAGAGAGATGCTAGGAGGGAGGGGGAGGTAGGGAGAGATGTTAGGAGGTAGGGAGAGATGCTAAGAGAGAGGGGGAGGTAGGGAGAGATGCTAGGAGGTAGGCAGGAAGGGATGGAAGTAGTGAGAATTAGGGAGGGAAAGGCAGGCTGGCAGGCACAGGCAGGCAGGCACAGGCAGGCAGGCACTGGCAGGCAGGGAGTGAGTGGTGAGTGGTAGTCACGCGGTTCAACCGCGTGACCTTGAGAGATGGGATGTAGGGGGCGGGTGGTTTGTTGGTGGTGGGGGTGAGACCGGCTCATTCCCGAAGATAAGCCTAACACACACTACCCGTTAGCATGATGGCAGGGAGGGAGGCAGGCTGGCTGGAAAGGAAGCAGGCTGGCAGGCTGGGAAGGAGGCAGGCAGGCTTGCAGGCTGGGAAGGAAGCAGGCTGGCAGGCTGGGAAGGAGGCAGGCAGGCAGGCTTGCAGGCAGGCAGGCTTGCAGGCAGGCAGGCTTGCAGGCTGGGAAGGAGGCAGGCAGGCAGGCAGGCTTGCAGGCTGGGAAGGAGGCAGGCAGGCTTGCAGGCTGGGAAGGAGGCAGGCAGGCAGGCAGGCTTGCAGGCTGGGAAGGAGGCAGGCAGGCAGGCAGGCTTGCAGGCTGGGAAGGAGGCAGGCAGGCTTGCAGGCTGGGAAGGAGGCAGGCAGGCAGGCAGGCTTGCAGGCTGGGAAGGAGGCAGGCAGGCAGGCAGGCTTGCAGGCTGGGAAGGAGGCAGGCAGGCAGGCAGGCTTGCAGGCTGGGAAGGAGGCAGGCAGGCAGGCTTGCAGGCTGGGAAGGAGGCAGGCAGGCAGGCAGGCAGGCAGGCAGGCAGGCTTGCAGGCTGGGAAGGAGGCAGGCAGGCAGGCAGGCAGGCTTGCAGGCTGGGAAGGAGGCAGGCCGGCAGGCAGGCTTGCAGGCTGGGAAGGAGGCAGGCAGGCAGGCAGGCAGGCTTGCAGGCTGGGAAGGAGGCAGGCAGGCAGGCAGGCTTGCAGGCTGGGAAGGAGGCAGGCAGGCAGGCGGGCTTGCAGGCTGGGAAGGAGGCAGGCAGGCAGGCAGGCAGGCTTGCAGGCTGGGAAGGAGGCAGGCAGGCAGGAAGCGATATATGGGTGTTGAAGTGAACCATGAACCACGTGACCTTTGAGAGTGTGTGTGTATGGGTTTGGGGTGGGGGGAGAAGGGGAGGTGTATCGGTGGTGGGGGAGGGACCGGCTGACTCCGTAAGCCTAACCACACTCCACAGACCTATGACCCAGATTTGTTTCTTAAATGTACAGTACATCATCGTATATTTTAGGCAGGATGTGCCTGCAGGCGGGCAGGATGTGCCTGCAGGCTGGCAGGATGTGCCTGCAGGCTGGCAGGATGTGCCTGCAGGCTGGCAGGATGTGCCTATGGGCTGGCAGGATGTGCCTGCAGGCTGGCAGGATGTTCCTGCAGGCTGGCAGGCAGGCTGGCAGGATGATCCTGCAGACTGGCAGGCAAGCTGGCAGGCAGGCTGGCAGGATGTTCCTGCAGGCTGGCAGGCAAGCTGGCAGGCAGGCTGGCAGGATGTTCCTGCAGGCTGGCAGGCAAGCTGGCAGGATGTTCCTGCAGGCTGGCAGGATGTTCCTGCAGGCTGGCAGGATGTTCCTGCAGGCTGGCAGGATGTTCCTGCAGGCTGGCAGGATGTTCCTGCAGGCTGGCAGGATGTTCCTGCAGGCTGGCAGGATGTTCCTGCAGGCTGGCAGGATGTTCCTGCAGGCTGGCAGGCAGGCTGGCAGGAAACATCCAGAGGATGTTTGCCAGACGTCTTAATAATCAGTTAGGAACAATTAAGGACTTTTATAAAGCTGATCAGGACTTCACTTATTGGTGAGTACAAACAAAACACGGTCACATTTACGCTATGAACCTGTCGATTTTTTCCCCTAGAGTTTTTTTCGTAATTTTTTTTCGGAAAAATTTATTTTTACATTTCTAGTTTATTTTTTCCCCTCTATTTCTCGTATACGAACTTACATGTTAACCGACGGGTCTCGTCCCCAAGGGGTTCGGAAACCAAGTGGTGCTCTGTATCTACATTTGTGTTCACCATGGCGAACCACTAAGCTGGTATGGTGAGTGCAGTCAATAAATGGTGACCACACACAGTCAGAAAACGACGCCACAACCCTCCCTCCCACAGCATTACTCCTCCCTCCATGGAGCACAGCGCTAAATATCACCACAATCCTGCTATTATCAGAATCCTGGTCAGTTTTATCACAGTCAGGGGGCTTCAGTAATACTATCACTGCTAAATAATAGCAGTATCATTTATATTATGGTATTTGTAGGCGATGCTGTGGTCACAAGCTGAACAGCGGTGCTGTGAGCTCGTGCTGCAGTGCGCCAGCCTTGGTGGCTTGCTCAATACTGACGCTGTAACACCCAAGAATGTTGGCCTGGATTTTTTTTCTAGGTGGCATCTGGCAACTATCGGTCATGGCTGTACTATAGCTGCCACTATCCCAGGCGGGGCGTTTAAATTATAGCGCTAGACACGAAATCATATATAAATGATGTGCGCGGTTTCGGTTTTGTCACTGATATCATTTATATATGATATGCGCAGTTTGAGGGTTAACATGTTGATACAAGAATGTTTCCAGGATGAGGTCTACAAATTTACAGGTCCAGAAATCTTCTGTTTTAGCTTCACATGCTTCTCAGTCTATGGATTTCAAGTTGAAGTCGCCGACTATCTACAGTCGTGAACTATCGTTATCCGCTCTCGCTATGATCTCTCTCATTATTGTTATAAGACCTTCTCGTTTACTATCTAGCTCCTCCTTTGACCATGTGCTGCTTAACGGTGGACTATATGCATTTATGATCATTAGTTTATCATCTTCATGGCAGATCTCTAGTGCTATTATGTCAACTTCTTGTGGATTGGCAGTCACTATTTCGTTCACCTTTAGGTGTTCTTTCACCAGCACAGCAACGCCACCGCCTTTCCTGATTTTTCTGTCCCGTCTCCAAAATGAGTAGCCCCTTGGGAATATGACCTCATTTAAAATAGCATCTTCAAGTTTTGTCTCCGTGAGTGCAACAATGTCTGGTGTCTGCAGCTGTATTATATCACTTAACTCCAATATCTTTGATCTTACTCCATCTATGTTGGTGTATGCAATCTTGAGGAACTTGTTCCCCCTCTTCTTATTTTTCACTCCGCCTTTCTCTATTGATTTGTTGGTTTGCCTTTATGTACCACTTTACTGGCCTGCCTACCCCTATCACTTTGTAGAAAAAAGAATTGATTTCTTCTGCATTCCTGCTCTCATTTAAATGTTTTGCCTCGGCGAGGTTCAGTTTCAGCTTCTCTCTATCTTCTTTTGAAAGATCTCATCTTTCAAAAATTTTCAGTCAACAGTCAGTCAAACCTGACTGACTGTGAATGCCTAACTGACTTTGAATGCTTAACTGAGAATGCCTACTACTCAAAAACAAAGGCAGGGAAATAGATGAAACGATAAACATAAGAATTTTGTAGAGATTTGCCTACAGGTAGGGATGGCATTCATCAAGGAAAACAACAAGAGAACAACTCTACAGCTGACACGCACATTGCACCAGCAATTTCACGTGAAATTACCTTGCTCTGTTAGAATGTTGAAAGTAAAGAGGATTAGTGATTTATGCGAAGGATTGTGATACTGCTGACTGGGGCAGTGTGGGATGTGGCAGGACACTATTGGGTCATGTGAACATTTTGATTCATTTACACATACTGTATATAATGGATTGAGGTGGAAAAACCGGGACTCAGGAGGCCTTTACAGGCAGGTGTTTGTAAAAACTGGCATTCATTATGGCCCCCCCCCCTGAATTATTAATTTGTGTAGCAATAAATATAAATGGAATATAATACATGTACTAATAAATTGCTAGAGTATAATACATTTAGCAATAAAAATCAATAAAGTAAGAGAATAGCTTACCCTGCTGCATTTCAATTATATGTCCATCTCTCCGATAGAGCACTGTACACACATAGCCACTGGAGCTGAAAAAAATATATCAACGTGTTACAAATTATTATCAACTGATTTCTTAACAACCGATCACTATCCTACTTCCTCACAATAAGCATGTACACAACACCTTCAGATACCAAAAAATTACCCTCAGACTACACAGCAAAACAGCAATAGGGAACCTCATAAATGCTTTCACAATATAAATTTTGAATCTGAATTCAATAATACACAGGATATAAATTCATTAGCCATCATCCTTGTCTCAAAAACTCTAAGCCTCTTCAACACACACTGTCCTCTTCTCACCAAGCAAGTAACTGCTAAAAGATTTAAAAAAAAAAAAACTGGCTACCAAGTGGCATACTTAACCCCTCTGGGGCCAGATTCACGAATGTACTTATGAATGTTTTTCTTCTTAGCGGCTACGTCTGTATTCAGGTAACTACACTAAGAAGAAAAACCTTCGTAAGTTTGGTCCATCAGCTAAGTGTGCTGTCAACCACTTGTAACTTTACGTATACTGGATATAACTCAATTTTTTCTACTACACAACACTGGGATTGATTTTAAGATTTTAATATAAACAAAAGATTATTAGTTGGCGAATCTCGCGAAGAGGAGTCCTTCGTGTTAGTTATATATGCATTCTCTGCTTGAAACTTGAAGTAAATATGTCTTTTATGATAGTAGAATTAGTTTTGTAATAGCAAGATATTATACCAGTAGTTATTAAGTAAATAAACACTGGTGAACATGAAATATGAGAGGTGATGAGCCCTGCCTGATTGGAGCATTTACTATCACCAAATGCCCCTGTTCACCTAGTAATCAGTAAGGGTATACCTTAGCTATACATACACAGTTTTAATTTAGTTGGTTTGGTTTTATTTGAAATTAAATTTGGGTGAGACATAAAATTTAAATATGCTGCACAAATGATGTTAGGTAAGGAGAAGGATAAAAGCTTCAAAAACTTTTCTCATTGAATACTTAAAGCCATAATTATGACTATATGGACTATTAAAAAAGAGAGAGGGAAGTAGGAGTCCAAGACCTCTTCCTGTTACACAACTTGGGTGTGGAACAAGTAATTATCAAAAGAAGGCACCATGCCGGGAAGGGTATGTAGCAGTAAGGCAGTGAGGTGAGGCAGCTACTTATTTGAGGAATGCATATTTTATTTACCTTATAAGCTGAGGCAGCCATTATTTGACGAATACTCAGCTGATTCCTCTACATTTAGCATGGAACAAATTTGTGTCCAAGACCTCTTCCTGTTACACAATTTGGCTGCGTGTAACCAAACTAGAAGTGCTCTACAAATCAAGGGACCCAGAATGTGGAATGACCTCCAGAATCATGTCAAAGGCTGTACCTCTCTCAACCAGTTTAAGAGTAAAATCAAGTTCTACTTAATTAACTCTATGTAACCTACCTTACCTCCTAAATGTCAACCCATATCTTGCTATTTTTTATAAAATGCTGTTTGTTCACCAACATGTACAATTGCTGATTTCTGCTATGTTCCACCCATTTTTTTACTTTTTATTCCTTCTTTCAACACAATTTATACCTAATCCCAATTACTATTAAGTTTTAGTCTAAGTGTTTTTTCCCCTACACCTTGCCCGAAATGCTATGAGTATTAGTGACTTTAGGTATTGTATGTACTAGCTCTGTCTATAAATCCAATATTATGTTTGTAAATCAACTATGTATGTACTTTTCCTGAATAAAATTTATTTATTAATATTTATTTATTAATTAGTAAGTATTAAAAGAAGGCACCAAGCTGGGAAGGCTATGTAGCACCATTGTGTGTAACACTAAACCAAATTTTTTTTTAACAAATAATGCACCTGTATGGTAAAACATATTCTGTCAGCTGTAAAAATATTGATGCAGTTATTTAAATAAAAAATATAATGAAAGAAATATTACTGGTTGATTTTTATCCTATCTTTTTGTGCTGTACAGTATATCTAAGGACGTGAACAATTTAGACAATGCACAATTTAATGAATGATTCAAAAGAAATATGACTATTACATATCAACATGAGATCTTAATGATCCATGGTTAACATGATTTAATAAGGATAATACTTGAAATAATGCAAACTATAATCTAAAATCTTTGTTACTGATTTTTTTATTAAGAAGCTTAGGTATACACAGGAATGTGCTGCTACCCTATTCTATATGGAATATTACAGAGTGTAAATAAAAAACTAGCTATAAGTTTATCTAATACTCCCATCTCACAGGATGGTTAGGCATACATGGAATCATGGAAGAAAATACCAGCCTCAATACAAAAAACAAATCAACTCTGAATAAACAACAACTTCACGATTTTCACAAGAGGTAAGCACTGAATCATGGAAACATTACAGTATAATGTAATTACTCTTACCAGTTTCTATGAGATTCCTCTCAAACAATGTATTTTTTAACATGCTTAGGTATACACAGTAATGTGCTGTTTCCCTATTCTGTATGAAGGACCACACAGTGTATATCAAAACGGCCAGCTACAAGCTCATCCAACATCCTCATCTCACAGGACGGACAGTCATACATGGAATCAGGAGAGAACAAAATACTTAAGGTTGATCTTTTAGCCTCAACTGGTAAAATCTGGGTGCAGCACAAGAATATCTTCCAATATTCCTGAATATGAAGTAATTACAGAGCTCAAAGTACCTCATACCATTTGGTATAAAGTCACAGATAACAGGGCAATCACAGATATAATGTTGGAGAGTATGTTTTCTCAAGTAGGACTGAAAACATATGTTTTTTTCCACCAAGAGGGTTATAAACGCATGGAACCGCCTACCCGCTGAAGCTGTAAATGCCAAATTCCAGCAAAAAAATATCATTAAGACAATTGGCAGGGCCCTTTAACAAGCCGCCTGCTTTCTGTTTTCGTCGAGGCCACTAGATAGTTAGTGGCCCTTGGGCAAATTCAGTAAATATGTACAATAATTGTCAGCACATCTTCCAAGCAACAAGGACAGCTATACAGTATCTCTTAGAATTACGTAGGTAAACAACAAATGTAACATATTTGTTTACTACAATGTTGGTGCTAGCTGTAGAAGTTGAAAAAACATAGTTTTACTACGAAATATACTAATTTTATAAAAAAAATCGACGTAAATAGGAGGCAGTAGAGCTCTGATAAGCCAGCGCTAAATCTTCAATATGAAGAATGTTGCCTGCTCTCTGATTGGCCAAACGAAACACAGTAGTGACCTCTGTCGGCACGCAGGTGAACCAGACCCAAAACCCCAATACCTTCCTAAGTTTCCCTACCTGAATCGCACCTAAGCATCTTCTTAGGGCATACTTAGGAACCTTCGTAGCAAACCTACTTACAAAGAAATACATGGAGCTTCGTGAATCTAGGTCCTGGGCTGCTCTTGCAATTATAGCTTGCAACACGCCCAGGTGTAAGAAATAATAACAAAAATATTTCGTCTTATAAAAGTGTTCTTTTACAATCCCTAATCACAGGAAAAATAATAAAAAAAATCGTAGGTGGCATATTTTGGGTGCAATTGGGCAGGGAAGTCTCGCAAAAAACCAGCATTGAATGTAATGAAACGCCATTTTCTGGGTGAGTCCCGGAGGCTTCCCGGAGCTATCCAGGCTGAATGGATATGTACAGAGCACCACTTGGTTTCCGAACCCCTTGGGGACGAGACCCATTGGTTAACAAGTAAGTTCGTAAACGAGAAATAGAGGGGAAAAAAACAACAAGAACTGTAAAAAAAAAGTATGAAAAAATCTAGGGGGAAAAAGCGCCAGGTTCATAGCATAAATGCAACCATATTTTGTTTGTACTCACCAATAAGTGAAGTCCTGATCCGCTTTATAAAAGTTCTTAATTGTTCCTAGCTGATTATTAAGACGTCTGGCAAACATCCTCTGGATGTTTCCTGCCAGCCTGCAGGAATATCCTGCCAGCCAGCCAGCCTGCCTGCCAGCACGCCAGCCAGCAAGCCTGCCTGCCTGCCTGCTTGCCTGCCTGCCAGCCAGCCAGGCTGCCTGCCAGCCAGCCAGCCAGCCAGCCTGCCTGCCAGCCAGCCAGCCAGCCAGCCAGCCTGCCTGCCAGCCAGCCAGCCAGCCTGCCAGCCAGCCTGCCAGCCAGCCTGCTGGAACATCCTGCCAGCCTGCAGGCTCATCCTGCCAGCCAGCCTGCAGGAACATCCTGCCAGCCAGCCAGCCAGCCAGCCTGCCAGCCTGCCAGCCAGCCTGCCAGCCAGCCAACCTGCCTGCCTCACTCTCTTCCTGCCTCCCTCCCTGCCATCCTGCTAACGGGTCGAGTGTGTTAGGCTTATCTACGGGAGTGAGCCAGTCTCTCTCCCACCGCTGACAAACCCCCCTCCCCTACATCCCATACTCTCTCTTAAAGGTTATGCAGTTCAACCGTGTGACTATCCCTGCCTCCCTGCTTGCCTGCCAGCCTGCCTCCCTCTCTGCTGCTCCATCCAGCCTGCCTGCTATCCAGCCTGCCTCCCTCTGCCTGCCATCCAGCCTGCCTCCCTCTCTGCCTGCCATCCAGCCTGCCTCCCTCTCTGCCTGCCTTCCTCTCTGCCTGCCATCCAGCCTGCCTAACTCTCTGCCTGCTATCCAGCCTGCCTCCCTCTCTGTTTGACATCCAGCCTGCCTCCCTCTCTGCCTGCCATCCAGCCTGCCTCCCTCTCTGCCTGCCATCCAGCCTGCCTCCCTCTCTGCCTGCCATCCAGCCTGCCTTCCTCTCTGCCTGCCATCTAGCCTGCCTACCTCTCTGCCTGCTATCCAGCCTGCCTCCCTCTCTGTTTGCCATCCAGCCTGCCTCCCTCTCTGCCTGCCATCCAGCTTGCCTCCCTGTCTGCCTGCCATCCAGCCTGCCTCCCTCTCTGCCTGCCATATCCAGCCTGCCTGCCTGCCTGCCTGCTTGTTTGCCTGCCTGCCTGCCTGCCTGCCTGCCTGCCTGCCTGCCTGCCTGCTTGCTTGCCTGCCTGCCTGCCTGCCTACCTGCCTGCCTCCCTCTCTGCCTGTCAGCCTGCCTGCCAGCCTGCCTGCCTGCTTACCTGCCTGCCTGCCTGCCTGCCTGCCAGCCTGCCAAAAATATATACGATGACGTACATTTAAGAAACAAATCTGGGTCACAGGTCTGTTGAGTGTGGTTAAGCTTACACAGTCAGCCGGTCCCTCCCCCACCACCCCCCCCCAACCCATACACACACACACACACACTCTCTCTCTCAAAGGTCACGTGGATCACCTCAACATCCATACATCCCTTCCTGCCTGCCTGCCAGCCTGCCTGCCTGCCAGCCTGCCTGCCTGCCTGCCTGCCTGCCTGCCTGCCTGCCTGCCTGCCTGCCAGCCAGCCAGCCAGCCAGCCAGCCAGCCAGCCAACCAGCCTGCCTGCTTGCCTTTCCCTCCCTCCCTAATTCTCACTACTTCCCTTCCTTCCTGCCTACCTCCTAGCATCGCTCCCTACCTCCCCCTCCCTCCTAGCATCTCTCCCTACCTCCCCCTCCCTCCTAGCATCTCTCCCTCCCTCCCTTTCTGACTAATTCTCCCCCCTCTCACTGATTCTTTCCCCTGTCTCATACTGCCTCCCACCTAAGCTTTCCCATCCATCCACCCACCAGTCAGCCATCACTGACGCAATGCATGCATTTGGAGCCGACATGGTGCACAGATGTTTTTTGATTGTGCAGATAAGTAAAACAAAAGCACAGAATGAACATTCCAGCCTTATGACAATTCAAAATAATAGGAATAATAGGCCGGCATGACGCTTGGTGGACCCCTTCCTACCCGAACTTTGTTCGGGTAGCATGACTCCCCAACCGCAATCGAGAAACTGGGAGTTTCGGATAACTAAAGTTCGGAAACCAAATGGTGCTCAGTATATCTTTCTGGCATCAGTCAATGCATGGAGTTATTGCCTACCGGGGACCACGAGCCAGAACCTGGCCCCCTCTAGAGAGGCACGAGGAGCAATAGCCAATAGAGACCCCCCCCCTCCCTGTGGTTGGGAGCATACTATGTCTGCCATCAATCAGGACAGGCACCCAGAATGGTAGCTGCCCGAAAACAAACCCACTATTCTGGTAAAAGTATTGTGACTGAAAGCCAAATAGGTGGACAGAACTCCCCAAACGAAAATTAGCAAACTATTATGACGTCATCACGTCACCGTGCTGCTGTCTGCGCAACCCCTTCCCCTCCCCGGGAGGGGGGAAGGGGAGAACCAGACCTACCCGTCGGTGACCCAACCTACAGTTCTTGGGCTGGATGTCAAAAAACGTGAAAAACACCACTGACCAGAGGGAGGGAGGGATGCTGAGGAGCCTCCGGGACTCACCCAGGGAAATGCCATTTCATTACATTCAACGCTGGTTTTCTGGGTAGAAACCCAGAGCTAACTACTCAAAGATAAGGAAAAACAGAGACTTACCGGAGAGGCGGTTCGTCCTCACTCCTCAACACAAAGTCGAGACAATTGACTGCCACCACCAACCCAAGGCAATGCAGCCCCTACCTGGTCCCGAAATATTCACCAGGTAGCGAGCAGCCAGGACCCTGTTCGACCTCCAAAAACCCTGTGCCCGAATGTCAACCCAAGACATGTTGCCAAAGATGGCAGCAAAGCAGCAAACTTACGCACGTCGTGGGCACGGGAATAAACCACAGGCTGGTTAGACTTAGTAACCCTGTGGACAACCTGAGAGACCCGAGCTCAGAACAGGGTAGAATGGAAACCGGATCAACCCAAAGTGCATCCCCGGCCACCGAAGCCATGGTGCGCAAATAACAGCAGAGCCGCAACCGAACAAAACGCGTGATGCACCCCTTGGCCTGACCAACCAAGCATCAACAACCCAAGGCCCCCTCCGAAATGCAGCCATTTCATTCTTCGCCAGAAAAGAAGGAGACGCTGCAACTGAACAAAATGACCACCAGAACCGAGGGAGCAGAAACCCGTGGTGGAGGGGAGCATGAAGCTCCCCGACCCAACCCCCAGAGGCCAATGCCAACAGGAAAGGAGCTTTAGAAAAACAATCTCGAACAGAAGGGGCCACAACAAACCGAGGAGAAGAGAGAAATGAGAGCACCTGGTCCAAAGACCAGGATGGCTCAGGCGGCGCATGAGCAGGCCGAAGGTGAAACAACGCCCGAGACAGCTTGCGGAACAGGGCAGAAGTAACACCAACACCGAAAGCAAGCTGAAGCTGCTCTGCTAGCGCTGCACGATACGAGGCAACAGTATTTGACCTAAGATGATGATCCTGGAACAACCAAGAGAGAAAGGACAGAACAACCCTATCAGAGACCGAAGAATACCTATGCAGTGATAGGAAGAACTGGAAGGACCACCAGGAAACTTCATACTGTTGCCGAGACGAAGCACACAGGTGGGAAACCAACAACAAAGCCACCTGCACACCACACAAGTGATGATAAACCCGAGTCAAAAACTCCAGACGCGAAGACTCAAGGAGAAGACTGAACCAGCCTCGTAAAGGGCTGGACAGATCCGCTGAAAAAGGCGGAGCTGCAGGAAGACCCTCGGGTTCGGACACTAAGCAAGCAGCGCCTGAAACCAAGACTGGGCCGGCCACCAAGAAGTCAGAAGGACAACACTTCCCTGGTAAGTCTGGGAGCCCAAACCAGCCAGTCGTGGAGGTAGGCCAGAACCCGAACACCTAACAGATGCAGGCAGGACACCATGACCCGAGTAAGGCGTGTGAAAATGCGAAGTGCCAGATTCAACCCAAAGGGAAGACAATGAAAGCGGTAACCTTGACGTGCCACAATAAACCCGAGCCAGTTCCTGAACCTCAGATGAACCGGGAAGTGCCAATACACATCCTTGAGATCCAGGGACACCATCCAAGCGCCCGACTCCAACAGAAGACGGACCTGGGAGAGTGTAATCATCCGGAAGGAGGGGCAATAAACCCACGGGTTCAGACGAGACAAGTTCAGAATGAACCGGAGCTCCGCGCAGTCCCGTTTCAGGACCAGAAACAAGTGGGAAACCCTCCTGAGGGACGTCGTCATTTCCACCACGCCCAGGCAAACCCACTCCGAGATAACCCAACAGAGCACAGGTGAAGAGGCCTGCCCCACCAGCACTGAAACCCCCCTAGGGAGGAGGAGCACCCAACACCAACACAGGTCGCATGAAACGACCCGAAAAACCCACAAATCGTGGGACCAGGCGCAAGCGAACAGGGCAAGCTGGCCCCCCGTTGCGTCAATGGAGCAAACCGCGAAAGGGCCGACGCGCCTTGCGAGAACCTAAGCGGCAAACAGGGCGATCCCCGCGCTGACCAGAAACAGCCGGAACCGGAGGCTGCCCCTGCCCCGAATCTGGCACCAATGGTCCATCACGACAGAAAGAACCCCGAGCCCTGGCATGACCTTTCTGGGAAGGCCCCCCACGAGCAACAACATCTCAAACATAGGCTGACAACTAACTGAGGCCACCTGCAGGTACTGCACCACAGCAGACTCAGTAAACAGCAACGGACAAAAAGGAGAAGACAACCGCAGAACCAGGGTCCAAGTGGAGTCTAAAGAAGAAGCCAGCACCGCCTGCTGACACGCGAGGCGAGAAGCATAGAACCGCGAAACCGCATCACACAGGAGCGGCGCAAAGAGCTTCAAAAAAGCAGATGATGCTCGCACCGCGGAGGGCAGCACACCGGACCCGGCAGCAGCCCCAAGCGCCCCCACATCCAACTCAAGCCAGTCCGATGACAGCTCAAGTAGGGAAAAGAAACGAAGGCATAGCCCGGGTCGCACAGGAGGCAAGCCGCCAAGGCTAATTGCATCTCAGAAGATGAGACTCTGGAAGTTAGAAACCTCCAGAAGGACGGAATCGAAAAACCCTAGATGAAATCAGAATCGAAGAAGCTAGCCATATGCTGTATTTTGCCTGCTAAGTTTTGTTAAACTACCATTCAAGCTGTCATTGCAATCATGCAATTGCACTATGTGCTTTAACCCACAAACTGCTAGGGGCCCAAATGGAATTCACACCCACAGGCGCAACAAAAAAAAAAAATCCAAAAAATTCTTTCATCTTATAGAAGTGTTCATTTTTGTTCCCTGATCACGGAAAAAATAACAAAAAAATCGTAGGTGGCATATTTTAGCCGCAATAGGGTAGGGAAGTGTGGCAAAAAAGGGGCGTTGGCAGAGCCTTTGCCAGACGAGGTCTACTCCGCCCGAGCTGTCAGACGGTAGTTGCCACAAATATATTATTACCTAATTATTTCAATGTCTCTGATTGATTTTTTCTTAGTTTTATTGCAGTAATATTATTCCATACAGTGAATTGTGGTATATTTATATTATAAAATGTGTGAACCATCGCTGTATTCAAAATTATGGTGTGCATATTAGTGATTCAATTATTATGTTCATAAAACAATAAACAAATAGTTTTGCTGTTGTTACACTATATACACAGGTTATATATATGTATCTATATGTTTTGCACACCATAACGAACTACTAAGTTGGTCTTGTGAGTCAAAAAGCAACGAGTAGTGACCGCCAAACACCAGCGAGCCACTCACTGCCACTCCCTCCCT
Organism: Procambarus clarkii; assembly: GCF_040958095.1. NCBI lineage: Eukaryota > Metazoa > Arthropoda > Malacostraca > Decapoda > Cambaridae > Procambarus > Procambarus clarkii. Next base: position 21,051,121 of record NC_091170.1, read on the forward strand.
CAACACCACCTCACTCACCCTCATTTACCTCCCACAATACTCTTTCTGTATTTATTCACTATACACAGACGTTATATATACGTATTTACATGTTTTGTCCACCATAACTGTACATCTAAGCTTGTATGGTGAATAAAGGCCATAAGACGTAGCTACTCACACAGTCACCTGATTGGCAGCCGCCCTCAAGGCCAGACGCACTAATATTTGTCCTCCAACAATATTGTTTGTGGTGTTATTACGCTATATACACACATTATATATAAGTATCTACCTGTTTTATTCACCATACCTGAACAAATAAGCTGGTATGGTGCCCAAAGACCATAGTGGCCATCAGTAAACAACATGCAAAGTCATGCAGACGACGCTCCTCCCTCACCAAAATGGCGGCTCCCAACCTACTCCTCTCGCTGTTATCTCACACTATACACACGTTATATATAAGTATCTACATTTGTGTTCACCATGGCGAACCACTAAGCTGGTATGGTGAGTGCAGTCAATAAATGGTGGCCACACACAGTCAGAAAACGACGCTACAACCCTCCCTCCCACAACCTTACTCCTCCCTCCATGGAGCACAGCGCTAAATATCACCACAATCCTGCTATTATCAGAATCCTGGTCAGTTTTATCACAGTCAGGGGGCTTCAGTAATACTATCACTGCTAAATAATAGCAGTATCATTTATATTATGGTATTTGTAGGCGATGCTGTGGTCACAAGCTGAACAGCGGTGCTGTGAGCTCGTGCTGCGTGCGCCAGCCTTGGTGGCTTGCTCAATACTGACGCTGTAACACCCAAGAATGTTGGCCTGGATTTTTTTTCTAGGTGGCATCTGGCAACTATCGGTCGTGGCTGTACTATAGCTGCCCCTATCCCAGGCGGGGTGTTTAATTATAGCTCAACCAGGTATCAACGAGACATGAAATCATATATAAATGATGTGCGCGGTTTCGGTTTTGTCACTGATATCATTTATATATGATATGCGCGGTTTGAGGGTTAATATACCTAAAATTTTTCTCTCATCATTTATTTTTTTCATGCTATGTCCCTGTTATCATTTTTATAAATTTTGCAAGTATTTACCTACTTATAAGTTTCTTAGATTAACCCTTAAAGTGCGCATCACATCATATGACGTGCTGGACGTTGTACCAGTAAACTGCGCATCACGTCATACGATGTGTTGGAGTACTACGCAAGATTTAAACAGCCCGTGGATACACGGGGTTCACCACACCTTCATCAGGGCTCTTGTAAACAGACGCCATTTTTAAAAAAAATCGTGGGCCAAACTCCCGGGTGTTATTGGCCTCAGTATTGAGTGAGCAACCAAGCCTGACGCACGCAGCATGAGCTAACAGCACTGCTGTTCAGCTTGTGACCACAGCATCGCCTAAAAATGCCAAATTATACTTGTTCATGCTATTATGTAGCGATGATATTATTACAGAAGACCCCTGACTGTGATAAAACTGACCAGGGTTCTGATAATAGCAGGATTGTGGTTATATTTAGCGCTGTGCGCCATGGAAGGAGGTGTAATGCTGTAGGAGGGAGGGTGGTGGCGATGTCTTTCGACTGTGTGTGGCCATCTTTTATTGACTGCACTCAGCATACCAGCTTAGTGGTTCGCTATGGTGAACACAAATGTAGATACTTATATATAACGTGTGTATAGAGGATATAAACAGCAAGAGAAGGTTTGGAGCCGCCATTTTGGTGAGAGCGGTGGCGTCTTCTGCACGACGCCACCGTGCAGACGACGGTGTTGTTTACTGGTTACCACGATGGTCTTTGGGAACCATACCAGTTTATTTGTACAAGTATGATGAATAAAACAGGTAGATATTTATATATAATGTGTGTATATAGCGTAATAACACCACACAGTATTGTTGGAGGAGAAATATTAGTGCGTCTGGCCTTGAGGGCGGCCGCCGATCAGCTGACTGTGTGAGTAGCCACATCTCTGTGCCTTTACTCTCCATACAAGCTTAGATGTACAGTTATGGTGAACAAAACATGTAGATACTTATATATAACGTCTGTATATAAGATATATAGCGTAATAACACCACACAGTATTGTTGGAGGAGAAATATTAGTGCGTCTGACCTTAAGGGCGGCCGCCGATCAGCTGACTGTGTGAGTAGCCACATCTCTGTGCCTTTACTCACCATACAAGCTTAAATGTACAGTTATGGTGAACAAAACATGTAGATACTTATATATAACGTCTGTATATAAGATATATAGCGTAATAACACCACACAGTATTGTTGGAGGAGAAATATTAGTGCGTCTGACCTTGAGGGCGGCCGTCGATCAGCTGACTGTGTGAGTAGCCACATCTCTGTGCCTTTACTCACCATACAAGCTTAGATGTACAGTTATGGTGAACAAAACATGTAGATACTTGTATATAACGTCTGTATATAGTGAATTATAGCAAAAACATTATTGTGGGAGGAGAATGAGGGTGAGTCAGATGACTGGAGGTAGGGCGGGAGTGGCTGGCTGGTACACGGCGGTCACTCCTCATTACTTTTTGACTCATAATAGCTACTTAGTGGTTCGTTATAGTGAACAAAACATGCAAATACTTATATATAACCTGTGCTTATAGTGTAATAACCGACAAAGTATTTGTTCACTGATTGATGAACGTAATTGAATCAACAATATGCACACCATATTTTTGAGTACAGCAATGATTCACTCATTTTATTATATAAATATATCAAACTACACACTATTGAATAATATTACAGCAAAAAAAGTATGAAAAATCAATCAGAGACATTGAAATAATTCGGTAATTATCTCTTTGTGGCAACTCTGGCCTGACAGCTTGCGAGCAACAGACCGCCTGGGACGCACGCTGAGTCAGCGCCTATAATTTGCCAGACTTCCCCGCCCTATAGCGGGCAATATATGTCACTTACGATTTTTTTATTATTTTTCCCGTGATCAGTGAACACAAATTAACAGGTTAGAAAGAAAAAATAATTTTTTTTTTTTTTCAAAATGACATGCGCCTGTGGGGATGGCAGGATATTAGACCCCGAGCATGTTAAGGACCTGCCTGAAACGCTGTGCATACTAGTGGCTTTACAAGAATGTAATTACTATGTTATGTATCCTCACAATCCCAATGTACCTTCTTGTATATACAGTATATAAATAAATAAATAAATAAATAAACCCAAGGGATTACAGAACCAAACCCAGTGAGAGGTGGATACCAAATCCAATTCGTATGCGGAGGGAGTGAATGAGAACCCCTCTCCTTGTAACACCAAGCCCCGCTCGGAGGGCAGAAAAACCCAGGCAGGGTCCAACAGGGCCCAAGGCCCTCAAGCTAACCCCTCCCCAACCCCGGGAACCTTGTCCTGATGACCCAGAGCCAAACTGGCCTCGGGTCAGTCGGTTCCAAACCCCCCATCTCCCAAGAAAAGGCGGGAGCTGCCGAAAAAGCAGGAACGAAGGGAGCCCACTGGCCAGACCTAGAAGCTCCGGCAGAAAAGCCAGTCTTGAATGCCTTCGCCGCAACCCCAGAAGGGGACTTCCCTGAGACCATCCAAGTCAAAACACCAACAAGACCCTGCCCCGACTCTGGAAACCCTCAGACGCTTCGGAGCCGGAAGCAGGGGAGGAAGGAATGACAGAAGGGAAAGGATTAGGAGGGGCGGACGGAATCAGAGCCGAAGCGACCCCCACCCCCAAGTCCGGGTCCAAATAACCAAAACGGAGCAGTCTCGGGGCATCCGGGGTTGCAACCAACCAAGCACGTTGCAGCAACCTAAACCTAGCATGCAACGCCCTAGCTGCCTGCACCCACATATCATTATCAGAGGCTCCGATGAACTGAAGTATGTACAGACAACACATGTCACACAACTCCGGGTCAAAACAATCACTGATCCAACAGGCAGCATGGCAGAGGCAAAACCAGTGAGTGTTACCTTGAGACAAGGGGACAGAGCAACCTTCAAACTTGCAAGATGCGAAGAGGGACTCAGGGGTCACATCCATTGGACCACGTAGCCCCTGTGGGGTTTTTCAGGGCCCTTAGCCTTGGGTACACGCTAAGGGAAGCCCAGACAGGGTACTGCTAACTTGCTAACCGGAACCCAACTCTACCAAACAAACCTCTAAAGCTGAACCCCCGGGGCGTGTACATTCACTGGGGCCAAGCGGGGGAGGACTACCAATAGAGTGAGAAATATATAAACCCCAAAAACAGCGATAGGGGACTACAACGGCAGATACCCCCACCAGGCAGAAAAACAAAAGAAAAACTCTGCAAGAGGACAGAATACCTAGGCGGAACAGAGCCGGCTGCTTTTATAAGTGAAAACTAGATGTGCAGTACCCCCACGCCCCTGCCAGTGATGAAAATTACCCCCCCTACCCAGAGACAAATAAGGGCAAGAAAAGCTGACTCCAAGGGCAGCCAAAAACCGAGCAGTAAATGGCACAGTGGAGGTAGACCCTGAGGTGACTTGTGGATGGAGGCCCCAAGCCCCAAGGGCAGTACTTACAGGGCACCTAGGAAAGGAGACCCTAGGCGCATGCAGCCTGAGTACCGTAAAATCTCACCCCTGGCTCACGCACCACCTGAAGGGACAGCCCACATCACAAGGCACAGAACTGTAACGGAAAACTGAAGCCAGAGGCACGACCGCACCAGATTACAATCAGCCTAAGAACTGAAGGTTGGGTCGCCGACAGGTGGGTCTGGGGCTCCCCCTTACCCCTCCCGGGTAGGAGGGGGGTGGGGAAGGTTGCGCAGACAGCAGCACGGTGATGTGATGACGTGATGACTGTTTGCTAATTTTCGTTTGGGAAGTTCTGTCCATCTGTTCGGCTTTTGGTCGCAATACTTTTTCCAGAACAGGGGTTTGTTTCGGGGCGCCTACATTTCTGGGTGCCTGTCCCGGTCGATGGCAGACATAGAATGCTCACAACCACAGGGGGGTCTCTATAGGCCATTGCTCCTTGTGCCTCTCCAGAGGGGGGGCCACATTCTGGTTCGTGGTCCCCGGTAGGCAAGAACTTGATGCATTGATGCCAGAAAGATATACATATTCATTCAGCGTGGATAGCTCTGGGGAGCCAACGGGACTCCCTCCCCAGACAAGAGGTATTGATAGAGTAAGCGTCAGAGGTCTGCTCCACCTAAGCTGTCAGGTGGGAGTTGCCATAAAGATATTAGTACCTAATTATTTATATGTCTCTGATTTATTTTTTATTTTTTTTTACAGTAATATTATTCAATAGTGTGATATATTTATGTAATAAAATGTGTGAACTATTGCTATACTCAAAAGTATTGTATGCATATTAGTGATTCAATTATTATGTTCATAAAACAATAAACAAATAGTTTTGCTGTTATTACACTATATACACAGGTTATGTATAAGTACCTGCATGTTTTGTTTACCATAACAAATCACTAAGTTGGTATTGTGAGTCAAAAAACAACAAGGAGTGGCCGCCACACCAGCTAGCCAGCCACTCGCAGCCACTCCCTCTCTCAACAACACCTCATTCCCCAATATTCTCCTCCCACCATACTGTTTTTACTTTTATTCACTATATTATTCACTATATTATTTATTTATTTTATTTATTTATTTATTTATTTATTTATTTATATATATACAAGAAGGTACATTGGGTTTGTGAGAATACATTGGATAGTACAGTATTTACATTCTTGTAAAGCCACTAGTATGCGCAGCGTTTCGGGCAGGTCCTTAACCCTCAAACCGCGCATATCATATATAAATGATATCAGTGACAAAACCGAAACTGCGCACATCATTTATATATGATTTCGTGTCTAGCGCTATAATTTAAATTCCCCGCCTGGGATAAGGGCAGCTATAGTACAGCCACGACCGATAGTTGTCAGATGCCACCTAGAAAAAAAATCCAGGCCAACATTCTTGGGTGTTACAGTGTCAGTATTGAGCAAGCCACCAAGGCTGGCGCACGCAGCACGAGCTCACAGCACCGCTGTTCAGCTTGTGACCACAGCATCGCCTACAAATACCTTAATATATATGATACTGCTATTATTTAGCAGTGATAGTATTACTGAAGCCCCCTGACTGTGATAAAACTGACCAGGATTCTGATAATAGCAGGATTGTGGTGATATCTAGTGCTGTGCTTCATGGAGGGAGGAGTAAGGTTGTGGGAGGGAGGGTTGTAGCGTCGTCTTCTGACTGTGTGTGGCCACCATTTATTGACTGCACTCACCATACCAGCTTAGTGGTTCGATATGGTGAACACAAATGTAGATACTTATATATAACGTGTGTATAGAGTGTGATAACAGCGAGAGGAGTAGGTTGGGAGCCGCCATTTTGGTGAGGGTGGTGGCGTCGTCTGCACGACTTATCATGTTGTTTACTGGTGACCACAATAGTCTTTGGGCACCATACCAGCTTATTTGTTCAGGTATGGTGAATAAAACAGGTAGATACTTATATATAATATGTGTATATAGCGTAATAACACCACAAACAGTATTGTTGAAGGACAAATATTAGTGCGTCTGGCCTTGAGGGCGGCCGCCGATCAGTTGACTGTGTGAGTAGCTACGTCTTTGTGGCCTTTACTCACCATACAAGCTTAGATGTACAGTTATGGTGAACAAAACATGTAAATACATATATATAACGTCTGTGTACAGTGAATAAATACAGAAAGAGTATTGTAGGAGGTGAATGAGGGTGAGTGAGGTGGTGTTGAGGGAGGGAGTGGCAGTGAGTGGCTCGCTGGTGTTTGGCGGTCACTCCTCGTTGCTTTTTGACTCACAAGACCAACTTAGTAGTTCGTTATAGTGTACAAAACATGCAAATACTTATTTATAACCTGTGTATATAGTGTAACAACAGCAAAACTATTTGTTTATTGTTTTATGAACATAATAATTGAATCACTAATATGCACACCATAATTTTGAGTACAGCGATGGTTCATACATTTTATAATATAAATATACCACAATTCACTGTATGGAATAATATTACTGCAAAAAAACTAAGAAAAAATCAATCAGAGACATTGAAATAATTAGGTAATAATATATTTGTGGCAACTGCCGTCTGACAGCTCGGGCGGAGTAGACCTCATCTGGCGAAGGCTCTGCCAACGCCCCTTTTTTGCCACACTTCCCTACCCTATTGCAGCTAAAATATGGCACCTACGATTTTTTTGTTATTTTTTCCATGATCAGGGAACAAAAATGAACACTTCTATAAGACGAAAGAATTTTTGGGAATTTTTTTTGTTTGTTGCGCCTGTGGGTGTGAATTCCATTTGGGCCCCTAGCGGTTTGAGGGTTAATCTAGCAGATAATTTTAAGTAGGTAATTTCAATCAGAATTGATAAATGATAAAGATATATTACAAGAGAAAAATGAGATGAGAGAGATAAGTATATTAAAGCACATTGTTATATTAAAGCTCTGATTGATTACATTAACATCTTGATTAGTAATTTAAACAAGATTAATAGACACCATACAGCAGATTGACAGCACATATAAGACAGCAATGATCACAATGGTAAAGATGTTCAGAATGGGTACATAAAGATTGGGAGACTGGGTAGCAAAAGATACAGATAAACAAGATTTATAAACACCATACAACAGATTGGCAGCACATATAAGAAAACAGCAATGATCACAATGGTAATGATGTTCAAATTGGGAACATAAAGGTTGGGAGATTGGGTAGCAATTGATACAGTGCAATTTTAAGGCAAAAGTGAAAAACTATGAAGATGAAATTAGGTACTTTTTAGTATTGATTTTGAATGATGTAAAAGTTGGACAGCTTTTCAATTTAGTAGGGAGTGAGTTCCATAAACTGGGTCCCTTTATTTGCATAGAGTGTTTACACAGATTAAGTTTAACTCTGGGGATATCAAAGAGATATTTATTTCTGGTGTGGTGATAATGGGTCCTATTACATCTGTCCAGGAAGAGTTTCAGACAAGGATTTGCATTTAAGAACAGGGTTTTGTAAATGTAGTTGACACGAGAGAATTTGTGGAGTGAGATTATGTTTAGCATGTTTAGGGAGTTAAACAAGGGGGCTGTGTGTTGTCTGAAAGCAGAATTTGATATTATTCTGATAGCAGATTTTTGGTGGGTGATGATGGACTTGAGGTGGTTTGCAGTGGTTGAACCCCATGCACAGATACCATAGTTGAGATAGGGATAGATTAGTGCATAATATAGAGAGATGAGAGCAGAGTTAGGAACATAATATCTGATTTTGGAGAGTATACCAACTGTTTTAGAGACTTTCTAGATTCTACTTTCTAGATTACTTTCTAGATTTATTCCCTATTGGGACCGACTAAAGAGCCTAAAACTGTACTCCCGTGAGCGCAGGCGGGAGAGGTACATAATAATTTACACGTGGAAAACATTAGAGGGGCTGGTCCCAAACCTGCACACAGAAATAACATCACATGAGACCAGAAGACATGGCAGGATGTGCAGAATACCCCCGTTGAAAAACAAAGGTGCAACTGGTACTCTGAGAGAGAACTCTATCAACATCAGAGGTCCGAGACTGTTCAACACGCTTCCACTACACATAACTGGCCGACCCCTCACAGTGTTCAAGAGAGAACTGGATAAGCACCTCCAAAGGATACCTGATCAACCAGGCTGTGACTCATACGTCAGGCTGCGAGCAGCCGCGTCCAACAGCCTGGTTGATCAGTCCGGCAACCAGGAGGCCTGGTCGACGACCGGGCCGCGGGGACGCTAAGCCGTGGAAGCACCTCAAGGTAACCTCAAGGTATACAAATGTTTTATATATAAGTATCTACATGTTTTATTCGCCATAACTGTATAACTAAGCTGATATGGTGAGTTCAGGCAATAAGAGAGGTTGCCACACACACACACACACACACACACACCAAATGCCAGGAAATTGCAGAGTGATGAGGTTGGTAAACTTTGGTCAATAAGACAAGACCTCTCAAAGGAAGACAGAGAAAAGCTGAAAATGAACCTAATTGAGGCAAAACGTCTAAATGGGGATAGAAATTAAGAAGACAGAAATTCTTTTTTTTACAAAGTGACAGGGACTGGAAAGATTGTGAAATGGTACATAAAAACAAAGCAACAAGATCAGTAGTGGAAGGGGGAGTAAAGAGCAAAGGAAAAGGGAACATGTTCCTAAAAATTGTATATACCAACATAGATGGAGTGAGGTCAAAAACTTTGGAGTTGCAAGATATAATTCAGCTTAGGGTCCCAGATATTGTTGCAGTATCAGAGACGAAACTTGAAGGAAATATAATAAATGAAGTCATATTCCCAAGAGGCTATTCAGTTTGGAGACGTGACAGGAAAACTAGGAAGGGAGGAGGAGTGGCTGTACTGGTAAAAAAACATCTGAAGGTAAGAGAGTTAATATTTGAAAACCCTCGAGATATTGACATAATGGCATTGCAGGTCTGGAATCAGGATGATAAGATGATAATTTTAAATGCCTACAGCCCACCAGCAAGCAACACTTGGACAAAGAAAGAACTGGATGACAAACGAGAGGGCCTCATAATGGTCATGAGAGATATTATTGTACAAGCAGATAAGGATAAATCACGACTGTTGATACTGGGGGACTTCAACTTTAAAGCAATAGACTGGGAGGCCTATGAAGCAAGAACGGAGGACTTTTGGACATGCAGATTTGTGAACCTCATTCTGGAGACATTCTTGTATCAACACATAAAGCAGGCCACAAGAATGAGGGAAGGAGATGTACCGTCAGTACTGGATCTAGTATTCACCAGGAAAGAAGAAGAGATATTTGACATCCAGTACCTTCCTCTCTTTTTGAAAGAGTGATCATGTCCTGTTAGACATTGATTATGCTTTAAGATATCATCTAGAAGAAAATGGGGACATTGAAACAGTTGATAAACTCGATTTAAGGAGAGGTCACTATGGGGAACTTTGAAATATTTTTAATGAGTGTAATTGGACAGAATTGTTACTAGGCAGGAAAGTAAATGAAATGTATGCCAAATTTTTAAAAATATACGAGGAAGGCACACAAACATTCATACCAAAGCAGAGAGGCAGGGCCAGAAAACAGGATTGGTTCGACAGAAATTGTGAGAAGGCCAGAGACCAAAAGACACAAAAATGGAATCAGTATAGGAAGAGGCCAAACCCCCAAACATACCAGTGATACAAAGATGCGAGAAACAACTATACGACAGTAAGGAGAGAGGCAGAAAGAAATTTTGAAAAAGGGATAGTGGATAAATGTAAAACAGAACCGGGCCTATTCTACAAATTCATAAACAACAAATTGCAGGTAAAGGATAATATCCAGAGGTTGAAAATGGAAAACAGATTCACGGAAAATGAAAAGGAAATGTGTGAAACATTAAATGAAAAGTTCCAAAGTGTGTTTGTACAAAATGAAATCTTCAGGGAACCAGACACGATAAGAATTCCAGAGAACAACATAGAGCGGATAGAGGTGTCTAGAGATGAAGTGGAAAATATGCTAAAGGAGCTCAGTAAGAACAAAGCAGCTGGCCCAGATGGAGTTTCACCATGGGTTCTGAGAGAATGTGCATCTGAGCTCAGCATTCCACTTCACCCGATCTTTCAGGCATCCCTGTGTACAGGAATCATAGCAGACATGTGGAAACAGGCTAACATATTTCCAATCTACAAAAGTGGCAGCAGGGAAGACCCCCTCAATTATAGACCTGTATCATTGACAAGTGTAATAGTGAAAGTATTGGAAAAACTAATCAAAACTAAATGGATAGAACACCTGGAGAGAAATGATATAATATCAGACAGACAGTATGGTTTTCGATTTGGAAGATCCTGTGTATCGAATTTACTCAGTTTCTATGATCGAGCCACAGAGATATTACAGGAAAGAGATGGTTGGGTTGACTGCATCTATCTGGACCTTAAAAAGGCTTTCGACAGAGTTCCACATAAGAGGTTGTTCTGGAAACTGGAAAATATTGGAGGGGTGACAGGTAAGCTTCTATCATGGATGAAAAATTTTCTGACTGATAGAAAAATGAGGGCAGTAATCAGAGGCAATGTATCGGAATGGAGAAATGTCACAAGTGGAGTACCACAGGGTTCAGTTCTTGCACCAGTGATGTTTATTGTCTACATAAATGATCTACCAGTTGGTATACAGAATTATATAAATATGTTTGCAGATGATGCTAAGATAATAGGAAGGATAAGAAATTTAGATGATTGTCATGCCCTTCAAGAAGATCTGGACAAAATAAGTATATGGAGCACCACTTGGCAAATGGAATTTAATGTTAATAAATGTCATGTTATGGAATGTGGAATAGGAGAACATAGACCCCACACAACCTATATATTATGTGAGAAATCTTTAAAGAATTCTGATAAAGAAAGAGATCTAGGGGTGGTTCTTGATAGAAAACTATCACCCGAGGACCACATAAAGAATATTGTGCAAGGAGCCTATGCTATGCTTTCTAACTTCAGAATTGCTTTTAATACATGGATGGCGATATACTAAAGAAATTGTTCATGACTTTTGTTAGGCCAAAGCTAGAATATGCAGCTGTTGTGTGGTGCCCATATCTTAAGAAGCACATCAACAAACTGGAAAAGGTGCAAAGATATGCTACTAAGTGGCTCCCAGAACTGAAGGGCAAGAGCTACGAGGAGAGGTTAGAAGCATTAAATATGCCAAAACTAGAAGACAGAAGAAAAAGAGGTGATATGATCACTACGTACAAAATAGTAACAGGAATTGGTAAAATCGACAGGGAGGACTTCCTGAGACCTGGAACTTCAAGAACAAGAGGTCATAGATTTAAACTAGCTAAACACAGATGCCGAAGAAATATAAGAAAATTCACCTTCGCAAATAGAGTGGTAGACGGTTGGAACAAGTTAAGTGAGAAGGTGGTGGAGGCCAAGACCGCCAGTAGTTTCAAAGCGTTATATGACAAAGAGTGCTGGGAAGACGGGACACCACGAGCGTAGCTCTCATCCTGTAACTACACTTAGGTAATTACACACAGCTGACTGCTATCTCCCTCACTGCTTCAAGGCCAGATGAACTAACATTTCTCCCCCAACAATGCTGTTTGTGGTATACTATATACACACATTATATATATATATATATATATATATATATATATATATATATATATATATATATATATATATATATATATATATATATATATATACATGTTTTATTCACTATATAACTGTACAACTAAACTGGTATGGTGCTCAAAGAGCATGGTAGCCACCCTCTATACAGCATGACAAATCAAGCAGACGATGCCACCTCCATCACCCAAATAGCTCCTCCTAACATACTCCTTTTGCTGTTATTACACTAATACACATGTTATATATAAGTATCTACATTTGTGTTCACCATAGAGAACCACTAAGCTGGTATGGTGAGTGAAGACAGTAACAGGTGGCCATGCAGAGTCAGCAGAAAACGCTATCTCCCTCCCTCCCTCCCTCAACATTACTCCTTCCACCATACAGCACAATGCTAATTATCACAACAATCATGCTATTATCAGAATCCAGGTCATTTTTATCACAGTCAGGTGTCTTCTGTAATATTATCATTGCTAAATAATACCAGGTACACATAAATGTTTACATTTTTTAGGTGAAGTTGTGGTCACAAGCTGAACAGCAGTGCTATGAGCTCATACTGCATGCACCAGCCTTGGTGGCTCACTCAGTACTGAGGTTCACACACCTAGGAATGTTGCCCATGATTTAAAAAAATAAATGGTGTCTGTTTACAAGAGTCCTGAGGAAGCTGATATGAACCTTGTATAGCCGCGACACTTTTATATCTTGTGTGATACTCCCACATATTATATGATGTGGTGCGCATTTCCGCGGTGGTTACTCACCACATCATATGATGTGTTGCACATTTTAAGGGTTAAGGAATATATATAAAGTATACAGTATATAGTAAATGAAAGCAAATATATTGGTAAATAATAAAACAATATAGCCAGTGACCGGACATCATGAAAACTTCCTATGCACCAGTATCCAGCCAGGCAGGAAACACAGACCACACAATTCTGATAAATTATGTAATTCAGAGAGATGCATTCATAAATGTTATGTTAGATATTTTATTGAAAGTACAGATATAAAGTTTGTTTTCAAACATTTAATGAAACAATATTTCAAATATAAGAACCATGATATATTTAAGATTTAACAATTTCATTAACCCTCAAACTGCTAGGGGTCCAAATGGATTTAACACCCACAGGCGCAACAAAAAAAATTCCAAAAAATTCTTTCGTCTTATAAAAGTGTTCATTTTAGTTCCCTGATCACGGAAAAAATAACAAAAAAATCGTAGGTAGCATATTTTAGCCACAATATGGTAGGGAAGTCTGGCAAAAAAGGGGCGTTGACAGTGTCTTCGCCAGACGAGGTCTACTCTGCCAAGCGGTCAGGCGGCATTTGCCACAAATATATTATTACCTAATTATTTCAATGTCTCTGATTGATTTTTCTTAAGTTTTTTTGCAGTAATATTATTCAATACAGTGAACTGTGATATTTTTATATAATAAAATGTGTGAACCATCGCTGTATTCAAAATTATGGTGTGCATATTAGTGATTCAATTATTTTGTTCATAAAACAATAAACAAATAGTTTTGCAGTTATTACACTATACACACAGGTTATATATAAGTATCTGCATGTTTTGCTCACCATAACAAACCACTAAGTTGGTACTGTGAGTCAAAATGCACTGAGGAGTGACCACCACACACCAGCCTGCCACTCCCTCCCTCAACAACACCTCACTTGCCCCTCATTCTCCTCCCACAATGCTGTTTTTGCATTTATTCACTATACACAGATGTTATATATAAGTATTTACATGTTTTGTTCACCATAACTGTACATCTAAGCTTGTATGGTGAGTAAAGGCACAAAGACGTAGCTACTCAAACAGTCAGGTGGTGGCGGCCGCCCTCAAAGCCAGATGCACTAATATTTCTCCTCTAACAATACTGCTTGTGGTGTTATTACAGTATATACACACATTATATATAAGTATCTACCTGTTTTATTCACCATACTTGTACAAAGAAGCTGGTATTGTGGCCAAAGACCATAGTCGCCACCAGTAAACAACATGATAAGTCGTGCAGATGACACACCTACCTAACCAAAATGGCGGCTCCCAACCTACTCCTCTTGCTGTTATTACACTCTATACACACTGTTTTATATAAGTATCTACATTTGTGTTCACCATAGCGAACCACTAAGCTGGTATGGTGAGTGCAGTCAATAAAAGGTGGCCACACACAGTCAGAAGACGACGCCACCACCCTCCCTTCCACAGCATTACTTCTCCCTCCATGGAGCACAGTGCTAAATATCACCACAATCCTGCTTTTATCAGAATCCTGGTCAGTTTTATTCACAGTCAGGGGTCTTCTATAATACTATCATCGCTAAATAATAGGAATGAACTTATTTATTATGGCATTTGTAGGCGATGCTGTGGTCAAAAGCTGAACAGCAGTGTTGTGAGTTAGTGCTGCATGCGCCAGCCTTGGTGGCTTGCTCAATACTGAAGCTCTTACACCCAAGAATGTTGGCCTGGATTTTTTTTCTAGGTGGCATCTGGCAACTATCGGTCATGGCTGCACTATAGCTGCCCCTATCCCAGGTGGCGCGTTTAAATTATAGCGCTAGACACGAAATCATATATATATGACATGCGCAGTTTCGTTTTTTTCACTGAAAGCATATATATATATGATTTGCGTGGTTTAACCCTTAAACTGCGCAATGCGCCTGCAGGCTCACGTCTGGTTTGCGCAACGCGCCTCCGGGTATTTGTATTTTTCACGTTCCATTCAAAACTCCCGCGGCTACATGGGGGTCACATCAGCTTCCTCAGGGCTCTTGTAAACAGACGCCATCTTTAAAAAAAATCGTGGTCCACATTTCCGGGTGTGGGAGCCTCAGTAGTGTGTGAGCAACCAAGGCTGGCGCTCGCAGCATGAGCGCACAGCACTGCTGTTCAGCATGTGACCACAGCATCGCCTAATAATGTCAAAATATATATATAACTTGTATTATTTAGCTATGATAGTGTTATATTAGAGCCTGAGTGTGATAATGACTGGGTACAATGTTCAAATATCAGTGAATCAATGCTGTTCACGATGTTCACAGCGCTAGCCACAGCACCACAGCATTATTTCGTTCATCTAGGAATCTTCAAATGATTTCTTAGGTTCCTTTTCAAAATAAACGTGTGGTCAATTATTCATTTACAGGAATTAGTGACCAGGATTGTGATAATAGCAGGATTGTGATAATAGCAGGATTGTGGTTATAATTAGCGTTGTGCGTAGTATTGTGGAAGGAAGGAATTTTGATGAGGGAAGGAGGGCGAGAATTGAGGTAGCCTCATTGTGTGTGTGTGGCTGCCACTCTTGTTTTGCTCACCATACTAGCTTAGTGGTTCGCTATGGGCAGCACATATGTACATGGGTATATATAGTGTATGTATATAGTGTAAGAACAGCAACAGGAGAATGTTGAGAGGAGCTATTTTGGTGAAGGAGGTGATGTAATCGTAGCGTCGTCTGCTGTGTGATTTTTCATGCAGTGTATGGTGGCCACTGTACTGTTTGGACACAATACCGGCTTACTTGCATAGTTCTGGTAAATAAAACATGTAGATAGGTATATAGAACATGTGTAATAAGAACTATAACAATATGGTGGGAGGAGCAATGTTGGCGAGTAAGATGTTGGAGTGAGGGAGACTGACTGGGTGTGGCTGCTCTCACTCGAGGTGTTCTGAATGTGTTCATGGCCAAATGCTCCTATTGGCCCATACGGGGCAGCTGATATTGGCCCATACGGGGCAGCTGCTATTGGCCCATACGGGGCAGCTGCTATTGGCCCATATGCGGCAGCTGCTATTGGCCCATACGCGGCAGCTGCTATTGGCCCATACGAGGCAGCAGCTATTGGCCCATATGGGGCAGCTGCTATTGGCCCATACGGGGCAGCTGGTATTGGCCCATACGAGGAAGCTGATATTGGCCCATACGAGGCAGCTGCTATTGGCCCATACGAGGCAGCTGCTATTGACCCATACGAAGCAGCTGCTACGCGGTGTTCTGAATGTGTTGATGGTGAATGTATATAGTGTGTGACAGTGTATAGTGTGTAAATAGATTGTATATATACACAAATTAGCATGATACATAGTAATTATGTGCTGCATATGTGTACACAAGTTTCATGCACGTAACACAGTGTGTACGGACAGTACGGATGTTGTACTGCGATATTATAGTGTACGTGTTCATTATACATTGGATTGGCACATAAAAACAATGAAAATGTATTTGGAAAGGTGCGCAAAAAATGAACGAAAATATATTCACGGCAACTCGCGCGCCCTGCCCCGAGCGCCCCACCGCCCCCGAGAGCTTACGGCATGGGCGCACGGGGAATGATGACGTCACGCCCCCAACTTCCGGACCCCATAGCAGCCAAAGTAAGTACAATTTCGACTTTTTTTTTACATACCCATACTGAGGGAAGGGTTTTTGACACTTTAAAAAGAAAAAAGAATTTTTTCCAAAGAATTTATTTCCTGCGCACTGCGGGGGTGTCACATTTGGAGGCAACGCAGTTAAGGGGTTAAGGGTTAAAGTTGCAATGATACTTTAACCCTTACACTGCTCAGGGGTCCTTGGGACATTTACACTCCTGTGCACAAGAAAAAAAAAATTAAAATTTTTTTTTTTCGTCTTCTAAACATGTTAATTTGTCCCCTGAGCACGGAAAAAAAAAATCGTAGGTGCCATATTTTGGGCGCAATTGACCGAGGAAGTCTGGCAAGAAGTGGGCATTGACAGAGCAGTCGTCAGACCCGGTCAGCGTCACCTGCGCTGACAGATGGGAGTTGCCACAAAGATATTATTACCTAATTGTTTCAATGTCTCCATTGATTTTTTCTTAGTTTTTTTGCAGTACTGTAATATTATTCAATAGTGTGTATTGTAATATATTTATATAATAAAAGTGGTGAATAATCGCTATACTCAAAAGTATGATGTGCATATTAGTGATTCAATTATTATGTTTATAAAACAATAAACAAATAGCTTTGCTACTATTACACTCTATACACAGGTTATATATAAGTATCTGCATGTTTTGGTCACCATAACGAACCACTAAGTTGGTATTGAGAGTCGAAAAGCAACGAAGAGTTACCACCACACACCAGCCAGCCACTCGCTGCCACTCCCTCAACACACGCACTAAACTTTCTCCCCCAACAATACCATTTGTGGTGTTATTACACTATATACAGACATTATATAGAAGTATGTATATATTTTATTCACCACAACTGTACAGTTAAGCTGATATAGTTAGTTCAGGCACTAAGAGTCGTTGCTATACACAGATGGCGGCTGGCGGCTCCCTCACTCTTTCAAGGTCACACACACTAAACTTTCTCCCCCAACAATACCTTTTGTAGTGTTATTACCCTATATACACATATTATATATAAATATCTACATGTTTTATGCACCGTAACTGTACACCTAAGCTTGTAGTGCGCCCAAAGAGCATAGTGGCCACCCTCTAAACAGCTAGACAAATCGTGCAGACGGCGTTACCTCCGTCACCCATATGGTTCCTCCAAGCATAATCCTTTTTCTGTTATTACACTAATACACACATTATATATAAGTATCTACATTTGTGTCCACCATAGAGAACCACTGACCTGGTATGGTGAATGCAAACAATAACAGCTAGCCACACAGTCAGTAAACAATGCTGTCTCCCTCCATCTCCCAGCATCACTCCTCCCACAGTGCTAATTATTAAAACAATCCTGCTATTATCACAACCCTGGTTATTTATATCACAGTCATGGGTCATCTGTAATATTGTCATCCCTAAATAATAACAATTATATATTTATTTTGACATTTTTCGGCGATGCTGTGGTCACAAGCTGAACAGCAATGCTGTTCTCTCATGCTGCGTGTGCCGGCCTTGGTTGCTCCAACAGTACTGTGCCTCTCACACCTGAGAATATTGCCCACGATTTTTTTTTTTTAAATGGCATCTGTTTACAAGAGCCCTGAGGAAGCTACTGTGAACCCCATGTAGCCGCGGGCCATTTTAATCAGGCCTGGCACCCTATGGCGTATATATACGCCATGCGCACCATGGGACATGTTACTCAGGTCGTATATATACACCATGCGCAGTTTAAGGGTTAATTGCACTTAACCCTTGTGTGGCGCCGGGCTATTTACCATTTGTCACCCACAGGCGCATACCAAAAAAAAAAAAAAAAATTTTTTTCTAAACCTGTTAATTTGTGTTTTCTGATCACGGGAAAAATAATAAAAAAAATCGTAAGTGGCATATATTGCCCGCTATAAGGTGGGGAAGACTGGCAAAAAACAGGCGCTGACTCAGTATACGTCCCAGATAGTCTGTTGCTTGCCAGCTGTCAGGCAGGAGTAGCCACAAAGAGATAATTACCTAATTATTTCAATGTCTGATTGATTTTTTGTAGTTTTTTTTGCTGTAATATCATTAAATGGTGTGTAGTGTGATATATTTATATAACAAAATAAGTGAATCATCAGTTTACTCAAAAATATGGTGTGCATATTGTTGATTCAATTATTATGTTCATCAAGCAGTGAACAAATACTTTATCGGGTATTACACTACATACACAGGTTATATATAAGTATCTGTATGTTTTGTTCACCATAACGAATCACTAAGTTGGTATTATGAGTCAAAAAGCAACAAGGAGTGACCACCACTCTAAAAGCTATAGGAAGCTAAAATGAAGTTAAAACAGAAGATTTTTGGACCTGTAGATTTGTAGACCTCATCCTGGAAACATTCTTGTATCAACATGTTAAACAAGCTACGAGGATGAGGGAAGGGGACGTTCCCTCCATGCTAGATTTGATATTTACCAGGAAGGAGGAAGAGATATTTGACATTCAGTACATTCCTCCTTTTGGTAAAAGTGACCATGTCTTTTTGGGAATAAAGTATGCAATGCGTTATAATCTGGAAGAAAATAAGGAGGTTGAAGCAGTTGAAATACCTGACTTCAGGAGAGGACATTATGGTGACCTTAGAAATTTTTTTAGTGAGTATAATTGGACAGACTTGTTGCTAGGCAAGGAAGTGAATGTCAAGTTTTGTGAAATATATGATAAAGGCGCAAAAAAATTTATACCAAAACAAAGATGCAGAACTAGGAAACAGGATTGGTTCAATAGAAATTGCGAGAGCCAGAGACCAAAAGACACAAAAATGGAATCAATACAGGAAGAGGCCAAACCCCCAAACATACTGGTGATACAAAGATACGAGAAACAACTACACGGCAGTGAGGAAAGAGGCAGAAAGAAATTTTGAAAAAGGGATTGCAGACAAATGTAAAACAGAACCAGGTCTATTCTATAAATTCATAAACAACAAATTGCAGGTAAAGGATAATATTCAGAGCTTGAAAATGGGAAATAGATTCACGGAAAATGAAGAGGAAATGTGTGAAACACTAAACGAAAAGTTCCAAAGTGTGTTTGTACAAAATGAAATCTTTAGGGAACCAGACACAATAAGAATTCCAGAGAACAACATACAGCACATAGAGGTGTCTAGAGACAAAGTGGAAAAAATGCTCAAGAAGCTAAGTAAGAACAAAGCAGTTGGTCCAGATGGAGTTTCACCATGGGTTCTGAGAGAATGTGCACCTGAGCTCAGCATTCCACTTTTAACTGATTTTTCAGGCATCCCTGTTTACAGGAGTTGTAGCTGATGTGTGGAAAAAGGCTAACATAGTTCCAATCTACAAAAGTGGAAGCAGGGAAGACCCCCTTAATTATAGACCTGTATCATTGACAAGTGTAATAGTCAAAATATTGGAAAAAAAATATAACTAAATGGGTAGAACACCTGGAGGAAAATGATATAATATCAGACAGACAGTATGGTTTTTGATCTGGAAGATCCTGTGTAATGAACTTAATCAGTTTTTATGATCGAGCCACAGAGATTTTACGGGAAAGAGATGGTTGGGTTGACTGCATCTATCTGGACCTAAAAAAGGCTTTCAACAGAGTTTCCCATAAGAGGTTGATCTTGAAACTGGAATATATTGGGAGGGGTGATAGGTAAGCTACCAACATGGATGAAAAATTTCCTAACTGACAGAAAAATGAGGGCCGTAATCAGAGGCAAGGTATTGGATTGGAGGAATGTCACCAGTGGAATACCACAGGGATCAGTTCATGCACTGGTAATGTTCATTGTCTACATAAACGATCTACAAGTGGGAATACAGAATTACATGAACATGTTTGCTGATGATACTAAGATAATAGGGAAGATAAGAAACCTAGATGATTATCATGCCCTTCAAGAAGACCTGGACAAAATAAGTATATGGAGCAACACTTGGCAAATGGAATTTAATGTGAATAAATGCCATGTTATGGAATGTGGAATTGGAGAACATAGACCCTACACAACCTATAAATTATGTGAGAAATATTTAAAGAATTCTGACAAAGAAAGGGATCTAGGGGTGGTTCTAGATAGAAAACTTTCACCTGAGGTCCACATTAAGAACACTGTGCGACGAGCCTATGCTCCACTTTCTAACCTCAGAATTGCTTTTAAATACATGGATGGAGAAATACTAAAGAAATTGTTCACGACTTTTATTAGACCAAAGCTGGAATATGCAGAGGTTGTGTGGTGCCCATTTCTTAAGAAGCACATCAACAAACTGGAAAAGGTGCAACAACATGCCACTAAGTGGCTCCCAGAACTAAAGGACAAGAGCTATGAGGAGAGGTTAGAGGCATTAAATATGCAAAAACTAGAAGATAGAAGAAAAAGAGGCGATATGATCACTACGTTCAGAATAGTAAGAGGAACCGATAAAATTGAAAGGGCAGAATTCCTGAGACCCGGAACTTCAAGAACAAGAGGTCATAGATTTTAACTAACGAAATAAAACTGCCGGAGAAATATACAAAAATTCACTTTTGTAAACAGAGTGGTAGACGGTTGGAACAAGTTAAGTGAGAAGGTGGTGGAGGCCAAAACCGTCAGTAATTTCAAAGCATTATATGACAAAGAGTGCTGGGGAGACGGGACACCACGAGCGTAGCTCTCATCCTGTAACTACACTTAGGTAATTACTGGCTGCCACTTCCTCCCTCCCTCACCTCACCTGACTCACCCACATTCTCCTCCCACCATACTGTTTTTGCTATTATTCACTTTATACAGACATTATATATAAGTATCTGTATGTTTTGTTCACCACAACTGTACAACTAAGTTGATGTAGTTAGTTCAGGCACTAAGAAACGTCGCTACACACAGCTGGTGGCTGCCTCCCTCACACATTCAAGGTCAGACGCACTAAAATTTCACCCCTAACAATACTGTCTGTGATGTTATTACCCTATATGCAGACGTTATATATAAGTATCTACATGTTTTGTTCAGTATAACTGGTCAACTAAGCCGGTATAATGCCCAAAGAGCATAGTGGCCACCCCTACCAACATGACAAATCATACAGATGTTGCCACACCCATCACCAAAATGGCTTCTTCCCCACACTCCTTTTGCTGTTATTACACTGTATATACACATTATATATAAGTAGCTACATTCATGTTCACCATAACGAACCACTAAGTTGGTATGCTGAGTGGCAGTGGCAGCCCGCCACTGGCTACCACTCCCTCCCTCCCTCACCTCACCTGATTCGCCACCATTCTCCTCCCACCATACTGTTTTTGCTTTTATATACAGACGTTATATATAAGTATCTGCATGTTTTGTTTACCATAGCGAAGAACTAAGCTGGTACAGTGAGTCTAGACAGTAAAAGGTGGTCACACAGAGTCAGCAGACAATGCTACCTCTCTCCCTCCCCACCAAGATTACTCCTCCCACTACAGCGCAAATTATCACAACAATCGTGATATTATCAGAATCCTGGTCATTGTTATCACAGGGGCTTTCTGTAATAATATCATCACTAAATAATAGCATGCAAAGGTGTATTATGGCCTTCTTAGGCAATGCTGTGGTCACAAGCTGAACAGCAGTGCTGTGAGCTCATGCTGCGTGAATCAGGCTTGGTAGCTCACTCAATACTGAGGCCCCTCACACCCGGGAATTTGGCCCACGATTTTTTTTTTTAAATGGCATCTGTTTACAAGAGCCTTGATGATGGTGTGGTAAACCCCGTGTATCCGCGGCCCGTTTAAATCTTGCGTAGTACTCCAAAACATCATATGATGCCAAGCGCAAGTTACTGCAAGTCACTCAATGCATCATATGATGTCTTGCGCAACTAAAGGGTTAATCATCATCATCATCATATACAGATGGAAATTAACTTATAAAATTGTAAGTACTTTAACCACTTAACAGCGCCAACCAATGTTTTCTTGGTCGGGGGGAAACTGCACCAACCAAGAAAACTGTTTTTAATTTTTTGGTACCCATTAGAAATGCAAGCGTGGTTGGTTGTGTACGAGATGGATGCCTGAGGGCCGTCAGTGAGCAGCAGCCACTTTGAAAATAAATATCATTATGCCCCAGGCCCGAGTGTAGCCTCAGTTTTGATTGAGCAACCATGTTCGATGCACGTGCCTCCAGTTCCTAGTCGCCTGTGGGACGCGCCGTTGCAAAATCGCTTTCTCCAGTGGAGATAAACAGTTTATTGGTTGAAGATGAAGTGGAATATTTATTTATTTATTTATTTATTTATTTATTTATTTTTATACAAGAAGGTACATTGGGTTTGTGAGAATACATAGCATAGTATTTACAATCTTGTAAAGCCACTAGTACGTGCAGTGTTTCAGGCAGAAACATATTATATTGAATAATATAGAATATTATATAGATGACCCAAGGATCAATAGAGACATAACACAATGGTCCAGTGGAAGTGAAACAGATACAGATGAAGACGGTTCAGTGAGTGCGCATCGTTCAGGGCGAGCTGCACGCACAGTGAAGCATCACAGGTCATCGCCCTTGCCAGTATCATCCCCACCACCACCATCTCCCATTTTTGTCGAAAGTGATACTATTGAGTCATTTTCTGGGTTTAGTGACGCTGCTTCTGATACAAGTAGCATGGATGAGGCAAGGGCTAGCAGCTGCCATCATCGCTGTGTTACCAGGTGCAGATCTGCTTGTCTCAGCAGGTCGCCCTGCCAAGCGCCGCCATGTATCCCCTCTTGACAACACTGATGATAGTGTTGCCTCTATATCCACTTTCCCTGCTCGCCCTTCTAGTAGACAAGGTAGAAGACCTCCAACTCCTCCCCAAAGGAGATTTAGTGCAATAAAACGCACTCGTAGTGGAGTCGCTCATGGCGGTGCTACAAGGAGAAAGGGTGAATTTGTGTGTGAGGACTGTGATATGTTTGTACCACACAAACCTCAATTTGATGATAGTGATGTAGGGGTTGCACCCATGTTCCTGTACACAGGTGAAGACATGACAGAAATGGATTATTTTATTACATATTTTGATGAGTAGTTCCTGCAACATCTTGTTGCCGAAACCAACAGATATGCAGGGCAACTTATTGAAGGTGGAATATTACAGGTTTCACATATGAGACGTTGGAAGGACACCACTATGGCTGAGCTATATGTGTGTTCTTTGCTCTATGTATGCTCCAAAAACATTCAGGAGAAGCAAGTCATACAGGATTATTGGAACAAAGAAGCTGCTGTTCCATCACCTGTGTTCAACAAATACATGACACGAGAGAGGTTCCTGATACTACTACGGTGCCTACACTTTGAAAACCTTTAAAATTTTAATAGAAATTATCAACTTTGTTGAGTGCGAAAAGTGTTCAATGATCTCAGAGGGAAATTTTGTGATTACTTTGTACCTGGACAGAATGTTGTCATTGATGAATCCCTAGTTCTTTTCAAGGGACGTCTTCTCTTCAAACAGTACATCCCATCAAAATGGCACCGTTTTGGCCTCAAATTTTTTGTACCCTGCGACTGTGAAACCGGAAAGGTGATCGATATATTATATTCTGGTACAGACGTAGACATATCCGCAGAGGATCCTCTCGGGTTTTCTGGCAATGTAGTGAAGACGATAATAGAACCACTGCTGAACAAGGGGCACATTCTGTACACTGACAATTATTATACGATCCCCTTGCTAACAAAGTTCTTGCTTGAACATAACACGGGAGTGTGTGGCACTGTAAAGAAAAATAGGAAAGAAATGCCAGTTTTTGAAAATAATATTGGTGTAGGTGATTGTGAACTTAGAAAATGTGACAAAGTATTAGCAGTGCATTGGAAAGACAAACGTGAAGTCAATATGTTGTCAACTATTCACACTGGTGAAATGCTTGACAGTGGCAAAGTGAGGTATCGAGGTGATGGATCATTGTTCAAGCCAGATTGTATCATTGACTACAATATAAATATGAGACTTGTAGATAAATGTGACATGATGGTTGGTGCCGTCGCGTGTGTCCACAGAACTGTAAAGTGGACAAGGAAATTCTTCTTTTATCTTGTGGACAAAACAGTGCTCAACTGTTTCAACATATTTTTGATGACAGCGGGCAAAAAAACATAAATTCGAGTGTTTAGTGAAGCTCTGCTGTCGCAATTACTCATCAAGTATGGCCAGGAAGATAGCGTAAGGACAGTTTATCATGCCCCAACCAGAGTGCATTTAGTGTCCAACAGATTGGCTGGTAAAGAGGGTTTTTCAATTCACAAGTCTGCGTACCTACCACCTACAGCAAATAAGGCCAAAGGCATACGTGATTGAATTGTTTGCAAGCACTCAGAATGAAAACCAATCAAGCAAAATTGTGTGTGTACAATATGTGTCGAGTGCAAAGTCCTGCTGTATCCCATGGACTGCTTCTTTGAATATCACTCGCTTGCTAAGTACTAAAAGTGTAATACAGTGTGTTACTTTGTAAATAGTGTGTGAAACAGTATATAATGTATTATTAGTGAATGTAGAAGAAGTAATATTGCAACAATAAACCTTTATTGAAGACAATTTAGTAACACATGTATTACAGTTACATGGAACATTATTTTTTTTTTTTGAGATATATACAAGAGTTCTTACATTCTTGTACAGCCACTAGTACGTGTAGCGTTTCGGGGGTTGTCCCTGGAATATGACCCCCATGAAGAATCGTTTTTACAAATAAGTACACATTTTACTGTTGAGTTAAACAGAGGCCCTCAAACCGCTAGGGGTCCAAATGGATTTAACACCCACAGGCACAACAAACAAAAAATTCCAAAAACTTCTTTCATCTTATAAAGCGTTATTTTTTGTTCACTGATAACAGAAAAAATAACGAAAAAATCGTAGGTGGCATATTTTAGCCGCAATAAGGTACGGAAGTCTGGCAAAAAAGGGGCGTTAACAGAGCTTTCGCCAGACGAGGTTTACTCCACTCGAGCTGTCAGATGGCAGTTGCCACAAATATATTATTACCTAATTATTTCAATGTCTCTAATTTTTTCTTAGTTTTTTTGCAGTAATATTTTTCAATACAGTGAATTGTGATATATTTATATAATAAAATATGTGAACCATCGCTGTACTCAAAATTATGGTGTGCATATTAGTGATTCAATTATTTTGTTCATAAAACAATAAACAAATAGTTTTGCAGTTATTACACTATATACACAGGTTATACATAAGTATCTGCATGTTTTGCTCACCATAACGAACCACTAAGTTGGTACTGTGAGTCAAAATGTAACGAGGAATGACCGCCACACACCAGCCAGCCGCTCCCTCCCTCAGCAACAACTCACTCGCCCTCACTCTCCTCCCACAATACTGTTTTTGCATTTATTCACTATATACAGATGTTATATATAAGTATTTACATGTTTTGTTCACCATAACTGTACATCTAAGCTTGTATGGTGAGTAAAGGCACAAAGATGTAGCTACTCATACAGTCAGCTGGTGGCAGCCACCCTCAAAGCCAGACAATCTAATATTTCTCCAACAATACTGCTTGTGGTGTTATTATGCTATATACATACATATTATATATATATAAGTATCTACCTGTTTTATTCACCATACCTGTACAAATAAGCTGGTATGGTGGCCAAAGTCCACAGTGGCCACCTGTAAACAACATGACATTTCATGCAGCCCATGCACCTTCCTCACCAAAATGGCAGCTCCCAACCTACTCCTCTTGCTGTTATTACACTATATACACACGTTTCAAATAAGTATCTAAATTTGTGTTCACCATAGCAAACCACTAAGCTGGTATGGTGAGTGCAGTCAATAAAAGGTGGCCACACACAGTCAGAAGATGACGCCACCACCCACCCTCCCACAGCATTACTCCTCCCTCCATGGAGCACATCGCTAAATATCACCACAATCCTGCTATTATCAGAATCCTGGTCAGTTTTATCGCAGTCAGGGGTCTTCTGTAATACTATCATCGCTAAATAATAGGATGAACATATTTATTATGGCATTTGTAGGCGATGCTGTGGTCATAAGCTGAACAGTTGTGCTGTGAGCTCGTGCTGTGTGCACCAGCCTTGGTGGCTTGCTCAATACTGAAGCTCTCACACCCATGAATGTTGGCTTGGAATTTTTTTCTAGGTGGCATCTGGCAACTATTGGTCATGGCTGCACTATAGCTGCCCCTATCCCAGGCAGGGCATTTAAATTACAGTGGTACCTCGGAATGCGAGTGTCCCTGTATGCGAGTTTTTCGGAAGACGAGCAGGATTTACTCCAAAAATATGTCTCGGAAGGCGAGGGTTACCTCGGGACGCGAGTTTGTTGATACGTGTACAGGCCGACTGGCGCGTGGTGGCATGGCGATCGCGCTTCAGTTTACCAGTGTCTCGTGTCCAGTGACTATCCCACCTGAATTCTTCACAAGGATTTACAGTTTTTTATCGTTTTTTTGGCCATTTGAGCATAAAAGTTGTCATTATATATCTTGCCATGGATCTCAAGAAAGCCATTGATAAGGTTCAACCTAAGAAAATAGCTGTGAGTAGAGGCAGTAGAGGATGTCCCTTCTTGATTAAGAAAATGTGTGAAGTATGGGAAGAACTGCAAAGTTTTGTTGAAAAAACTCACCCAGATAAAGCTGTAGCAGGCCGTTGCATTGACCTTTTAAATGATAATGTGATGTCTTACTACAGACAAGTGTTAAAATGTAGGGAAAAACAAGTGTCATTAGATAAATTCTTAGTAAAACAAGCAAGTCCTAGTGGTATGCAGGCAAAATGTGCCAGAATGTGCATACCAGTGAAGTCCTCACTGCCTGATGTGATAATGGAAGGGGACTCCCCTTCCAAACAGTAACTCCTCTCTTCCTCCCACCTCCTCACCATCTTCCATACGCCTACAGCATTCAACAGCAAAGTAAGTAATAACTTGAACATAGTTTTGTAGGTTTATTTAGATGAATTAGGTATAAAAATTTAGTTTGATGTGGGGATTTTGGGGTAGTCAGGAACGGATTAATTCATTTCCCTTTATTTCTTATGGGGAAATTAGCTTCGGAATGCGAGTTTTCGGAATACGAGGCGTCTCCAGGAACCAATTAAACTCTTAAACTGAGGTATGCCTGTATAGCACTAGACACGAAATCATATATATATGACATGCGCAGTTTCGATTTTCACTGAAAGCATATATATACATATATATATATATATATATATATATATATATATATATATATATGTCGTACCTAATAGCCAGAACGCACTTCTCAGCCTACTATTCAAGGCCCGATTTGCCTAATAAGCCAAGTTTTCATGAATTAATGTTTTTTCGTCAACCTAACCTACCTAACCTAACCTAACCTAGCTTTTTTTGGCTACCTAACCTAACCTTACCTATAAATATAGGTTAGGTTAGGTTAGGTAGGGTTGGTTAGGTTCGGTCATATATCTACGTTAATTTTAACTCCAATAAAAAAAAAATTGACCTCATACATAGAGAAAAGGGTTGCTTTATCATTTCATAGGAAAAAAATTATAGTAAATATATTAATTCAGGAAAACTTGGCTTATTAGGCAAATCGGGCCTTGAATAGTATGCTGAGAAGTGAGTTCTGGCTACTAGGTACGACATATATATATATATATATATACTGTATATATATATATATATATATATTAGTATATTTTGGTAGCAGTCTTTCCTGTAGACATATATTATTAAATATGACCGAAAAAGTAAGATTAATAATTTTAACACAAATTTTCTTGATCTTTCGTACATTTCTCTTCACTGTTGGTGGTAATTCAAAAATCAGTTCTCCAAAATTCATTTTTATTTCTAGTCTGACGCGACACTTGAGCGCGTTTCGTAAAACTTATTACATTTTCAAAGACTTTAGTTTACACATACACAACTGAATAGAACTTACACATCTCCGATTTGTTTATATCTACATTTGAGTGAGGTGGATGGGGTGAGGTGGTATTAATGGGGTATTAATTTCATTATCACAAGACAGAACACGAAACAATGGGTATTGAATGGAAATGATTGTAGAAAGCCTATTGGTCCATATTTCTTGATGCTTATATATTGGAGCGGAGTCTTGAGGTGGGTAGAATATAGTTGTGCATTAATTGGCTGTTGATTGCTGGTGTTGACTTTTTAATGTGGAATGCCTCGCAAACGTCAAGCCGCCTGCTATCGCTGTATCTATCGATGATTTCTGTGTTGTTTACTAGGATTTCTCTGGCGATGGTTTGGTTGTGGGAAGAGATTATATGTTCCTTAATGGAGCCCTGTTGCTTATGCATCGTTAAACGCCTAGAAAGAGATGTTGTTGTCTTGCCTATATACTGGGGTTTTTGGAGCTTACAGTCCCCAAGAGGGCATTTGAAGGCATAGACGACGTTGGTCTCTTTTAAAGCGTTCTGCTTTGTGTCTGGAGAGTTTCTCATGAGTAGGCTGGCCGTTTTTCTGGTTTTATAGTAAATCGTCAGTTGTATCCTCTGATTTTTGTCTGTATGGATAACGTTTCTATTAACAATATCTTTCAGGACCCTTTCCTCCGTTTTATGAGCTGTGGAAAAGAAGTTCCTGTAAAATAGTCTAATAGGGGGTATAGGTGTTGTGTTAGTTGTCTCTTCAGAGGTTGCATGGCATTTCACTTTCCTTCTTATGATGTCTTCGACGAAACCATTGGAGAAGCCGTTGTTGACTAGGACCTGCCTTACCCTACAGAGTTCTTCATCGACTTGCTTCCATTCTGAGCTGTGGCTGAGAGCACGGTCGACATATGCGTTAACAACACTCCTCTTGTACCTGTCTGGGCAGTCGCTGTTGGCATTTAGGCACATTCCTATGTTTGTTTCCTTAGTGTAGACTGCAGTGTGGAAACCTCCGCTCTTTTCCATGACTGTTACATCTAGAAAGGGCAGCTTCCCATCCTTTTCCATCTCGTAAGTGAAACGCAGCACGGAACTCTGCTCAAACGCCTCCTTCAGCTCCTGCAGATGTCTGACATCAGGTACCTGTGTAAAAATGTCGTCAACATACCTGCAGTATATGGCCGGTTTCAAGTTCATGTCGACTAAGACTTTTTGCTCGATGGTACCCATGTAGAAGTTATAATCATCACAAAAACACTGATCCAAGTATGCAGAATAACCACATGTGAAAAATAGAAAATGCTTAACGCATTTTCAGCTAATTCGCTTTCATCAGAGCAAAGTAGAATGAAGATAAGAAAACATTGCTGATCAGACCTTTATATCCGCCTGAGCAGATCACCTGACCACCAAAAATAAGTGGAGGAAAGGAATTATAAGGAAGAAGGTAACTGCAGAAGGCCTATTGGCCCATACGAGGCAGCTCCTATTAATATCTCCAAGTGCCATACGTGTTAAATGATTGCTATATTGTTTTGACGTGCTATATTGAGGCTTAAATAGAGATCCAACTTTTTTTTTTTTTTTTTTGAGATATATACAAGAGTTGTTACATTCTTGTACAGCCACTAGTACGCGTAGCGTTTCGGGCAAGTCCTTAATCCTATGGTCCCTGGAATACGATCCCCTGCCGCGAAGAATCGTTTTTTCATCCAAGTACACATTTTACTGTTGCGTTAAACAGAGGCTACAGTTAAGGATTTGCGCCCAGTAAATCCTCCCCGGCCAGGATACGAACCCATGACATAGCGCTCGCGGAACGCCAGGCGAGTATATACTGGGGCTCACATTAACCCTCAAACCGCGCATATCATATATAAATGATATCAGTGACAAAACCGAATCCGTGCACATCATTTATATATGATTTCGTGTCTAGCGCTATAATTTAAACGCCCCGCCTGGGACAGGGGCAGCTATAGTACAGCCACGACCGATAGTTACCAGATGCCACCTAGAAAAAAAATCCAGGCCAACATTCTTGGGTGTTACAGCGTCAGTATTGAGCAAGCCACCAAGGCTGGCGCACGCAGCACGAGCTCACAGCATCGCTGTTCAGCTTGTGACCACAGCATCGCCTACAAATACCATAATATAAATGATACTGCTATTATTTAGCAGTGATAGTATTACTGAAGCCCCCTGACTGTGATAAAACTGACCAGGATTCTGATAATAGCAGGATTGTGGTGATATTTAGCGCTGTGCTCCATGGAGGGAGGAGTAAGGCTGTGGGAGGGAGGGTTGTGGCGTCGTCTTCTGACTGTGTGTGGCCACCATTTATTGACTGCACTCACCATACCAGCTTAGTGGTTCGCCATGGTGAACACAAATGTAGATACTTATATATAACATGTGTATAGTGTGAGATAACAGCGAGAGGAGTAGGTTGGGAGCCGGCATTTTGGTGAGGGAGGAGCGTCGTCTGCATGACTTGGCATGGTGTTTACTGATGGCCACTATGGTCTTTGGGCACCATACCAGCTTATTTGTTCAGGTATAGTGAATAAAACAGGTAGATACTTATATATAATGTGGGTATATAGCGTAATAACACCACAAACAATATTGTTGGATGACAAATATTAGTGCGTCTGGCCTTGAGGCTGGCCGCCGATCAGATGACAGTGTGAGTAGCTACGTCTTATGGCCTTCACTCACCATACAAGCTTAGATGTACAGTTATGGTGAACAAAACAGGTAAATACGTATATATAACGTCTGTGTATAGTGAATAAATACAAAAGAGTATTGTGATAGGTGAATGAGGGTGAGTGAGGTGGTGTTGAGGGAGGGAGTGGCAGTGAGTGGCTCACTGGTGTTTGGTGTTTCACTCCACGTTGCTTTTTGACTCACAAGACCAACTTAGTAGTTCGTTATGGTGTACAAAACATGCAAATACTTATATATAGCCTGTGTATATAGTGTAACAACAGCAAAACTATTTGTTTATTGTTTTATGAACATAATAATTGAATCACTAATATGCACACCATAATTTTGAGTACAGCGATGGTTCACACATTTTATAATATAAATATACTACAATTCACTGTATGGAATAATATTATTGCAAAAAAACTAAGAAAAAATCAATCAGAGACATTGAAATAATTAGGTAATAATATATTTGTGGCAACTGCCGCCTGACAGCTCGGGCGGAGTAGACCTCGTCTGGCGAAGGCTCTGCTAACGCCCCTTTTTTGCCACACTTCCCTACCCTATTGCGGCTAAAATATGCCACCTACGATTTTTTTGTTATTTTTCCCGTGATCAGGGAACAAAAATGAACAATTCTATAAGACAAAAGAATTTTTGGGAATTTTTTTTTTTGTTGCGCCTGTGGGTGTGAATTCCATTTGGGCCCTTAGCGGTTTGAGGGTTAAGGCTGTTGTTACAATGTTTGATCAGAACAGACTCGATCACGTTTCGTTCAACAAAATCATTACTTTTAACAATACATTTTGCCCCTGTGAAGTCGATAGAATGATTACATAAACTGGAATGTAAATACAATGCACTGGAGTGCTGGGCTGTACGAATAGCATATGAATGGTGTTTTAAACGCAAGGAAAGAGATTTACCTGTCTGGCCGATGTTGTTTACATCGGCCAACTTTCAACAAAAACAATAAACAAAACTTTCAACACCAAGATGTTGTGAACAAAACTTTCAACACAAGATAGAACACGAAACAATGGGTATAAATTGGGTAAGTTAAAGGGAAGAATGGAAGTAACTGCAAAGGGCCTATTAGTCCATATTTCTTGATGCTTCTATATTGGTGCGGAGTCTTGAGGTGGGTAGAATATAGTTGTGCATTAATTGGCTGTTGATTGCTGGTGTTGACTTCTTGATATGTAGTGTCTCGCAGATGTCAAGCCGCGTGCTATCGCTGTATCTATTGATGATTTCTGTGTTGTTTGTTAAGATTTCTCTGGTGATGGTCTGGTTGTGGGAAGAGATTATATGTTCCTTAATGAAGCCCTGTTGCTTATGTATCGTTAATCGCCTGGAAAGAGATGTTGTCTTGCCTATATACTGAGTTCTTTGAGGCTTAAAGTCCCCAAGTGGGCATTTGAAGGCATAGACGACGTTGGTCTCTTTTAAAGCGTTCTGCTTTGTGTCTGGAGAGTTTCTCATGAGTAGGTTGGCCTTTTTTTGGTTTTATAGTAAATCGTCAATTGTATCTTCTGATTTTTGTCTGCAGGGATAACGTTCCTATCAACAATATTTTCAGGACCCTTTCCTCCATTTTATGAGCTGTGGAAAAGAAGTTCCTGTAAAATAGTCTATTAGGGGGTAAAGGTGATGTGTTAGTTGTCTCTTCAGAGGTTGCATGGCGTTTCACCTTCCTTCTTATGATGTCTGCAACGAAACCATTGGAGAAGCCATTGTTGACTAGGACCTGCCTTACTCTACAGAGTACTTCATCGACTTGCTTCCATCCTGAGCTGTGGCTGAGAGCACGGTCGACATAAGCGTTAACAACACTCCTCTTGTACCTGTCTGGGCAGTCACTGTTGGCATTGAGGCACATTCCTATGTTTGTTTCCTTAGTGTAGACTGCAGTGTGAAAACCTCCGCTCCTTTCCATGACTGTTACATCTAAAAAGGGCAGCTTCCCATCCTTCTCCATCTCGTAAGTGAAACACAACACAGAATTCCACTCAAATGCCTCTTTCAGCTCCTGCAGATGTCTGACATCAGGTACCTGTGTAAAAATGTCATCAACATACCTGCAGTATATGGCCGGTTTCAAGTTCATGTCGACTAAGACCTTCTGTTCGATGGTACCCATGTAGAAGTTTGTAAACAGGACACCTAGGGGAGAACCCATGGCGACCCCATCTACTTGCTTATACATGTGCCCATCCGGGCTCAAGAAGGGTGCCTCTTTAGTACAAGCTTGGAGTAGTTTCCTTATAATGTTTTCTGGTATGTCAAGAGGAGTACAGGCCGGATCACAATACACTCTGTCCGCTATCATCCCGATTGTTTCATCCACAGGTACGTTGGTAAACAGTGATTCTTCATCCAACGAGGCTCTTATCCCTGCGGCCTGTGTTCCCCGCAGTAAGTCAACAAATTCCTTTGGAGACTTCAGGCTGAAAGCGCAAGGGACATAAGGGGTCAGCAAGCCGTTGAATCGCTTTGCCAGTCTGTACGTGGGTGTGGGTATCTGGCTGATGATTGGCCAAAGTGGGTTTCCAGGCTTGTGTGTCTTGACATTTCCATACGTATACCCAGGTTTGTATTTCCCAATAATCTTTGGCAGGTGGAGTCCGGATTTCTTGACGTTCACAGTTTCGATCAATCTGTTAACCTTTGCTTTCAATTTGGCTGTAGTGTCCTTCGTTAACCTTTGGAATTTAGTTTGGTCAGAGAGTATGAGGTTCATTTTCACCAGATATTCGTCTTTTTTAAGAATGATGTATATTGGCGACTTGTTACCTCTCCTGAAAACTATCTCTTTGTTCTCACGACTCTTAGCTGCCGCTTTGAGCTCGGGGGACAGTATGGTGCTTCTATAGTTGACTCGAATCTTTCCTTCTTCTGCAATAAGTTCTGCTTGTAAGGTGTCTTTGGTGGTGACCTTCTTATGAAGGTCACCTCTCCTGACAACTATCTTCTTGTTCTCACGAAGGCTCTTAACTGCCGCTTTGAGCTCGGTGGACAGTATGGTGCTTCTGTAGTTGCCTCGAATCTTTCCTCCTTCTGCAATAAGTTCTGCTTGTAAGGTGTCTTTGGTGGTGACATATATATATATATATAAACATATATAAGATGAAAGGTATATAAGATGAAAGTTGTTTAAATTATAGCATAGTAGTGTTTACAGGTTATAGTGTTTACTGTTTAGTGTTTACAGGTTATAGTTGTGTGTGTGTAAACTAAAGTCTTTGAAAATGTAATAAGTTATTACGAAATGCGTTCAAGTGTCGTGTCAGACTAGAAATAAAAATGAATTTTGGAGAATTGATTTTTCAATTACCATCGACAGTGAAAAGAAATATAAGAAATATTGAGAAAATTCGTGTTAGAATTATTGATCTTACTTTTTCGGTCATATTTAATAATATATGTTTACACGAAAGACTGCTACCAAAATATACTCATACAGTGGAACCTCTATTAACGAGTGGCTCTATTAACGAGTTTTTCCAGTAACGAGCAAGCCACTCGCAGCAAATTTGTCTCTATTGACGAGCTCACCTCTATTAACGAGTGAAACCACATGGCGCTTCCTAACGTCTCGCGGGTTCTCGCAAATTCTCGGACGCCTCCGACGCCAGTGTTGTTGTTGTATCTCACACGACAAGCATCCCTCTGGATTTATTTGAGCTTTTCTTTGGGTTTTTAGTGGTTTTGCGACTACAATTTGTAACACACGATGTCTCCAAAGAAGCTGCTTGCTAAAGATAGTGTTGTCAAGAGGAAGAAAGACACAATTACTGTGGATTTAAAGAAGGAAATTATAGCAAACAATGAGTGTGGTGTCTGTGTGATTGATCTCACAAGGAAGTATGGCAGGTCCTCATCAACAATTTACACCATTAGTAAGGGAATGAGGAGGTAAGAGAGGATGCTGCCTCTTCCACTGAGATCAGGGAAGTGTTTGGAATGTTTGAAAAGGTGAACGCATTTTTGGAAAAGCTGCCCTGATAAAGCAGTGACAACCCGGTGTGTGAAAATGTTTAATTAATTTATCACTTTGTGATAACACTTTATGAAAGTGTTATCACTTTCGCAGGTATATGTCGCTTGAACGTAACACACTTTTTTTTCTCTTGAATGCACCCAAACACCGCGCTCAAGCGTCATTTGAGCAAATATTTCTATAAAATCCAATTCTTATCCGATCGACTTGGGGATTGTATACATGTTTGCCATGAAATTTCCGTTTTCTTTAATAACCACATTGCCTATTTGAGAAAACGGCATTGTATTGTATCTTCGTGGTAAGACTATTATATTGTTGACACAACGAGTGTAATCAACGTAGTTTTTTATTTGGTGCTGGTCTAACGCATCCTTGTGTGACATTTGAAATGAAATTTGGATGAAATTCCCAAGAAGAGAGAGTCTGCCTGACTCAGAGGTGGATTCTCCTTCCACACCATAACCCCTCTCCTCCTTCTCACCTCCCCATCGTCTCCCTCAAGCCAGCAACTACTCTTCATAAGGTAAAGTAAATATTAAAACACTACAACAAAACATTTATATTTACATGTGCAGTATTATATTTACATAAAAAAAAGTCATACAAGTATGGATGTTTTTGGGAGTGGAACGGATTAAATTTATTTCCTTTATTTTAAATGGGGAAATTTGTTTCCAAAGACGAGTTTTCCAGGTAACGAGCTCGGTGCCAGAACGGATTAAACTCGTTAATAGAGGTTCCACTGTATATATATATATATATATATATATATATATATATATATATATATATATATATATATATATATATATATATATATATATATATATATATGTCGTACCTAGTAGCCAGAACGCACTTCTCGGCCTACTATGCAAGGCCCGATTTGCCTAATAAGCCAAGTTTTCCTGAATTAACACATTTTCCTTAATTTTTTTCTTATGAAATGATAAAGCTACCCATTTCATTATGAAGTAATATCAAACAACCTTATCATTGTGTTCATTGCTGTCTTCTTTTATGTGCTAGCCATATGCTGTATTGTGACTACCAATTTTTGTTAACTACCATTCAAGCTGTCATTGCAATCAATCTTATATTGTTTCTGCTGTATTGTGCCTACCAATTTGTTGTCAACTACCATTTTAAGCTGTCATTGCAATCGATCATAGCTACCTATGTGCTTTAATATACTGTACCTATAATTTTCTCTCATCTTCTTTTTTTTTCATTCCATGTAATCTGTTATCATTTTTTTGTCTATAAATTTTGCAAGTATTTACCTCCTTAAAATTTTCTTAGATTAAGGACCTGCCCGAAACGCTGCGCGTGCTAGTGGCTTTACAAGACTGTAATTACCATATTTGTATCCTCACATTCCTTTTGTACATTCTTGTATATGCATAAATAAATAAATAAAATAAATAAATAAATAAATGAGGTCAATTTGTTTTATTGGAGTTAAAATTAACGTAGATATATGACCGAACCTAACCAACCCTACCTAACCTAACCTAACCTATCTTTATAGGTTAGGTTAGGTTAGGTAGCCGAAAAAGGCAGGTTAGGTTAGGTAGTCGAAAAAACATTAATTCATGAAAACTTGGCTTATTAGGCAAATCGGGCCTTGCATAGTAGGCTGAGAAGTGCGTTCTGGCTACTAGGTACGACACACACATATATATATATATATATATATATATATATATATATATATATATATATATATATATATATATACATATATATATATATATATATATATATGAGGTACCACTGTATATATATATATATATATATATATATATATATATGAGATACCACTGTATATATATATATATATATAT
The DNA here is from genome assembly GCF_040958095.1 of Procambarus clarkii. Classification (NCBI taxonomy): domain Eukaryota; kingdom Metazoa; phylum Arthropoda; class Malacostraca; order Decapoda; family Cambaridae; genus Procambarus; species Procambarus clarkii. The sequence continues at coordinate 21,088,299 of NC_091170.1, forward strand.
ATATATATATATATATATATATATATATATATATATATATATATATATATATATATATATATGAGATACCACTGTATATATATATATATATATATATATATATATATATATATATATATATATATATATATATATATATATATATATATATATACAGTGGTACCTCAGAATACGAACCGGATTTCCTCGGAAAATGTGTCTCGGAAGGCGAGGGTTACCGCAGAACGCGAGTCTGTTGATACGTGTTCAGGCCGACCTAGTGCGTGGTGGTATGGCGATCATCACCCCTCCACCCCTCAGTTTACCATTATCTCCTGCCCATTGACTATTCCACATCAATTCTTCATCCGGATTTTCAGTGTTTTGTTGGATTTTTGGTCATTGACTATACAATTTGTTATTATATATCTCACCATGGGTCCCAAGAAAGCCAGTGGTAAGGATCAAGGCAAGAAAGCCCATGTGAGGATGACAATAGAGGAGAAACAAGAGATCATTCAGAAGCATGAGAATGGTACACGTGTTATTGAACTTTGTAGGCAGTACAACAAAGCCACATCAACAATATGCACTATACTTAAGAAGAGAAATGAGATTATGAGTGCTAAAGTGGCAAAAGGCGTAAGAACAATGACGAAACAAAGACCACAAATACTTGAAGAAGTAGAAAAGTTGTTATTAATTTGGATACACGACAAGGAATTAAGGGGTGATAGTGTTTCGGAGGCCATCATTTGTGAGAAAGCCAGGGTATTGCACGAAGACCTTCTAAAGAAAACCCGTGCAACGAGGGATGCAGATACGAAAGAGTTTAAGGCAAGCAGGGGCTGGTTTGAAAAATTTAGAAGGAGAAGTGGTATCCATAGTGTTACAAGGTATGGGGAGGCAGCCAGCTCAGACAAACCAGCTGCTGGACGATTTATTGAGGAATTTAAAGAGTTTGCAGAGGCTGAGGGATACCTACCGCAACAAGTGTTTAATTGTGACGAAACAGGACTGTTTTGGAAAAGAATGCCTAAGAGGACATACATTACCAAGGAGGAAAAATCCTTGCCCGGACACAAGCCTGTGAAAGATAGGTTTACGCTTGTGCTGTGTTCAAATGTGAGTGGCAATTTGAAAATTAAACCCTTGCTAGTGTATCATTCTGAAAATCCAACGGTTTTCAAAGAGTATAAAGTGCAGAAAACCCATTTGTGTGTGATGTGGAAGGCTAATAAAAAGCATGGGTGACTAGGCTTATTTTTTCGGAGTGGGTGAATGAAGTGGTGTTCCCTGCCATAGAAAAATATCTGCAGGAGAAACATTTGCCACTCAAAGCCATGCTTCTCCTCGACAATGCTCCTGCTCATCATCCAGGCTTCGAAGATGATTTGTTGCCCAGATACAATAATTTCCTCACAGTTAAATTCCTTCCTCCTAACACCACTCCTCTAATTCAGCCTATGGACCAGAAAATCATAGCGAATTTTAAGAAACTTTATGGCACTTTTCCGGAAATGTTTTGAAGTGACTGAAGCCACAAACCTCACCCTCAAAGAGTTCTGGAAACACCCTTTTAACATTTGTAGTGCTTTAAAACTCGTTGACAAAGCCTGGCAAGAAGTGATTCAAAGAACCCTGGTCTCTGGCTGGAGAAAATTGTGGCCTGAATGTGTGAGAGAACTAGACTTTGAGGGGTTTGAGCCTGTAAATGATGCGCCTATTGTTGACGAAATTGTTACTCTGGGCCGGCAAATGGGCTTGGAATTGGATGATGATGATGTGGAGGAGTTGGTGGAAGAACACAACGAAGAACTGACCACCGAAGAACTCCAAGCCCTTCAACAGGAACAGCAAGACAATGCAGCTGATGATTCTACAGTGGAAGCGGATGAGGCAGTAGCGAATGTCCCTTTTACAGAAATTAGGAAGGTGTGTCAGATGGGGGAAGAGATTCAAACAATTGTTGAAAAGACTCACCCAGAGAAAGCTGTAGTAGGCCGTTGCCTTAATCTTTTCAATGACAATGTGATGCCTTACTACAGAGACAGCTTACGAAGAAGGAAAAAGCAAGCTTCCATGGACAGATTTGTGGTAAGAAAATCGAGCAGTGAGCCACAACCAGAACCTAGTGGCACTCAGATAAAACGTGCCAGGGAGTGCACACCAGAAAGGTCCTCACTGCCTGATGTGATAATGGAAGGGGACTCCCCTTCCAAACAGTAACTCCTCTCCTCCTCCCCCCTCCTTACCATCTTCCATACGCCTACAGCATTCAACAGCAAGGTAAGTAATAACTTGAACATAGTTTTGTAGGTTTATTTAGATGAATTAGGTATAAAAATTTAGTTTGATGTGGGGTTTTTGGGGTAGTTAGGAACGGATTAATTCATTCCCATTATTTCTAATGGGAAATTAGCTTCAGAATACCAGTTTTCGGAATACGAGCTGTCTCCAGGAACGGATTAAACTCTTAAACCGAGGTACTCCTATATATATATAAGCTGCATGAACGTGCAAGCTATAGATCACTAAGAACTCTTTGACCTGGCCAGGAATCGAACCCATGCCATCTAGGATCACCCCTAAACGTACACAGTACCGTGACTACCACGATCATTGACCAAGACGATCATTGGTGCGGTGGTCACGGTACTGTGTACGTTTAGGGGTGATCCTAGACGGCATGGGTTCGAATTCTGGCCGGGTCAAAGAGTTCTTATTGATATATATATATATATATATATATATATATATATATATATATATAACTGAAAACTCACACCCCAGAAGTGACTCGAACCCATACTGCCAGGAGCAACGCAACTAGTATGTACAGGGACGCCTTAATCCGCTTGACCATCACGACCGGACATAAGGAAGTGATAGCCGAAGCTATTTGAACCACTTCCCCGCCGGCACTCGGATGGTAATCTTGGGCATAGCATTTTATCAAATCACCTCATTCTTTGGGGCACACGTGAGGAACACAAATGCAAACAAGCCTGAATGGTCCCCAGGACTATATACAACTGAAAACTCACACCCCAGAAGTGACTCGAACCCATACTGCCAGGAGCAACGCAACTGGTATGTACAGGGACGCCTTAATCCGCTTGACCATCACGACCGGACATAAGGAAGTGATAGCCGAAGCTATTTGAACCACTTCCCCGCCGGCACTCGGATGGTAATCTTGGGCATAGCATTTTATCAAATCACCTCATTCTTTGGGGCACACGTGAGGAACACAAATGCAAACAAGCCTGAATGGTCCCCAGGATTATATACAACTGAAAACTCACACCCCAGGAGTGACTCGAACCCATACTGCCAGGAGCAACGCAACTGGTATGTACAGGGACGCCTTAATCCGCTTGACCATCACGACCGGACATAAGGAAGTGATAGCCGAAGTTATTTGAACCACTTCCCCGCCGGCACTCGGATGGTAATCTTGGGCATAGCATTTTATCAAATCACCTCATTCTTTGGGGCACACGTGAGGAACACAAATGCAAACAAGCCTGAATGGTCCCCAGGACTATATACAACTGAAAACTCACACCCCAGAAGTGACTCGAACCCATACTGCCAGGAGCAACGCAACTGGTATGTACAGGGACGCCTTAATCCGCTTGACCATCACGACCGGATATAAGGAAGTGATAGCCGAAGCTATTTGAACCACTTCCCCGCCGGCACTCGGATGGTAATCTTGGGCATAGCATTTTATCAAATCACCTCATTCTTTGGGGCACATGTGAGGAACACAAATGCAAACAAGCCTGAATGGTCCCCAGGATTATATACAACTGAAAACTCACACCCCAGAAGTGACTCGAACCCATACTGCCAGGAGCAACGCAACTGGTATGTACAGGGACGCCTTAATCTGCTTGACCATCACGACCGGACATAAGGAAGTGATAGCCGAAGCTATTTGAACCACTTCCCCGCCGGCACTCGGATGGTAATCTTGGGCATAGCATTTTATCAAATCACCTCATTCTTTGGGGCACACGTGAGGAACACAAATGCAAACAAGCCTGAATGGTCCCCAGGACTATATACAAATGAAAACTCACACCCCAGAAGTGACTCGAACCCATACTGCCAGGAGCAACGCAACTGGTATGTACAGGGACGCCTTAATCCGCTTGACCATCAGGATTAAGGCGTCCCTGTACATACCAGTTGCGTTGCTCCTGGCAGTATGGGTTCGAGTCACTTCTGGGGTGTGAGTTTTCAGTTGTATATAGTCCTGGGGACCATTTCAGGCTTGTTTGCATATATATATATATATATATATATATATATATATATATATATATATATATATATATATATATGTATATATATATATATATATATATATATATATATATATATATATATATATATATATATGTATATATATATATATATATATATATATATATATATATATATATATATATATATATATATATATATATATATATATATATATGATTTGAGCAGTTTAAGGGTTAAGGATTTGCGCCCAGTAAATCATCCCTGGCCAGGATACAAACCCCATGACAAAGAGCTCACAGAACGCCAGGTGAGTGTCTTACCACTACACCACGGAGACTGGTTATTATGGACGTTATTCTTTATAAACATAGTCAGAACACATATATACATTTGATATGATACAAAAAAACATTAGAGCATTGAAATTACATAGAACTAATATTTGTAAATATAATTGTGACAACTGGCGGGTCTTGAATGGCCCGTGTGACCATGTTTGGGCGTGTCACGCATTAGCGACTAGTTCTTGATAACGTCACAGTGCACCTTGTCCACGTCCTCACATCCAAAGTAAGTCGAATTTGACATTTATTTTTATATACACGTGATCAGGGAAGGGAATTAATTATTTTAAAAATAAAAAAAAATGGGGGGGGGGAACACTTGATTTCATGCGCACCGGGGGAATTTCACAATAAACTTGGCACAGAACAGTGGTTAACCCTTAAAATCCGCTACACATCAATAGATGTGGTAAGTAACTGTCAGGGAATTGCGCACCACAGCTATTGATTTGTTGGAGATTTAAACACAGATTTAAAAGTCCCACGGCTACACAGGGTTCACCCCACCTTCCACAGGGCTGTTGTAAACAGACGCCATTTAAAAAAAAAATCGTGGGCAACATTCCCGGGTGTGAGAGCCTGATTACTGAGTGAGCACCCAAGGCTGGCACATACAGCATGAACTAACAGCACTGCTGTTCAGCTGGTGACCACAGCATTGCTTAAAAAATGTAAAAATATAAATGTAACTGGAATTGCTTAGCAATGATAGTATTACAGAAAACCCCCCTGACTGATAAAAATGACCAGGATTGTGATACAGTATCTACTCGATTTAACGACCTCTTATTTATGGATCTGCTGGTTCCATCTTCCGGTTTGGGAGACCTGTATCTGGAGCCTCATATATCAATCTGGCAGTCGATAGGTCTGTAGGTCAGTATTGGGTTTGTTTTGACATCTGGGGACTCTCACATGGTAAGCAGGTTGCCGACCTCTGTCGTCCTCACTCTTACCCTTACTGCAGCTCTTCTCCACACCCTGACTGCTGCTCTCACTGACACCCTCTCTGTTGCTCTCCTCCCACACCCTGACTGCTGCTCTCCCCGACACCCTCACTGCAGCTCTCCCTCACACCCTCACTGCAGCTCTCCTAGACACCCTCACTGTTGTTCTCCCCCACACCTTCACTATTGCTTTTCTCCACACCTTGACTGCTGCTCTCTCTCACACCCTGACTGCTGCTCTCCCCCACACCCCTCATGCCTGCTCTCCCCCAAACCCCTCATGCCTGCTCTTCCCCACACCCTCACTCCTGCTCTCCCCCCCCCACCCTCACTCCTGCTCTCCCCCACACCCACACTTCTTGCCCCCCCACCCAAGACACCCTTCTGGTAGGTGGCTCAGTAGATTGCCAGCCAGAGAGTCTGGAGAGTCTCCATCAAATACAATAAAGCATTCATGAAACAAGTATTTTTATAAATTTTTATTATGCTAATAATATTACTAAACAAAATCTATAACAAAAATTAGATATATGATGATGTATATCCAGAATTTAATCGCTGTGCTGCGCCAAGTTTATTGTGAAATTTCCCTGTGCGCATGAAATAAAGTGTTCCCAAAAAATTCTTTTTTCTTCATAAAATGATAAATTCCCTTTCCTGAACATGTCTATGTAAAAATAAATACCATATTCCACTTAGTTTGGCTGTGGGGACGTGAACAAGGTGAGCTGTGACGTCAACAGGGGCTGGTCGCCGGTGCGTGACACGCCCAGACACGATCACGAGGGCCATTCAAGCACCGGGTGTTGCCACAAATATATTTTCAATTATTTGTTTTATGTATTTCCAATGCAGTTTTATTTGTTTTTTTAATCGTATATGATGCATATTTGTGTCCTTTACAATATGTATACAGTAGAATGTTCGTAATGTTCCATGGAACTGTGATACATGTGTCAGTAATGTGTCCACAATAAATGTTTATTGTCACAATATTACTTGTTAAAAATTCACTAAAATTACAATATGTACAGTTTCACACACTATTTACACAGTAACACACTGTATTACACACTCAGTACTTCGGAAGTGAGTAATAATCAATGAAGTAGTTCATGGTGCACAGCACGGCTTCGCTCTCGTTGCACCAGGTACAGATAGATTTTCGCTTCCTGTTTCTTCATTCTGTATGCTTGCAAATAACGCACTCACGTACACCCTTGGCTTTAAGACTTGTAGGTTGTATGTAGCCAAGCTTGAAAAGCATAACGTAGTATTGAAAAGAAAAAAGATCAAATTGTAAGGTAGTCTTGAAAAGATCACTTTGTATGGTCCCACACAGGAAGAGATTCAGCTTGCCTCAAAGAGTGTATGTCAGTCACAAAGAGATTCAGCTAGCCTCAAAGATTGTCAGTCAGGAAGAGATTCAGGTATTCTTGAAAATATCTATGGAAAACACCACCATGGAAGCCTCTAACACTGTTCATCTATGCTATTTGTATCAGATGCATCATCACTGAATGCAGAAAATGATTCATCTATGTGAGCCAGTCGGTCGAGCGGACAGCACACTGGACTTGTGATCCTGTGGTCCCGGGTTCGATCCCGGGCGCCGGCGAGAAACAATAGGCAGAGTTTCTTTCACCCTATGCCCCTGTTACCTAGCAGTAAAATAGGTACCTGGGTGTTAGTCAGCTGTCACGGGCTGCTTTCTGGGGGTGGAGGTCTGGTCGGGGACCGGGTCGCGGTGACACTAAAAAGCCCAGAAATCATTTCAAGATAACCTCAAGATGTATCATCTAAATAAATTGGAGATAGTATAGGATTGCAAGGGTGACGCTCAGAGCTACAACTGGATACGCTCGCTGTATCGTCCTCATAGGTGCTGTATCACTTGCATCCGACCTTTGTGTTAAGTCCTTATTGTGCCTAGATGCACCAATATTATGACCCTTAAGTTCTTCAAACAATAAGGTTTGAATTTCACCAACAGAGCGCGATCTTTCAACACCGCATCGGACAGGTGTTTGGGAACCAGAGGCGCGTGTGCCACCCATGGTTGCTCACTCAGTACTAACCCAGCCAGCAGCCCTAGGGCATTCTGGGAATTTTTTCCATGATGGCTGCCTCTCACTGGAGGTCCTAAGAGTCCATTTCGTACACAACCAACCTCGCTCACATTTAGAATGGGTATGAAAAAATCAAAAGGAGTTTTCTCGGTTGGCGTAGTTTCCCACCGACCATGAATACTCGGCTGGCACAGTTAAGTAGCTAAAGATTCTAATGATGCTGGGATGTAAAGAGGGTGACTGCTGTAATGTTGCAAAGCATTGATTTTTGTTTTTTAGACAAAATTAGAAAAGAAAAGAAAAAAAATTGAAAATGAACAAATGTCAAAAATGTTCATTCAGTGAATGTCAGGTTAGCTGCTGCATTTTCTAAAAAAAAAAATGAAAGAATTCGTTCAGTGATTGTTGCTCCATTTTTTAAAAACAAATTGAAACAAAAAAAAATATTGAAAGAATTTGAAACAAGACAAATGTCATAAAGGATTGTTCAGTGTATGTCAGGTAGGCTGCTCCAGTATTAATAAAAAATATGACAAATACAAAACAAATTGAACAAATTTGGAAACAGGAAAAAAATGTCATAATGGTACATCCTACCTGACAAACACTGAATGAACCTTTGACATTTCTCCTTTTTTTCATTTTTTTTTTTCATTTTATTTTTATACAAAATTGGAGCAAGCTGCCTGACATACATTGAACGAACCTTTTTCTATAAAAAAAAAATGAATAAAAATGAAAAAAATTACAAAAAAAAAAGACAAAATGTCATTAAGGTTTGTTTAGTGTATGTCAAGTAGGCTGCTTCATTTTCTTAACCCTTAACCCTCAAACCGCGCATATCATATATAAATGATATCAGTGACAAAACCGAAACCGCGCACATCATTTATATATGATTTCGTGTCTAGCGCTATAATTTAAACATCCCGCCTGGGACAGGGGCAGCTATAGTACAGCCACGACCGATAGTTGCCAGATGCCACCTAGAAAAAAAATCCAGGCCAACATTCTTGGGTGTTACAGTGGCAGTATTGAGCAAGCCACCAAGGCTGGTGCACGCAGCATGAGCTCACAGCACCGCTGTTCAGCTAGTGACCACAGCATCGCCTACAAATACCACAATATAAATGATACTGCTATTATTTAGCAGTGATAGTATTACTGAAGCCCCTTGACTGTGATAAAACTGACCGGGATTCTGATAATAGCAGGATTGTGGTGATATTTAGCGCTGTGCTCCATAGAGGGAGGAGTAAGGCTGTGGGAGGGAGGGTTGTGGCGTCGTTTTCTGACTGTGTGTGGCCACCATTTATTGACTGCACTCACCATACCAGCTTAGTGGTTTGATATGGTGAACACAAATGTAGATACTTATATATAACGTGTGTATAGTGTGAGATAACAGCGAGAGGAGTAGGTTGGGAGCCGCCATTTTGGTGAGGGAGGAGCGTCGTCTGCACGACTTGGCATGTTGTTTATTGATGACCACTATGATCTTTGGGCACCATACCAGCTTATTTGTACAGGTATGGTGAATAAAACAGGTAGATACTTATATATAATGTGTGTATATAGCGTAATATCACCACAAACAATATTGTTGGAGGACAAATATTAGTGCGTCTGGCCTTGAGGCTGGCCGCCGATCAGATGACAGTGTGAGTAGATACGTCTTTGTGCCTTTACTCACCATACAAGCTTAGATGTACAGTTATGGTGAATCAAAACATGTAAATACGTATATATAACGTCTGTGTATAGTGAATAAATACAGAAAGAGTATTGTGGGAGGTGAATGAGGTGAGTGAGGTGGTGTTGAGGGAGGGAGCGGCAGTAAGTGGCTCGCTGGTGTTTGGCGATCACTCCTCGTTGCTTTTTGACTCACAACACCAACTTAGTAGTTCGTTATGGTGTACAAAACATGCAAATACATATATATATAACCTGTGTATATAGTGTAACAACAGCAAAACTATTTGTTTATTGTTTTATGAACATAATAATTGAATCACTAATATGCACACCATAATTTTGAGTACAGCGATGGTTCACACATTTTATAATATAAATATACCACAATTCACTGTATAGAATAATATTACTGCAAAAAACTAAGAAAAAATCAGAGACATTGAAATAATTAGGTAATAATATATTTGTGGCAACTGCCGTCTGACAGTTTGGGCAGAGTAGACCTCGTCTGGGGAAGGCTCCGTCAACGCCCCTTTTTTGCCACACTTCCCTACCATGTTGCGGCTAAAATATGCCACCTACGATTTTTTTGTTATTTTTTCCGTGATCAGGGAACAAAAATGAACACTTCTATAAGACGAAAGAATTTTTTGGATTTTTTTTTTTTTTTGTGCCTGTGGGTGTGAATTCCATTTGGGCCCCTAGCGGTTTGAGGGTTAAAGTGTGCATCACGTCATATGACGTGTTGGACGTTGTTCCAGTCAACTGCGCATCACGTCATATGATGTGTTGGAGTACTACGCAAGATTTAAAAGGCCTGCGGATACACGGGGTTCACCACACCTTCATCAGAGCTCTTGTAAACAGACGCCATTTTAAAAAAAAATCGTGGGCCAAACTCCCGGGTGTTATTGGCCTCAGTATTGAATGAGCAACCAAGCCTGATGCACGCAGCATGAGCTAACAGCACTGCTGTTCAGCTTGTGACCACAGCATCACATAAAAATGCCAAAATATACGTGTTCATGCTATTATGTAGCGATGATATTATTACAGAAGACCCCTGACTGTGATAAAACTGACCAGGGTTCTGATAATAGCAGGAGTGTGGTGATATTTAGTGCTGTGGGCCATGGAGGAAGGAGTAATGCTTGTGGGAGGGAGGATGGTGGCGATGTCTTCTGACTGTGTGTGGCCACCTTTTATTGACTGTACTCAGCATACCAGCTTAGTTGTTTGCTATGGTGAACACAAATGTAGATACTTATATATAACGTGTGTATAGAGGGTATAAACAGCAAGAGAAGGTTTGGAGCCGCCATTTTGGTGAGGGCAGTGGCGTCGTCTGCACGACGCCACCGTGCAGACGACGGTGTTGTTTACTGGTTACCACGATGGTCTTTGGGCACCATACCAGTTTATTTGTACAAGTATGGTGAATAAAACAGGTAGATATTTATATATAATGTGTGTATATAGTGTAATAACACCACTCAGTATTGTTGGAGGAGAAATATTAGTGCGTCTGGCCTTGATGGCGGCAGCTATCAGCTGACTGTGTGAGGTCCTACATCTTTGTGCCTTTACTAACCATACAAGCTTAGATGTACAGTTATGGTGAACAAAACATGTAAATACTTATATATAACATCTGCATATAAAATATATAGCGTAATAACATCACACAGTATTGTTGGAGGAGAAATATTAGTGCGTCTGGCCTTGAGGGCGGCAGCCATCAGCTGACTGTGTGAGGTCCTACAGTCTTTGTGCCTTTACTCACCTTACAAGCTTAGATGTACAGTTATGGTGAACAAAACATGTAGATACTTATATATAACGTCTGTATATAGTGAATTATAGAAAAAACAGTATTGTGGGAGGAAAATGTGGGTGAGTTATGAGTTATGACAACCATGGGGAGTAGACCTTCAAAACCAGTCCAAATTCCTGGTGGAGGAGATTTCAGCAAATTCAACTTCAATAATAAACAGATAAACTGGGAGCAAATAAACCAGGACTTCACAGAAATAAACAGGGAAGAACAGCTAGAAAATGCAAACCTGAACCAGTGCCTGGAAAAAATAAGCTCAGTAGCACTAGAAATATGTTCAAACCGCATACCTCTAAGAAAATAAAGGAAGAGATGCAGATTGGAACGGGAACGTTGTTCCCTATACAGTATCCACTCAATTTAACGGCCTATATGAGGCTGTACCCTGGTCGTTATTTCCGGAGTTTGGTATTTCCGAAGTTAAGATGTCGGTAATTTTTCAAGTAACATTCAGGTAGGATATACTTTATACTGTATAACAAGTGGACCACACAAGTGAACCATATAAACCGAACACCTTTCCTTTCCCCTCCTCCCTCTATGTCTTCCATCCCCTCCCTCATTATCTTCCATCCCCTCCCTCAATGCCTTCCATGCCCTCCCTCAATACCTTCCATCCCCTCGCTCATTATCTTCCCTCCCCTCCCTCAATGCCTTCCATCCCCTCCCTCATTATCTTCCCTTCCCTCCCTCAATGCCTTCCATCCCCTCCCTCATTATCTTCCCTCCCCTCCCTCAATGCCTTCCATCCCCTCCCTCATTATCTTTCCTCCCCTCCCTCAATGCCTTCCATCCCCTCCCTCATTATCTTCCCTTCCCTCCCTCAATGCCTTCCAACCCCTCCCTCATTATCTTCCCTTCCCTCCCTCAATGCCTTCCATCCCCTCCCTCATTATCTTCCATCCCCTCCCTCATTATCTTCCCTCCCCTCCCTCAATGCCTTCCATCCCCTCCCTCATTATCTTCCATCCCCTCCCTCATTATCTTCCATCCCCTCCCTCATTATCTTCCATCCCCTCCCTCAATGTCTTCCATCCCCTCCCTCATTATCTTCCATCCCCTCCCTCAATGTTTTCCATCCCCTCCCTCATTATCTTCCATCCCCTCCCTCATTATCTTCCATCCCCTCCCTCAATGTCTTCCATCCCCTCCCTCATTATCTTCCATCCCCTCCCTCATTATCTTCCATCCCCTTCCTCAATGTCTTCCATCTCCTCCCTCACTGCGTTCCTCATAACATGAGAACAGCAGGCGATGGAGGAAGGAGCTACTAATGGGGTCGAGGGAGCTACTATAGGGGTCGAGGCCTGGCTACTCAGACATATCTGTCAGCGCCTGCTCGCAGATGCCAGCTGTGCATAATTCATAAATAAAACTATATTTGTTTAATTAACAAATAGGAAACTATAAAACATGTTATTGATTAATAATGTATAGTTATATACAAAAATTAACATATTTTGGCATAAATATTTTACAACTAAGATTACAAAATTTAATACGGTAAGGGGTGAGAGGTTTGGCACCATCGCCTTGGTCAGCAATTCTGCCCACCGCCTTCCTTACCACCACCCCTCTCCCTGCCTCCCTCACCACCACCACTCTCCCTGCCTCCCTCACCACCACCACTCTCCCTGCCTCCCTCACCACCACCACTCTCCCTGCCTCCCTCAACACCACCCCTCCCCCAACCTCCCTCAACACCACCCCTCTCCCTGCCTCCCTCACCACCACCACTCTCCCTGCCTCCCTCAACACCACCCCTCTCCCTGCCTCCCTCACCACCACCACTCTCCCTGCCTCCCTCAACACTACCACTCTCCCTACCTCCCTCACCACCACCCTTCTCCCTGCCAACCTCACCACCACCACTCTCCCTGCCTCCCTCACCACCACCACTCTCCCTACCTCCCTCAACACCACCCCTCTCCCTGCCTCCCTCACCACCACCACTCTCCCTACCTCCCTCAACACCACCCCTCTCCCTGCCTCCCTCAACACCACCACCCCTCTTCCTACCTCCCTCAACACCACCCCTCTCCCTACCTCCCTCAACACCACCCCTCTCCCTACCTCCCTCAACACCACTCCTCTCCCTACCTCCCTCAAAACCACCCCTCTCCCTGCCTCCCTCAACACCATTCCTCTCCCTCCCTCACTACCACCACCAATACTCTCCCTACCACCCTCACCACCACCCCCAACACTCTCCCTGCCTCTCCCCCTCAATGCCTCCCTCCATCAATCACTGCCTCCCATCCCTCCCGCAAGGCCTTGGAGGTCGGTGGCCTGTGGCCACGTGAGGGGCCGCCGATGCCAAAACAAACTCAATACCGACCTTCGGTAATATCTATCGACCGCCAGACTGGTATATGAGGGTCCACATACCGATCTCCCAAACTGGTCGTTATTACCGGCAGATCGGTATAAAAGAGGCCGTTAAATTGAGTGGATATAGGCGAAGAAAACGAATCGCGGAACAACTTGAGAGTCGCACCCTATCTCAAGAACGGCGAAGAAGGTTAGGTAGAGAAATAGAAAAAATTGAACGGAAGCTACAAGAATCATACAAAACCCAGGAGAGGCAAAGAGAGCAAAAGGCCATCAGTGAAATAGAGAGAAATCCGAAATATTTTTTCTCGTATGCAAAATCAAGATAAAAAACTACATCTAGTATCGGGCCCCTGCGAAAGGGAGATGGAACTTTCACCGATGACAACAAAAAAATGAGCGAGCTACTGAGGAAGCAGTACCACTCTGTTTTCAGCGAGCCATTAAACACACTAAAGATTGATAACCCAAATGAATTTTTCATGGATATGATACCAACATCAAATCATATATCAGACGTCACCATATCCCCACTGGATTTTGAAGAAGCCATAAACAGTATGCCTATGCACTCTGCACCAGGCCCGGATTCTTGGAACTCCATATTCATCAAGAACTGTAAAAAACCACTATCGCAGGCCCTTCACATTCTGTGGAGACAAAGCCTAGATACTGGCGTTATTCCTGACATACTAAAAACAGCAGAGATAGCACCACTCCATAAAGGAGGAAATAAGGCAGAGGCAAAAAATTACAGACCGATAGCACTAACATCACACATCATAAAAAATTTTGAGTGTTAAGAAGTAAGATCACAAAATACATGGAATCACAGCATCTCCATAACCCCGGACAACATGGTTTGAGAACAGGGCGCTCTTGCCTGTCGCAGTTGCTGGACCACTATGATATGGCATTAGATGCTATGGAAGACAAACAAAATGCTGATGTAATATACACAGATTTCGCAAAAGCCTTTAAGAAATGTGACCATGGTGTTATTGCACATAAAATGCGTTCAAAAGGAATTACCGGGAAAATAGGCAGATGGATCTACAATTTCCTGACTAACAGAACCCAATGTGTAATAGTCAACAAAATAAAATCCAGACCATCAACCGTGAAGAGCTCAGTCCCCCAGGGTACTGTGCTTGCTCCAGTACTTTTTCTCATCCTCATATCGGACATAGACCAGAACACAACCTATAGCACTGTATCATCCTTTGCAGATGACACTAGGATTTTCATGAGAGTTGGCAACATAGAGGACACGGCAAACCTCCAATCAGATGTAGATCAGGTCTTTCTATGGGCTACAGAAAATAATATGGTGTTTAATGACGTTACGTTCCAGCTCATGCGCTATGGAAAAATTGATAATATAAAAACAGAAACCACGTTCAAAACTCAGGCAAATCATAACATAGAACGAAAAGGCAATGTAAAGGATCTGGGTGTACTCATGTCGGAAGACCTTACCTTTATAGAACACAATAAAGTAGCCGTCACAACTGCAAGAAAAATGACAGGTTGGATCACAAGAACTTTTCACACTAGAGATGCTATACTGATGATGATACTTTTCAAAACGCTTGTGCTCTCTAGAGTGGAGTACTGCTGCACAATGACAGCACCTTTCAAAGCTGGAGAAATTGCTGACTTGGAGACCGTGCAGAGATCCTTTACTGCTAGAATCCACTCAGTAAAACATCTAAACTATTGGGACCGACTAAAGAGCCTAAAACTGTACTCCCTTGAGCGCAGGCGGGAGAGATACATAATAATTTACACGTGGGAAATAATTGAGGGACTGGTCCCAAACCTGCACACAGAAATAACATCACATGAGACCAGGAGGCATGGCAGGATGTGCAGAATACCCCCGTTGAAAAGCAGAGGTGCAACAGGTACTCTGAGAGAGAACTCTATCAACATCAGAGGCCTGAGACTGTTCAACACGCTTCCACTACACATAAGGGGCATAACTGGCAAACCCCTCACAGTGTTCAAGAGAGAACTGGATAAGCACCTCCAAAGGATACCTAATCAACCAGGCTGTGACTCATACGTCAGGCTGCGAGCAGCCGCGTCCAACAGCCTGGTTGATCAGTCCAGCAACCAGGAGGCCTGGTCGACGACCGGGCCGCGGGGACACTAAACCCCGGAAGCACCTCAAGGTAACCTCAAGGTAGGTAGTTACACTTAGGTAATTACACACTCCCAAGACCGTCAGTAGTTTCAAAGTGTTATATGACAAAGAGTGCTGGGTAGACGGGACACCACGAGTATAGCTCTCATCCTGTAACTACACTTAGGTAATTACACCCCCAGGAAGCAGCCCATAGCAGCTGTCTAACGCCCAGTTACCTATTTACTGCTAGGTAACAGGGGCATCAGGGTGAAAAACTTTGCCTATTTATTTCCTCCATTGCCTAGGATCGATCCCGGGTCCCTAGATCTATGTATCCAGAGCACTGTCCACGCAGCCACTAGACGCATGTAGTTACTAATCACTAGACCTAGCTCCTGTAATTACCTAAGTGTAATTACCTAAGTGTAGTTACAGGATAAGAGCTACGCTCGTGGTGTCCCGTCTTCCCAGCACTCTTTGTCATATAACGCTTTGAAACTACTGACGATCTTGACCTCCACCAGCTTCTCACTTAACTTGTTCCAACCGTCTACCACTGTTTACAAAAGTGAATTTTCTTATATTTCTCCGGAAGCTTTGTTTTGTTAGTTTAAATCTGTGACCTCTTGTTCTTGAAGTTCTGGGTCTTAGGAGTTCTTCCCTATCAATTTTATCGATTCCTGTCACTATTTTGTACATAGTGATCATACTGCCTCTTTTTCTTCTATCTTCTAGTTTTTGCATATTTAATGCCTCTAACCTCTCCTCGTAACTCTTTTCCTTCAGTTCTGGGAGCCACTTAGTGGCATGTCTTTGCACCTTTTCCAGTTTGTTGATGTGCTTTTTAACCCTTAGACGGCTCAGGGCCTTTTGGCCTTCAACATCCACAGGTGCAACAAAAAAAAATTGTTTTGTCTCATAAAAGTGTTCATTTGTGTTCCCTGATCACGGGAAAAATAAAAATAAAATCGTAGGTGGCATATTTTGGCCTCAATAGGGCGGGGAAGTCTGGAAAAAAACAGCGTTGAATGTAATGAAACGCCATTTTCTGGGTGAGACCCAGAGGCTCCCAGGAGCTATACCGGGCTGATGTGTATATATTAGATTGTGGCAACAGTCAATCGAAGGAGTTCTAGGTCTACTGGGGACCAGAGCCAGAACCTGGCTCCCTCAAGAGAGGCACAAGGAGCAATGGCCTAAAGACACCCCGGTGTAATTAGAAGCAGTCTTTGTACCATCTACCAGGTCAGGCACCCAAAAATGTAGGAATTCCAAAACAAACTACTGCTGATTAAATAATTGCAAACCGAAAGCCGAACTAGCAACAGAGCTCCCCAATCTAAACTATGAAAACCAATATGACATCACCACAAATGCCGTGCATCCGTCTGCGCAACGTGCTCCTCCCTGGGAAGGGGACGGAGGGGTCCCAGACCTTCACGTCGGCAACTCTCCCCAGTTCAGAGGCTGAGTATCAAAAACGTGAAAAAAACGATGACCGGAGGGAAGGAGGGATGCTGGGGAGCCTCCAGGTTTCATCCAGAAAATGGCATTTCATTACATTCAATGCTGGTTTTCTGTGGAGAGCCCCTGCGGCTCCCCAGAGCTATCTAACCAAAGAAAAAGAAAAGAGGGACTTACCTGGGAGGCGGTCGTCACTCGCTCCTCAACTCGAAGTCGAGACAACTGGCTGCAACCTGCAACCTAATGCTACACATGCCCGAAAAGGGCCAGGAACATCAACAAGATACCGTGCGGCCAGGACCTTGTTCGACCTCCAAAAGCCCTGTGCCCGAATGTCAGCCCAGGGCATATTCCCAAAAACAGCAGCCAAACCCGCGAACTTACGAACTCCGTGGCCATGGGGATAGACCGCAGGCTGGCTGGACCGAATAATACTGCAGACGACCTGGGAGACCCGTGCCTTGGAACAGGAAAGAAACGAAACCGGCTCCAATCAAAGCGCGTCCCCTGCCATGGAGGCCGTGGCGCGCAAATAACGGCGAAGAGCCGCAACCGGACACAAAACATGATGCACCCCTGGCCGAACCAACCAAGCATCAACAACCCAAAGACCCCTTTGGAAAGCAGCAGACTCATTCTTCGCCAGAAAAAGGAGAAGGCTGTAAACGAATGAAATGACCACCAGAACTGAAAGAGCAAAAACCCCTTCGCAGGAGGAGAGCATGAAGCTCCCTGACCCGCCCCCAGAAGCCAAAGTCAACAGGAAAAGAGCCTTAGAAAAACAGTCTTGAACTGAGGGGGCCACCACAAACCAAGGAGAAGAGAGAAAAGAAAGCACCAGGTGCAACAACCAGGATAGCTCAGGCAGTGCAGGCCGGAGGTGAAAAAACAGCCGAGAAAGCTAGCGGAACGCAGCAGAAGTGACATCCACCCCGAATGCAAGCTGCAGCAGCTCCACCAGCACCCCACGATACGCGGCGACAGTATTTGGCATAAGATGACGGTCCTGAAACAACCAAGAGAGAAAGGACAAAGCAACCTGATCAGAAATCGAAAACAACCTATGTAGAAACAAAAAATGCCGAAAGGACCGCCATTAAATTTCATACTGCCATCTAGACGAAACTCGCAGGTGGGATACCATCAAAGAAGCCACCTGGTCACCATACAAGTGGTGATACACCCGCATCAAAAAGACCAGATGTGAAGAGTGGAGGAGAAGATTGAACCAGCCACATACAGGACCGCACCAATCTGCTGGAAGAGGTGGAGCCGCGGAAAGATCCTCGGGTTTGGACATCAAGCAAGAAGCTTCTGAAGCCAGGGCTAGGCCGGCCATCAAGGAGCAAACAGGACTACTCTCCCCTGGTAAGTCTCCAACTGAGCCAGGATCCAGAGCAACAAGAGGGAAGAGGTACAGGTAACTCCGCCTCGATGCATCGACCCCGACGACTTCACAGTCTATGAAGGGCGCCACATAAACTGGAAGACGCCTCAACCACTCCGATGCGAAGAGGTCCACCTCTGGGCGCCCGTACATCCGGCAGAGCACACTGAATGAGTCTGGCATCGACCGTCCATTCCGTGGAAAGGGGAATGAACCGAGACAGGCCATCCGCCAGGACGTTTGAACATGAACCACCAGGAAAGTCAAACCCTGAGAACTCAGCAGACGAGTCGCCCGAAGTGACTAGCCCCAAAGAACCAAAAACAGCATCGAAACCCCGCGGTTCAAGCAATGAAACACCGAGGAGCAGTCCGAATGGAGCCGGATCATTGCTCCTTCGAGCGACTCGAATCCTCTGAAGCGAATGCTACGCCGCCGCAAACTCCCATGCCATGCTGTGAGCTCGACAGAAAGACGGACCCCACCGACCCTGGTCGGCCTGATGAGCACTTGTCACAAAACCCCAGCCGAGAGATGAGGCATCTGTGAACACATCGAGCAAGGGCTCGGGAAGGTGCCATGGCACAGATCCCTGAAAAACCTGCAGAGGAAGCCGGCGACGCAGCAGCCAACACAAGGCTCCCAGAATCCGAACCCATCGATCGCTAGAGTGGCGGAAAGGACGAACCCAAAGAAACCAGAACATCCGCCAAAGCCAGATCCGACCCTATGAGTAAACCAGCACAGCGAAGTTCAGGCTCCCGCACAGCTGCTCGAACAACCGACGTGTGACCCGGGTGACCTCCAAAAACAGCCGGAGGCGGGACCACAGCCGTAACAGAGTCGCAAGAAGGAGAGACACGGAAGCAGTCCAAAAGTCCCACACAAGACCCAGACAAGTTTGAACCTGAGAGGGAACCAAATGGGATTTCGTCCAGTTCACCAAGAACCCGAACCCAGCGAGTTGGGAAGGAACCAAATCCCTAGTGAGCAGATATGCGAACTGGCTGGGAGCCCACACCAGCCAGTTGTCGAGGTAAGCCAGAACCCGAACTCCCTAACAGATGCAAACAGGCCACCACGACCTGGGTAACGCATGTGAACACTTGAGGTGCCAGATTCAAGCCGAATGGAAGGCAACGAAAGCAGTAAGCTTGTCGCCCCAAGACAAAACCGAGCCAGTCCCTGAACCTCGGATGAATTGGGATACCTGCCTGATGGGGTTCTGGGAATTCTTCTACTCCCCAAGCCCGGCCCGAGGCCAGGCTCAACTTGTGAGAGTTTGGTCCACCAGGCTGTTGCTTGGAGCGGCCTGCAGGGCCACATACCCACCACAGCCCGGCTGATCCGGAACTTCTCTTAGAAAACAGTCCAGTTTTCTCTTGAAGATGTCCACGGTTGTTCCAGCAATATTTCTTATAGTCGCTGGGAGGACGTTGAACAACCGCGGACCTCTGATGTTTATACAGTGCTCTCTGATTGTGCCTATGGCACCTCTGCTCTTCACTGGTTCAATCTTGCATTTTCTTCCATATCGTTCACTCCAGTATGTTGTTATTTTACTGTATAGATTTGGGATCTGGCCCTCCAGTATTTTCCATGTGTATATTATTTGGTATCTCTCTCATCTCCTTTCTAGAGAGGACATTTGGAGAGCTTTGAGACGATCCCAATAATTTAGGTGTTTTATCTCGTCTATGCGTGCCGTATATGTTCTCTGTATTTCCTCTATTTCATCAATCTCTCCTGCTCTGAAGGGGGAAGTGAGTACTGAGCAGTACTCGAGACAGGACAACACAAGTGACTTGAAGAGTACAACCATTGTGATGGGATCCCTGGATTTGAAAGTTCTCGTAATCCATCCGATCATTTTTCTGGCTGACGCGATATTTGCTTGGTTATGCTCCCTAAACATTAGATCGTCGGACATCATTATTCCCAAACCCTTGACATGCTGTTTTTCTACTATGGGAAGATTTGATTGTGTTTTGTACCCTGTATTATGTTTCAGATCCTCATTTTTGCCGTACCTGAGTACCTGAAATTTATCACTGTTAAACATCATGTTATTTTCTGCTGCCCAATTGAAAACTTTGTTGACATCTGCTTGTAGTTTTTCAATGTCTTCAGCAGAGGTAATTTTCATGCTGATTTTTGTGTCATCTGCAAAGGACGACACGAAGCTGTGACGTGTATTTTTGTCTATATCAGATATGAGAATAAGGAACAGTAGCGGTGCAAGGACTGTACCTTGAGGTACAGAGCTTTTAACATCGCTTGGACTCGATTTTATCTGATTGACTGTTACTCTTTGTGTTCTGTTCGACAGGAAATTGAGTATCCAGCGTCCTACTTTTCCAGTTATTCCCACTGACCTCATTTTTTGAGCTATCATGCCATGGTCACATTTGTCGAACACCTTTGCAAAGTCTGTGTATACAACATCTGCATTTTGCTTTTCTTCTAGGGCTTCTGTGATTTTGTCATAGTGGTTGAGTAACTGTGACAGACAAGATCTTCCTGCTCTAAATCCATGTTGTCCTGGATTGTACAATTCATTGTTTTCCATAAAACTAGAAATTTGATTCCTAATCACTCTTTCAAACACTTTATTATGTGTGTGATGTTAGCGCAACTGGCCTATAATTTTTTGCCAAGGCTTTACTCCCCCCCTTGTGCAACGGAGCTATATCTGCAGATTTAAGTGCTGCTGGTATATATGATTTAAGTGCCTTGTATCCAGGCTCTTTCTCCGTATTACGCTGAGTGCTCTCGCTACTGTTACTTTTCATTTCTTTATGAATATTGAATTCCATGAGTCAGGCCAGGAGCTGAGTGCATAGGCATATTGTCAATTTCTCTTTCAAAGTCTTCCGAATTTGTGGTAATATCCGTTATATTATCTGCAGCTTGAATGTCATTCATAAAGAAGCTGTCTGGGTCATCAACTTTCATGTTGTTTATTGGTGTGCTAAACATAGGCTCATACTGGCTTCTTAGAATTTCACTAATCTCTTTGTTGTCCTCTGTGTACGTGCCAATACGTGTCCTGGAGGTCCAGAGACACCATCCAGGGCACCCGGTGCAAAAGCAGCCAAACCTGAAACAGAGTGGTCATCCAAAAGGAGGGGCAAAAGACCCAGGGATTCAGACGAGACAAGTCCAGTATGAATCGCAGATCCGCACATTCCCGTTTCAGAACTGAAAACAGGCGGGAAACCCACCTGAGTGAAGTTGTCATTTCGACCACACCCAAGCAAACCCACTCCCGGATGACCTGACAAAGCACAGGAGAAGATGCCTGCCCAACCAGCCCCGACCTCCCCGAAGGAGGAGAAACGACCCACGCCACCGCAGGCCGGAGGAAATGACCCGAAATGCCCACAAATCGTGGGACCAGGTGAGAGCAAAATGTGCGAGCCTCCCCCTATCACCCTGTTCGCGAAAGGGCCGACGACCCCTACGAGAGCCTGACCGACGCTCAGAGTGATCATTCCGCCGACCAGATGCCGACGGCTCCAGAGGAGGAGCCGGCCCCGAATCTGGCACTACTGGCTTATGATGACCGAAGGAACCCCTGGACCGGGCATGACCCTTCCAGGCAGGACCCCCCCCCCCCCTGCCCCTGGAGAACCAACAACAACGACATAGGCCGGCAACTAGACAAAGCCGCTTGCAGAAAATGCACCACCACAGACTCTGCAAGCAGCAATGGACAAAAAGGGGATGAAAATCTAAGAGCCAGGGCCCAAACTGATTCCAATGAGTGGCGAGCACCACCTGACGGCACGCGAGACGAGAAGCAAAGAACAGAGACACCGCCTCCCTCAGAATTGGCGCAAACAACTTCAACAAGGCAGCCGATGACCTAGCTGCTGAAGCAAACACACTGGACATTGGCCCAGATCCCAGTTCCTGTGCATCATCGCCGAGCCATTCGAAGACAGCTCCAGCAGGAAAAAGAAATGCAAGACCAAAGCCAAATGCCCATGGACGTGCAAATCCTCGGCCACCAGGGACGCTGAAAGGGAGGGAACCGGCACATGAAGTTGAATCTGACTGACATCACGAGGAAGAACGGGGGTGAACAAGCACACATTGAGGTGCTCAAATTCGCCCCCTAGGTAAACCTGAACAACCGTAGTCACTTCCCGCCATTCAAGAGCATGGGTTCGACAGAACGAGTGCCATGCCCCCAACGAAAAGAAAGGACAGTCCGCCAACCAGGAAGACTCCCGCACCTCGTAAAGCATCCAGAAGGAAAACGAGGAGTCATACTCAAAATAAGAAAGATCCATTACCAAGGCGTAATCCGGGTCTCACAAGAGGTAAGCCGCAAGGGCTTCCCACGCCATCTTTGATGTGATGCGGGAAGCCGAAAACCTCTGGAAGGAGGGAACAGAGGAATCCAAGGGAACCCGGAACCGAACCATGGGAGGAATCGCACCCATGTCCAACTCGTACAGGGAGGGGGGGAATAGAAAAACCCCTCACCCTGTAACAACAAGCCCCGAGCCGAGGGTACCAACACCCAAGCGAGGTCACACGATGGCCCAAGCACCCCAAGTCAACTCCTCCCCAGCCCCAGGAACCTCGACTTCAGGACCCAGGGCTGAGCTGTCCTCCAAACCCTCTGCCTCTGGAGAAAAGGTAGAGTCCGCCGGAAAAGCCGGGATGAAGAGGGCCCGCTGGCACGGCCCAAGGGCTTCAGCAGGAGGAACAGGCTCGAATGCCTCCACCGCCGATCCGGAAGGGGCATTCCCCTGAAGCCGCTCGAGACTTACCACCAGGCAAACCCTGCCCTGACTCTGAAACCCTCAGACGTTTGGGAGCCGGAAGAAGGGGAGGGGGTGGGGGGAGGGGGTGGGGGGAGGGGGGTGGGGGGAGGGGGGTGGGGGGAGGGGAGCAAGATGAACCACAGCAGGGGAAGGACTAGGGGGTGCAGATGAAACCAAAGTCGAAGCGACTAATATCCCCAAGTCCAGGTCCCTATAACCAAAGCGGGGCAGCTGCAGGGCATCCGGAAAGGCAACCAACCTTGTGCTCAGCAGCAACCTAAACCTTGCATGCAACGCCAAAGCTGCTTGCACCCTAATAACCATCTCAGTGGACTGGGTTAATTGGAGCACAAACAAGGAACACCACTCCCAGGACTCCGGGTCAAAGGTGTCATTGACCCAACAAGCAGCATGGAGGAGACAAAATGGTGAGTGTCACCCTGAGTCAAGGGGACAGAGCAACCTTCAAACTCGCACAAGGCGAGGTGGAACTCTGGGGTCTCTTCTATCGGACCACTGAGCCCCCAAGGGGGTTTCCAGGGCCCTAAGGCTAACTGCTAAGGGAAGCCCAGGCGAGGTACTGCTAACCGGTTATCCCAGAGCTACCAAGCAAACAAACTAAAAGCTGAACTCCTGCGACGTGTCCAAGCACTGGGACCTAGTGGAGGGCCACCAAAATCTTGCCAGTGATCCTACCGTCACAACAGGCAGACCCCCCCGACAGGAAAAACAAAACAAACACAAAAGAAAAACCAGGCAAAAGCACAACTGTCACCAGGTGAACAGAACCGATCGCTATGCGTATATCAGACAGCTGCACAGTACCTTGCGTCCCAGCCAGCGATGAAACTGCCTCCTAACTAAGGGCAAACAGGAGTAAGAAGCACCCCAGCAGAACTATAAAGGCAGGCAATCACCGAGCAGCAACAGAAACACGCGGAGGTAGGTCCCAAACGGCTCAGGGAAGATAACCCTGAAGCCGCAAGGGCAGTATTTACAGGGCATCTAGAGAAGGCGGCCCTAGGTGCATGCAGCCCCAGTACTCTTGTGTTACTCCTGGCTCACATGATACAAAAATGAACAACAACACCGCACTGCAGCACTGCTCAAAGGATGGAGCCAGAGTCGATCGACCGTTCGCCCTCACAACACCCTGTGAACTGGGGAGAGTTGCCAGCGTGGAGGTCTGGGACTCCTCCATCCTCCTCGCTGGAAGGGGGGGGGATACACAGAAAGTTGCGCGGTGTTTATGGTGACGTCATACTGGTTTCCTTGGTTTTCATTGGGGAGTTCTGTTGCTAGTTTGGCTTTTGGTTTGCAATTATTTAATCAGCAGTAGTTTGTTTTGGAATTTCTACCTTTCTAGGTGCCTGACCTCGTAGATGGCAGACAAAGACTGCATCCAATCACACTGGGGGTGTCTTTAGGCCATTACTCCTCGTGCCTCTCTTGAGGGGGCCAAGTTCTGACTATGGTCAATGGTAGGCCTAGAACCCCTTTCATTGACTGTTGCCACGGTCTAATATATACACATCAGCCCAGTATTGCTCTGGGGAGCCGAAGGGTCTCTCCACAGAAAGAGGCGTTGACAGAGCAGTCGCCATACGAGGTCTGCTCTGCCCGAGCTGTCAGGTGGACGTTGCCACAGATATTATTACCTTATTATTATAATGTCTCAGATTGATTTTTTCTTTGTTTTTGCAGTAATATTATTCAATAGTGTGTATTGTGATATATTTATATCATAAAATGTGTGAACCATCGCAGTACTCAAAATTATGGTGAGCATATTAGTGATTCAATTATTACGTTCATAAAACAATAAACCAAATAATTTTGCTGTTATTACACTATATACATACAGGGTATATATAAGTATCTGCATGTTTTGTTCACCATAACGAACTACTAAGTTGGTATTGTGAGTCAAAAAGCACAAAGAGTGGCCTTTACTCACCAGCCAGCCAGCCACTTGCCACTACTCCCTCCCTCACCTACATACTCCTCCCACCATACTGTTCTTGTTTTTATTCACTATTCACAGACGTTATATATAAATATCTATAACGTCCACCATAACTGTACATCACCACCGTATACAATCTAAGCTTGTATGGTGAGTTCAGACAATAAGAGACGAAGCTACACACACACAGCTGATGGCTACCGCGTCATTGGTTCAAGGACTGGCACACTAATATTTCTCCTCCAACAATACTATTTGTAGTGTTATTACACTATATATACACATTATATATAAGTATCTACATGTTTTATTCACCATACCTGTACAAATAAGCTGGTATGGTGCTCAAAGACCATAATGGCCACCAGTAAACAACACGACAAGTCATGCAGACAATGCATCTCCCTCACCAAAATGGCAGCCACTTGCCACTACTCCTTCCCTCACCTACATACTCATTATTATAATGTCTCAGATTGATTTTTTCTTTGTTTTTGCGGTAATATTATTCAATAGTGTGTATTGTGATATATTTATATCATAAAATGTGTGAACCATCGCAGTACTCAAAATTATGGTGAGCATATTAGTGATTCAATTATTATGTTCATAAAACAATAAACCAAATAATTTTGCTGTTATTACACTATATACATACAGGGTATATATAAGTATCTGCATGTTTTGTTCACCATAACGAACTACTAAGTTGGTATTGTGAGTCAAAAAGCACAAAGAGTGGCCTTTACTCACCAGCCAGCCAGCCACTTGCCACTACTCCCTCCCTCACCTACATACTCCTCCCACCATACTGTTCTTGTTTTTATTCACTATACACAGACGTTATATATAAATATCTATAACGTCCACCATAACTGTACATCACCACCGTATACAATCTAAGCTTGTATGGATGAGTTCAGACAATAAGAGACGAAGCTACACACACACAGCTGATGGCTACCGCGTCATTGGTTCAAGGACTGGCACACTAATATTTCTCCTCCAACAATACTATTTGTAGTGTTATTACACTATATATACACATTATATATAAGTATCTACATGTTTTATTCACCATACCTGTACAAATAAGCTGGTATGGTGCTCAAAGACCATAATGGCCACCAGTAAACAACATGACAAGTCATGCAGACAATGCATCTCCCTCACCAAAATGGCAGCTCCCAACATACTCCTATTACTTTTATTACCCTCAATACACAAATTATATATAAGTATCTACATTTGTGTTCACCATAGCAAACCACTAGGCTGGTATGGTATGTCCAGTCAATAAAAGGTGGCCACATACAGTCAGAAGACGATGCCACCTCCTTCCCTCCTTCAGCATTACTCCTCCCACCATAGAGCACAGAGTAAAATTTCACCACAATCCTGCTATTATCAGAATCCTGGTCAGTTTTATCACAGTCATGGGTCTTCTGTAATACTATCATCGCTAAATAAGAGCATATTCATATATTTTGACATTTTTAGGCAATACAGTGGTCACAAGCTGAGCAGCAGTGCTGTGAGCTCATGCTGCATGCGTCAGCCTTGATGGCTCACTCAGTACTGAGGCTCTCATACCTGGGAATGTTGTCCACAATTTTTTTTCTAGGTGACATCTGGTAACTATGGGTCTTGGCTGGACTATAGCTACCCCAATCCCTCGTGGGGCATTTAAAATCGTGCGCTAAAGCAGAAATCATCTATATATATATATATATATATATATATATATATATATATATATATATATATATATATAATCTTTGGACAACACCCACCAGTGGGACTCGAACCCAGAAAGCACAACTACCTTCCAGTAGCTGGCATAACTGGTATGCTTTAACCCACTACGCCATCAGACCTTACAAAAGAAGTAGATAGTTCGAGATATATATCTCAAACATCTCCACCTCCCGAAGGCACCAGATGAGTGAGGGGTCAGTCTGCATTTTTCGTCAAGCCACTGTCAATGTGAGAGAACTCGTGTCCAGCTTATAAGCCTATACTTGCATAAACCACAAGTGAAGATTAACAATCTTTGGACAACACCCACCAGTGGGACTCGAACCCAGAAAGCACAACTACCTTCCAGTAGCTGGCATAACTAGTATGCTTTAACCCACTACGCCATCAGACCTTACAAAAGAAGTAGATAGTTCGAGATATATATCTCAAACATCTCCACCTCCCGAAGGCACCAGATGAGTGAGGGGTCAGTCTGCATTTTTCGTCAAGCCACTGTCAATGTGAGAGAACTCGTGTCCAGCTTATAAGCCTATACTTGCATAAACCACCAGTGAAGATTAACAATCTTTGGACAACACCCACCAGTGGGACTCGAACCCAGAAAGCACAACTACCTTCCAGTAGCTGGCATAACTAGTATGCTTTAACCCACTACGCCATCAGACCTTACAAAGATTGTTAATCTTCACTTGTGGTTTATGCAAGTATAGGCTTATAAGCTGGACACGAGTTCTCTCACATTGACAGTGGCTTGACGAAAAATGCAGACTGACCCCTCACTCATCTGTTGCCTTCGGGAGGTGGAGATGTTTGAGATATATATCTCGAACTATCTACTTCTTTTGTAAGGTCTGATGGCGTAGTGGGTTAAAGCATACTAGTTATGCCAGCTACTGGAAGGTACTTGTGCTTTCTGGGTTCGAGTCCCACTGGTGGGTGTTGTCCAAAGATTGTTAATCTGATTGTTCTGGCTATTAGGTACGACATATATATATATATATATATATATATATATATATGTCGTACCTAATAGCCAGAACGCACTTCTATGCCTACTATGCAAGGCCCGATTTGCCTAATAAGCCAAGTTTTCATGAATTAATTGTTTTTCGACTACCTAACCTACCTAACCTAACCTAACCTAACTTTTTCGGCTACCTAACCTAACCTAACCTATAAAGATAGGTTAGGTTAGGTTAGGTAGGGTTGGTTAGGTTCAGTCATATATCTACATTATTTTTAACTCCAATAAAAAAAAAATGACCTCATACATAATGAAATGGGTAGCTTTATCATTTCATAAGAAAAAAATTAGAGAAAATATATTAATTCATGAAAACTTGGCTTATTAGGCAAATCAGGCCTTGCATAGTAGGCTGAGAATTGCGTTCTGGCTACTAGGTACGACATATATATATATATATATATATATACATATATATATATATATATATATATATATATATATATATATATATATATATATATATTATATATATTTATATATATATATATATATATATATATATATATATATATATATATATTTATATATATATATATATATATATATATATATATATATATATATATATATATATATATATATATATATATATATATATATATATAAAGGAGTTTCCTGTTGGGTTATTTGTGGACCTGCGTAAGGCTTTTGACACTGTCAACCATCAAAACCTTCTTCTTAAATTACATCATTATGGAGTCAGAGGACACTCCCTGCAATACCTCAAATCTTATCTTACTGACAGGCTCCAGTATGTTTCTGTGAATAATACAATTTCTCCCACCCTACCCATCAACATTGGTGTTCCTCAGGGCAGCATACTTGGCCCTCTCCTCTTTCTCATCTACATTAATGACCTTCCAAATGCCTCCCAACACCTCAAACCAATTCTATTTGCTGACGACACAACCTTCATTTACTCCAGTCCTGATCCCCCTTGCTCTAAATGCCACAGTAAATACTGAGCTAGAGAAAGTCCATCTTTGGCTAACTGCCAACAAACTCACCCTTAACATTGACAAAACGTTTTATATTCTGTTTGGCAATAAATCCTCTAATCAGATAAATCTCAAAATAAACAATACCCAAATTTGTAACAAATTAGATGGCAAATTCCTTGGCGTTCTCATCGACCACAAGCTGAATTTCCAGGGTCACATTCTAAATATATCAAAAAAAGTTTCAAAAACTGTTGGCATTCTTTCTAAGATCAGATATTATGTACCCCGCCCTGCCCTGGTTACTCTCTATTACTCCCTCATCTATCCATACCTCAACTATGGTATTTGTGCTTGGGGTTCTACTACCCAAAATCATTTACGTCCTCTCATTACCCAACACAAAGCTGCTATTAGGACAATATCCAACTCTGGCCCCAGACATCACTCGGTACCCTTACTCAAATCTCTGAATATGTTAGATATTAAGTCACTGCACATTCTCTCTTGTGTATTATACATATATAAAACGCTGAACTGTAATGCCAATCCTGACCTCAAAAGCTTCATTGAAGGTTGTAACAGAACCCATGAGCACCACACCAGGAATAAATACAGTTTTGATATTCCTAGAGTACGACTTAATCAAACTAGAAATGCTCTACAAATCAAGGGACCCAGAATGTGGAATGACCTTCCCAACCATGTTAAAGACTGTACCTCTCTCAACCAGTTTAAGATAAAAACTAAACACTACCTAATAAATTCCCTGTAACCCACCTCACTCCTTTATTGTCAACCCATGTCTGTTATTTTATTATTATTATTTTTTTTTAATCAACACTGTTTGTCAACCTATTGTATTTGTGCTGCTTTTTCAGTCATGTTCCCCCTTCTTTTTATCTTTATTTGTATTTGTTTTCAACACTTTTTATTCTTTATGCTCAATTAGTATTAAGTTCTAGATATTAATGTTTTTCTTGCCCGAAACGCTTTGCGTAATAGTGGCTTTAGGCATTGTATGTACTAGCTCTATCTATATATCAATCCATTAATGTAACATTAATGTGACTACCAATTTTTGTCAACTACCATTCAAGCTGTCATTGCAATCAATCTTATATTGTTTCTGCTGTATTGTGCCTACCAATTTGTTGTCAACTACCATTTTAAGCTGTCATTGCAATCAATCATAGCTACCTATGTGCTTTAATATACTGTACCTATAATTTTCTCTCATCTTTTTTTTTTTCATTCCATGTAATGTTATCATTTTTTTGTCTATAAATTTTGCAAGTATTTACCTCCTTAAAATTTTCTTAGATTAAGGACCTGCCCGAAACGCTGCGCGTGCTAGTGGCTTTACAAGACTGTAATTACCATAATTGTATCCTCACATTCCTTATGTACATTCTTGTATATGCATAAATAAATAAAAATAAATAAATAAATAAATAACATCACTTGTATGTATGTACCTTACCTGAATAAACATATTTATTTATTTATTTATTTATATATATATATATATATATATATATATATATATATATATATATATATATATATATATATATATTGCACAGTTCCGGTAAAGTTATTCCCATCATCTATATATGTATTGTGCGGTTTAATGGGCACCATACAACCACTGCATAGTCCAGCTTTGGTCTAACAAAAGTCATGACCAATTTCTTTAATATTTCTCCATCAATGTATTTAACCCTTCCACTGCTCAGGGGTTTTGAGGACATTTACACCCTTGTGCGCAAGAAAAACAAAAATTCAAAAAAAAATTTTCGTCTTCTAAACATATTAATTTGTGTCCTCTGAGCACAGGAAAAATAAAAAAAAATCGTAGGTGACATATTTTGGGCGCAATTGACCGAGGAAGTCTGGCAAAAAGTGGGCAGTTGACAGAGCGGTTGTCAGAGCCGGTCAGCGTCACCCGCGCTGACAGGTGGGAGTTGCCACAAAGATATTATTACCTAATTGTTTCAATGTCTCCGATTGATTTTTTCTTAGTTTTGTGCAGTAATATTATTCAATAGTGTGTATTGTAATATATTTTTATAATAAAAGTGGTGAATATTCGCTATACTCAAAAGTATGATGTGCATATTAGTGATTCAATTATTATGTTCATAAAACAATAAACAAATTGTTTTGCTGCTATTACACTCTATACACAGGTTATATATAAGTATCTGCATGTTTTGGTCACCATAACGAACCACTAAGTTGGTATTGAGAGTCGAAAAGCAACGAAGAGTTACAGCCACTAACCAGCCAGCCACTCGCTGCCACTCCCTCAACACACGCACTAAACTTTCTTCCCCAACAATACCATTTGTGGTGTTATTACACTATATACAGACGTTATATATAAGTATGTATACATTTTGTTCACCACAACTGTACAGCTAAGCTGATATAGCTAGTTCAGGCACTAAGAGTCGTCGCTATACACAGCTGGCAGCTGGCAGCTTCCTCACTCATTCAAGGTCACACGCACTAAACTTTCTCCCCCAACATTACTGTTTGCAGTGTTATTACCCTATATACACATATTATATATAAGTATCTACATGTTTTATGCACCGCAACTGTACTCCTAAGCTTGTAGTGTGCCCAAAGAGCATAGTGGCCACCCTCTAAACAGCTACACAAATCGTGCAGACGACGTCACCTCCGTCACCCAAATGGCTCCTCCCAGCATAATCCTTTTGCTGTTATTACACTAATACACACATTACATATAAGTATCTATATTTGTGTTCACCATAGAGAACCACTGAGCTGGTATGGTGAATGCAAACAATAACAGGTGGCCACACAGTCAGTAAACGATGCTGTCTCCCGCCGTCTCTCAGCATCACTCCTCCCACAGCGCTAATTATTACAACAATCCTGCTATTATCACAACTCTGGTTATTTATATCACAGTCAGGGGTCATCTGTAATATTGTCATCACTAAATAATAACAATTATATATTTATTTTGACATTTTTCGGCGATGCTGTGGTCACAAGCTGAACAGCAATGCTGTTTGCTCATGCTGCGTGTGCCAGCCTTGGTTGCTCCAACAGTACTGTGCCTCTCACACCTGAGAATATTGCCCACGATTTAAAAAAAAATGGGGTCTGTTTACAAGAGCCCTGAGGAAGCTAATGTGAACCCCGTGTAGCCGCGGGCCATTTGAATCGGGCCTGGAACCCTATGGCGTATATATACGCCATGCGCACTGTGGGACATGTTACTCAGGGCATATATATACTCCATGCGCAGTTTAAGGGTTAAAAGTAATTCTGAAGTTAGAAAGTGTAGAATAGGCTCCTCGTACAATGTTCTTAATGTGGTCCTTAAGGTGACAGTTTTCTATCTAGAACCACCACTAGATTCCTTTCTGTGTCAAAATTCTTTAACCACTGTGATGCGCCGAGTTTATTGTGAAATTCCCTCCCTGTGTGCATGAAATCAAGTGTTCCCAAAAAATTATTTTTCTTCGTAAAATGATAAATTCTCTTCCCTGAACCTGTCTATGTAAAAATATATACCAAATTCCACTTACTTTGGCTGTGGGGACATGGACAATGTGCACTGTGACATCACCAGGGGCTGATCGTCCGTGAGTGACACACCCAGACACAGTCACACGGGCCATTCAAGCACTGGGTGTTGCCACAAATATATTTTCAATTATTTGTTCTATGTACTGTATTTCCAATGCGGTTTTATTTGTTTTTTATCTTATACGATACATATTTGTGTCCTTTACAATATGTATACTGTAGATCATTCATAATGTTCCATGGAACTGTGATACATGTGTCAGTAATGTGTAAACAATAAATGTTTATTGTTGCAATATTGTTAAAAATTCACTAAAATCACAATATGTACAGTTTCACACACTATTTACACAGTAACACACAGTATAACACACTCAGTACATCAGAAGTGAGTAATAATCAACGAAGTAATCCATGGTACACAGCACGACTTCGCTCTCGTTGCACCAGGTACAGATAGATTCTCGCTTCCTGTTTCTTCATTCTGTGTGCTTGCAAATAACACACTCACATACACCCTTGGCTTTTGTACTTGTAGGTTGTATGTAGCCAAACTTGTAAAGCATAAGGTAGTATTGAAAAGATTATAGGAAAAGATCAATTTGTAAGGTAGTCTTGAAAAGATCGCTTTGTATGGCCCCCACACAGGAAGAGATTTAGCCAGCCTTGAAGAGTGTCCGTCAGTTAGAAAGAGATTCAGCTAGCCTTAAAGTGTGTCCGTCAGTCAGGAAGAGATTCAGGTCTTCTTGAAAATATCTATGGAAAACATCATCATTCAAACTACTAACACTGTTCATCTATGCTACTTGTATCAGATGCATCATCACTGAACACAGAAAATGATTCATCTATGTATCATCTAAATAAATTGGAGATAGCATAGGATTGCAAGGGTGACGCTCAAGAGCTACAACTGGATACACTCCCTTTATCGTCTTCATAGGTGCTGTATCACTTGCCTCCAACTTTTGTGTTAGGTTCTTATTGCGCCTAGCTTCACCAATATTATGACCCTTATATTTTTCAAACAATAAGGTTTGAATTTTACTGACAGAGCATTATCTTTCAACACCGCGTCGGACAGGTGTTTGGGAGCCAGAGGCTCATGCGTTACCCATGGTTGCTCACTCAGAACTAACCCAGCCAGCAGCCCTAGGGCATTCTGGGAAATTTTTCCAAGATGGCTGCCTCTCACTGGAGGTCCTAAGAGTCTATTTAAACACAACCAACCTCGCACACGTTTAGAATGGGTACGGAAAAATCAAAAGGAGTTTTCTTGGTTGGCGCAGTTTCCCACCAACCTAGAATACTTGGTTAGCGCAGTTAAGTGGTTAAGGCACAGAGCAGCACAATTGGTTAAATGTGGAACATTGATATGCTAAAAAATATGATGCTCATATCTTTTCACATGTATTTCATTTTATTCACCTGGGCACTAGAAGACTCGAACTATGAACCCCACATGTGTGAGGCAAGAGCTTTATCCACTCAGCTATGAGTAATCTTAATAAGGATAGATTCCACAAGCAACTATGCTGCTATGCTGGAATTTTTCAACTTTCTGTAACTACTAAAGCTCAGAGGAATTAGTGATCCCGCCCGCATCATATAAATTGTCATCCACACTTTTGTGGAAATAAACATTTCAATACACATGTGACATTATTTTATGTCACATATATATTATATTCTTAAGATCAATAAACAGTGTCTTTGCTCTTATTACACTATATATATATATATATATATATATATATATATATATATATATATATATATATATATACACAGTGTCACCTCGACATACGATTGCCCCTACTTATGATAATTTCCAGTTACGATGTAAATTTCATCAAAAAATGTGACTCGACATCCGTTGGTGTCGTTGACTTCCGATATTTGTTGGTACACATTCGGGTCGACCGAGCGTGTGGTTCCCAGTCACGCGGCCGACCTGCCTCAGTTTACTACAGCTGCCAGCTTAGTGACGACCGCGCCTATAAGAAATTCTGCTTTTGTGGTGATTTTTTGCATTTTGAACATTAAAGTAATTATTATATATCACGCCATGAGCCCCAGGAAAGTCAGTGGTAAGGCTCAACATATGAAAACCCATATAAGGATGACCATAGAGCAGAAACAAGAGTACAGAATGTCTCTTCCTCAACAATTAAGAAAATGTGTGCAGCATGGGAAGAATTACAAACCTTTGCTGCAACGACTCCCCCAAATCAAGCTGCAGTAGGTCGTTGCCTTAACCTATTCAATGACACTGATGCATCATTACAGACAAATGTTAAAATGAAGGGAAAAACAAATGTCTCTTGACAAATTTGTAGTGAGACAAACAAGCACTGAACCACAACCAGGTTTTAGTGGTATTCAGGCAAAATGTAGGAGAGAGAGTACCCCACAGAAAACATCACTGCCTGATGTGATAATGGAAGGGGACTCCCCTTCCAAACAGTGACAACTCTCCTCCTCCCCTATCACCATCTTCCATATGCCATCAAGAGCCCTCCATAAAGGTAAGAGTAACTTTGGTACTGTATTGCAGTTAGGAAAAAACATTGTATTTAGTATAAAATGTATTTTTATGTTAATATTTTGGAGGGTGGGGAACGGATTAATTCAATTCCCTATATTTCTTATGGGAAAATTCGCTTCGATTTCCGATATTTCGACTTCCGATCCGTCTCTGGGAACGGATTAGCATCGGAAGTCGAGGCCCCATTGTATTACCTATCTATATTTTAGTAAACTATAATGAACCACTAAGTAATTCTGATGTGCATGTGGTAGTAAAATCTTAGCACAGTATAGCGCTACATGCTACAACCACCTGATTCCAGCAGATTGCATCACTTGATGGAGAAAAATACCGAG
Source organism: Procambarus clarkii (assembly GCF_040958095.1). NCBI lineage: Eukaryota > Metazoa > Arthropoda > Malacostraca > Decapoda > Cambaridae > Procambarus > Procambarus clarkii. The sequence continues at coordinate 21,123,690 of NC_091170.1, forward strand.
AAATATACTAAGCACAATGCTATTATTACTACAAATTCTGCTATTATTATCAGTTTCTGGTTACTAAATCATGAACATGAATAATTTTCCACAGAGATTTTTAATGAAAGAGATGGTTGGGTTGACTGCATCTATCTGGACCTAAAAAAGGCTTTCGACAGAGTTCCACATAAGAGGTTGTTCTGGAAACTGAACAATATTGGAGGAGTGACAGGCAAGCTTCTAGCATGGATGAAAAATTTTCTGACTGATAGAAAAATGAGGGCAGTAATCAGAGGCAATGTATTGGACTGGAGAAATGTCACAAGTGAAGTACCACAGGGTTCAGTTCTTGCACCGGTGATGTTCATTATCTACATAAATGATCTACCAGTTGGTGTACAGAATTATATGAACATGTTTGCTGATGATGCTAAGATAATAGGAAGGATAAGAAACTTAGATGATTGTCATGCCCTTCAAGAAGACCAGGACAAAATACAATGGGGCCTCGACTTACGATGCTAATCCGTTCCCAGAGACGGATCGTAAGTCGAAGCGTTTTTTCCCATAAGAAATAAAGGAAATTGAATTAATCCGTTCCCCACCCTCCAAAATATTAATAAAATTAACATACAAATACATTTTATACTGAATACAATGTTTTTTTCTAACTTCAATACAGTACCTAAGTTTCTCTCACCTTTATGGAGGGCTCTTGATGGCGTATGGAAGATGGTGATGAGGGGGGAGGAGGAGAGTTGTTACTGTTTGGAAGGGGAGTCCCCCTTCCATTATCATATCGGGCAGTGATGTTTTGTCTGGGGGTACTCTCTTTCCTACATTTTGCCTGAATACCACTAGGACCTGGTTGTGGTTCAGTGCTTGCCTCACTACAAATTTGTCAAGAGACATTTGTTTTTCCCTTCGTTTTAACATTTGTCTGTAAAGATGCATCACAGTGTCATTGAATAGGTTAAGGCAACGACCTACTGCAGCTTGATTTGGGGGAGTTGTTTCAGCAAAGGTTTGCAATTCTTCCCATGCTGCACACATTTTCTTAATTGTTGAGGAAAAGACATTCTGTACTCTTGTTTCTGCTCTATGGTCATCCATACATGGGTTTTCATATGTTGAGTCTTACTACTGACTTTCCTGTGACTCATGGCGTGATATATAATAATTACTTTAATGTTCAAAATGCAAAAAATCACCACAAAAGCAGAATTTCTTATAGGAGCGATCATCACTAAGCAGGCAGCTGTAGTAAACTGAGGCAGATCAGCCGCGTGACCGGAAAGCACACGCTCGGTCTACCCGAACGTGTACCAACAAATATCAGAAGTCGACGACACCATCGGATGTCGAGTCGCATTTTTCGATGAAATTTACATCGTAACTCGAAATTATCGTTAGTAGGGGCAATCGTATGTCAAGGTGCCACTGTAAGTATATGGAGCACCACTTGGCAAATGGAATTTAATGTTAATAAATGCCATGTTATGGAATATGTAATAGGAGAACATAGACCCCACAAAACCTATAAATTATGTGAGAAATCTTTAAAGAATTCTGATAAAGAAAGAGATCTATGGGTGGTTCTAGATAGCAAACTATCACCTGAGGACCACATAAAGAACGTTGTGTGAAAAGCCTATGCCACGCTTTCTAACTTCAGAATGGCTTTTAAATACATGGATGGCAAAATACTAAAGAAATTATTCAAAACTTTTGTTAGGCCAAAGCTAGAATATGCAGCAGTTGTGTGGTGCCCATATCTTAAGAAGCACATCAAGAAACTGGGAAAGGTGCAAAGACATGTTACTAAGTGGCTCCCAGAACTGCAGGGCAAGAGCTATGAGGAGAGGTCAGAGGCATTAAATATGCCAAAATTAGAAGACAGAAGAAAAAGAGGTGATATGATCACTACATACAAAATGGTAACTGGAATTGAAAAAAATGATAGGGAAGATTTCCTGAGACCTGAAACTTCAAGAACAAGAGGTCAAAGATTTAAATTAACTAAACAATGATGCCAAAGAAATATTAGAAAATTCACTTTCGCAAACAGAGTGGTAGACGGTTGGAACAAGTTAGGTGAGAACGTGGTGGTGGCCAAAACCGACAGTAGTTTCAAAGCGTTATATGACAAAGAGTGCTGGGTAGACGGGACACCACGAGCATAGCTCTCATCCGGTAACTACACTTAGGTAATTACAATTTTATTTTCTAAAGGAACATAAGAGTCACTTTGCATTGTGTGTAGATTCACAAACCTCGACTCTGTGCTGTGAATGTTTGCCTCCGGCTGTAAACATCATAACTAGCATTGTGTTCACTGATACCTGAACCTTGCACATAATTTTATTACAGTTAGGATCATCAACGACACTAATATCACAAAATAATTCAGTCACTTATTTAATTATTCGTTATTTATTAGTGCTGTGGTCACACCTTGCACAAAAGGTTTTGTGAGCTCCTGCTGCATGTTCCAATCTTGGTCACTCTGGCAGTGCTAACAGTATCACAGCAGGGAAGGATGCAGATGATTTCAAGATGGCATATGTTTGCTGGAGTCCTGAGAAAAAGGATGTGAGCCCTGTGTACCCGCAGGAGTTTTGACTCTTGCCATATACTAACATTCGTGATATACTTGTGTGCACACCCCATTTCCCATGATTTCAAAGTGTGCACAGTACAGTGGTTAAAACATATCACACTGATTCATAGAATGTTGTCAGAAATGGCAAGAGCTACCCTGATTGACAACGCATTTAAAGAGTTAATACAGACTCACAAATTCGTAGATTTGATTGGTCAACAATCCCAGAATAAACGTAATAAATGCAAACTGAGTGTTAGGGACACTATGTATCAAACAGTTCATCAGTTGCTGAAATTAAAATATGAATTAAAATGATATGTAACTAAATACAGTTTTGTCTACTTAACAAATTATTTTATCAGTGAAAGCTGCCATCTTATTATTACCAGCCAGTTGTGAGGTGAGTTACAAGTACGACCCTGGAAGATGTCGCTTCTCGCTGCTGAGAACACACCAGTCGAGCCTCAGTGCCCGCATAGTTTACCTTGGTTCGTTCTGTCTCTCCTGCAGGAAGGGAAGACTTTAGTTATTATAAAATGTGCTACGGTAATCTGTTAAATCTTAGCAGCACTGAATTAAGTTTTATTATATTCTGTTATACTGTTGTGCCCTTGGTTAGTGAAGAGTGTGTTAGACCTGTTTACTTTATGTTCCCAATAAGATAACAGTTTCCTACTTAGAATAACTTTTCTGCCTTTTTCTCTCTGCACACTGCACCAGACCATAGGAATGATGTTCTGTTATCCGTCCTTATAAGATTTTATGAAAAAGTGTAGCTGCTTATTACAATAAAAAAATGTGAATAATAGTTGGGTGGACATATTAGTTAAAAAATAATGAATTTTATGATTTAAAGAATTCAACGGTATTTTAATTAAAGTGTAAACAAGCACTTATTCGGTACACTCATAGTTAGTATGAATGCACTAATGAGTACACTCCACAATAATCTCACAAATGCATATGTTGACTACCATTGGCCTTCCCCAGGGCAGGATTCTTGACCCACTTTTTTCACAGATAACCTATCAAATGTAACCAAACACCTCACACCAATACGTATGCAGATAACACAAATTTCAGTTCTAAACCTTGAAACCAAACATTTTAAATAACACATTTTAAATAAGTAAATATCAAACTAAACAAAAATCATCTTTATGTGCACAGAGTAAACAAAGTAGCAATGAAGCAGGAACAGCCTGTGATTCTGCTCAAAAAGATATTTTTCAAATTCACTTAAAAGTCTGTTTTTCTGAGCAACAGTACCGTGTCACATCTGGCTGATTCATAAAGAAATATTATAAAAAAACAGCGTTGAATGTAATGAAACGCCATTTTCTGGGTGATTCCTGGAGGCTTCCCAGAGCTATACCGGACTGATGTGTGTATATATATATATATATATATATATATATATATATATATATATATATATATATATATATATATATATATATATATATATATATATATATATATTATATATATATATTAGACTGTGGCAGCAGTCAATCGATGGAGTTCTAGGCCTACTGGGGACTACCGCCAGAACCTGGCCCCCTCAGAGAGGAACAAGGAACAATGGCCTACAGACACCCCCCCCCCCCCCTGTGTAGTTGGAAGCAGTCTATATCTGCCATCTACCAGGTCAGGCACCCAGAAAGGTAGAAATCCCAAAACAAACTACAGCTAGTGAAAATTGGCTAACCAAAAGCTGAATGGGTAAACAGAACTCCCCAATCAGAAAACAAGTAAACAAGCATGACGTCACCACATCCGCCGTGCCACTGTCTGCGCAACTCCCCCCCACCTTTCCCGGAAAGGGAAAGAGGGGGTCCCAGACCTTCGTTGCCAGCTATCCAACCCCAGTTCAGAGGCTGAATATAAAAAACGTGAAAAACTGCCGACTGGAGGGGAGTGAAGCCAGGAAGTCTCCGGGTCTCACCCAGAAAATGGCATTTCATTCAAAGATAAAGGAAAAGAGGGACTTACCCGGGAGGCGGCCGCCATTCACTCCTTAACTCGAAGACGAAACAATTGGCTGCAACCTGCGATCCAAGGCTACACACGGTTACAAGGCTACACACGGTTACAAGGCTACATACGGTTACACGGCTACACAACCTGCGACCCAAGGCTGCAGAAACCCTTGCACCGGAAGAGATCATGAAGCGCCCCAACACGACCACACCCCCCAAAGGCCAACGCCAACAAAAAAAAGAGCCTTAAAAAAGCAGTCCTGAACCAAAGGGGGCTACCACAAACTGAGAAGATGAGAGAGAAAAGGGAGCACCTGGTCTAAAAACCAGGACAGCTCAGGTGGCACATGAACAGGCCAGAGGTGAAACAACACACAAGAAAGATTGAGAAACTGAGCAGAAGTGACATCCACCCCAACGCAAGCAAAAGTGGCTCCGCCAGCGCTGCATGACCTTGTAGGTGACTTTGAAGAAATAAACAAGAAAATACTCACATAGTGAACAACTTCATGGGATTCAGAGATCTAACATAGAGTTAGGCAAAGATATGCAATTGGAAACTTCATTGACAACTCACATAGAGAAGGTTAACCCTTAACCCTCAAACCGCTAGGGGCCCAAATGGAATTCACACCCACAGGCGCAACAAAAAAAAAAAAATCCAAACAATTCTTTCGTCTTATAGAAGTGTTCATTTTTGTTCCCTGATCACGGAAAAAATAACAAAACAATCGTAGGTGGCATATTTTAGCCGCAATATGGTAGGGAAGTGTGGCAAAAAAGGGGCGTTGGCAGAGCCTTCGCCAGATGAGGTCTACTCCGCCCGAGCTGTCAGACGGCAGTTGCCACAAATATATTATTACCTAATTATTTCAATGTCTCTGATTGATTTTTTCTTAGTTTTTTTGCAGTAATATTATTCCATACAGTGAATTGTGGTATATTTATATTATAAAATGTGTGAACCATCGCTATACTCAAAATTATGGTGTGCATATTAGTGATTAAATTATTATGTTCATAAAACAATAAACAAATAGTTTTGCTGTTGTTACACTATATACACAGGTTATATATAAGTATTTGCATGTTTTGTACACCATAACGAACTACTAAGTTGGTCTTGTGAGTCAAAAAGCAACGAGGAGTGACCGCCAAACACCAGCGAGCCACTCACTGCCACTCCCTCCCTCAACACCACCTCACTCACCCTCATTCACCTCCTACAATACTCTTTCTGTATTTATTCACTATACACAGATGTTATATATACGTATTTGCATGTTTTGTTCACCATAACTGTACATCTAAGCTTGTATGGTGAGTAAAGGCCACAAAGACGTAGCTACTCACACAGTCAGCTGATCGGCGGCCGCCCTCAAGGCCAGACGCACTAATATTTGTCCTTCAACAATATTGTTTGTGGTGTTATTACGCTATATACACATATTATATATAAGTATCTACCTGTTTTATTCACCATACCTGAACAAATAAGCTGGTATGGTGCCCAAAGACCATAGTGGCCATCAGTAAACACCATGCCAAGACGTGCAGACGACGCTCCTCCCTCACCAAAATGGCGGCTCCCAACCTACTCCTCTCGCTGTTATCACACTCTATACACACGTTATATATAAGTATCTACATTTGTGTTCGCCATATCGAACCACTAAGCTGGTATGGTGAGTGCAGTCAATAAATGGTGGCCACACACAGTCAGAAGACGACACCACAACCCTCCCTCGCACAGCCTTACGCCTCCCTCCATGGAGCACAGCGCTAAATATCACCACAATCCTGCTATTATCAGAATCCTGGTCAGTTTTATCACAGTCAGGGGGCTTCAGTAATACTATCACTGCTAAATAATGGCAGTATCATATATATTATGGTATTTGTAGGCGATGCTGTGGTCACAAGCTGAACAGCAGTGCTGTGAGCTCGTGCTGCGTGCGCCAGCCTTGGTGGCTTGCTCAATACTGACGCTGTAACACCCAAGAATGTTGGCCTGGATTTTTTTTCTAGGTGGCATCTGCCAACTATGGGTCGTGGCTGTACTATAGCTGCCCCTATCCCAGGCGGGGAGTTTAAATTATAGCGCTAGACACGAAATCATATATAAATGATGTGCGCGGTTTCGGTTTTGTCACTGATATCATTTATATATGATATGCGCGGTTTGAGGGTTAAACTGAACAACACGTCATAAGAAGTGTTGAGTAACTTGCTATAAATTGCGCATCATGTCATATGACGTGTTGAAGTACTACGCAAATTTTAAACGGCCCGCGGATACACGGGGCTCGCCTCACCTTCATTAGGGCTCTTGTAAACAGATGCCATTTTTTTTAAATCATGGGCCACATTCCCGAGCGTGAGGTCCTCAGTACTGAGTGAGCCACCAAGTCTGGAGCACATAGCATGTGCTCACAGCACTGCTGTTCAGCTTGTGACCAAAGCATCGCCTAAAAATGCCATAATATATATGTACATGCTATTATTTAGGGAAGATAGTATTACAGAAGACCCCTGACTGTGATAAAAATGACCAGGATTCTGATAATAGAAGGATTGTTGTAATAATTAGCTCTGTAGTCGGAGGAGTAATCTTGGTGGGGAGGGAGATAGCGTTGTCTGCTGACTCTGTGTGACCACCTTTTACTGTCTGGACTCACTATACCAGCTTAGTTGTTTGCTATGGTGAACAAAACATGCAAATACACTGGTAATTTGCTCTTGGGTGAGTGATTGCGTGGTGCGCGCCCGGGAAACGTTCGGCCGTGCGCTCGACATGGTGGCTGCTGGGTAACTGATGCCTACCATGTAAAGGTAGCGTGAGCTGGATTTTTTACAAAATGGAGGCTATTTACTATAGCCCCTGAGCAGCGTATGGGTTATCTTGAGGTTATCTTGAGATGATTTCGGGGCTTTAGTGTCTCCGCAGCCCGGTCCTCGACCAGGCCTCCACTCCCAGGAAGCAGCCCGTGACAGCTGACTAACTCCCAGGTACCTATTTACTGCTAGGTAACAGGGGCATTCAGGGTGAAAGAAACTTTGCCCATTTGTTTCTGCCTCGTGCGGGAATCGAACCCGCGCCACAGAATTACGAGTCCTGCGCACTATCCACCAGGCTACGAGGCTCCCTAAACCCCTCCCCCCCCTGGGACCCCTCTACCCCGTGGGCTTTTCAAATCTTGCGTGGTACTCCAATACATCATATGATGTGGAGCACAAGTTACTGCAAGTCACTCAGCACATCATTTGATGTGTTGCGCACTTAAAGGATTAAGGAAGTGTGTTTGGAAGTCAAAACCAGAAATGACAAACAAGAAGCGGATCTTAGGCAAGCAATTAGAAAAGAACTGGTTACCAACAGTAAACTTGTACAAAACACTAGTTAGAGGTAATTCCATAATAATTTTTGGATGTTTTGAGAAGGAAGTTTCATCTAGGGTGGACAGAGCAGCAGAAGAGATGAAAATCATAGAAAAACAGTAGGATTAGGAGAAGGCCTAAATTCAAAGGAGCATGTCAGTGATTTTAGGAGGATAGCAAAATATGAGAAAGACAGGAACTGCACCTTAACCCTTAGCCCTCAAACCGCGCATATCATATATAAATGATTTCAGTGACAAAACCGAAACCGCGCACATCATTTATACATGATTTCGTGTCTAGCGCTATAATTTAAACTCCCCACCTGGGATAGGGGCAGCTATAGTACAGCCACGACCGATAGTTGCCAGATGCCACCTAGAAAAAAAATCCAGGCCAACATTCTTGGGTGTTACAGCGTCAGTATTGAGCAAGCCACCAAGGCTGGTGCACGCAGCACGAGCTCACAGCACTGCTGTTCAGCTTGTGACCACAGCATCGCCTACAAATACCATAATATATATGATACTGCTATTATTTAGCAGTGATAGTATTACTGAAGCCCCCTGACTGTGGTAAAACTGACCAGGATTCTGATAATAGCAGGATTGTGGTGATATTTAGCGCTGTGCTCCATGGAGGGAGGCGTAAGGTTGTGCGAGGGAGGGGTTGTGGCGTCGTCTTCTGACTGTGTGTGGCCACCATTTATTGACTGCACTCACCATACCAGCTTAGTGGTTCGATATGGTGAGCACAAATGTAGATACTTATATATTACGTGTGTATAGTGTGAGATAACAGCGAGAGGAGTAGGTTGGGAGCCGCCATTTTGATGAGGGAGGAGCGTCGTCTGCACGACTTGGCATGGTGTTTACTGATGGCCACTATGGTCTTTGGGCACCATACCAGCTTATTTGTTCAGGTATGGTGAATAAAACAGGTAGATACTTATATATAATATGTGTATATAGCGTAATAACACCACAAACAATATTGTTGAAGGACAAATATTAGTGCGTCTGGCCTTGAGGGCGGCCGCCGATCAGCTGACTGTGTGAGTAGCTACGTCTTTGTGGCCTTTACTCACCATAAAAGTTTAGATGTACAGTTATGGTGAACAAAACATGTAAATACGTATATATAACGTCTGTGTATAGTGAATAAATACAGAAAGAGTATTGTAGGAGGTGAATGAGGTGGTGTTAAGGGAGGGAGTGGCAGAAAGTGGCTCGCTGATGTGTGGCGGTCACTCCTCGTTGCTTTTTGACTTACAAGACCAACTTAGTAGTTCGTTATGGTATACAAAACATGCAAATACTTATATATAACCTGTGTATATAGTGTAACAACAGCAAAACTATTTGTTTATTGTTTTATGAACATAATAATTGAATCACTAATATGCACACCATAATTTTGAGTACAGCGATGGTTCACACATTTTATAATATAAATATACCACAATTCCCTGTATGGAATAATATTACTGCAAAAAAACTAAGAAAAAATCAATCAGAGACATTGAAATAATTAGGTAATAATATATTTGTGGCAACTGTCGTCTGACAGCTCAGGCGGTGTAGACCTCATCTGGCGAAGGCTCTGCCAATGCCCCTTTTTTGCCACACTTCCCTACCCTACTGCGGCTAAAATATGCCACCTACGATTTTTTTGTTATTTTTTCCGTGATCAGGGAACAAAAATGAACACCTCTATAAGACGAAAGAATTTTTTGGAATTTTTTTTTTTTTGTTGCGCCTGTGGGTGTGAATTCCATTTGGGCCCCTAGCGGTTTGAGGGTTAACCCTTTAACTGCACAACGCGCCTACATGCCCACGTCTGGGGTGAGCTACGGGCCTCCAAGTATTTGTATTTTTCACGTTCCATTCAAAACTCCCACAGCTACATGGGGTTCACATCAGCTTCCTCAGGGCTCTTGTAAACAGACGCCATCTTTAAAAAAAATCATGGTCCACATTCCCAGGTGTGAGAGCCTCAGTTCTGAGTGAGCAACGAAGGTTGGCGCTCGCAGCCTGAGCTCACAGCACTGCTGTTCAGCGTGTGACCACAGCATCGCATAATAATGTCAAAATATATATATAACCTGTATTATTTAGCCATGATAGTATTATAGAAGAGCCTGAGTGTGATAATGACTGGGTACAATGTTCAAATATCAGTGATTCAATGCTCTTCACGATGTTCACAGCGCTAGCCACAGCACCACAGCATTATTTCGTCCATCTAGGAATCTTCAAACGACTTCTTAGGTTCCTTTTCAAAATAAACTTGTGGTCAATTATTCATTTACAGGAATTAGTGACCAGGATTGTGGTTATAACTAGCATTGTGCGTAGTATTGTGGAAGGAGGAATTTTGGTGAAGGAGGGAGGAAGGGAGAGAATTAAGGTAGCCTTACTGTGTGGCAACCACTCTTTTTTTTTTGCTCACCATACTACCTTCGTGGTTCGCTATGGGGATTACACATGTACATGGGTATATACAGTGTGTGTGTGTACAGTATATATATATATAGTGTAATAACAGCAACAGGAGTATGTTGAGTGGAGCTATTTTGGTGAGTGAGGTGACATCGTAATCGTAGCATTGTCTGCTGTCTGCTGTGTGTTTTCTCCTGCAGTGTATGGTGGCCACTGTACTGTTTGAACACAATACCAGCTTACTTGCATAGTTCTGGTAAATAAAACATGTAGATAGGTATATATAACATGCGTAAATAGTGTAATAAAAAAATAACAGTATGGTGGGAGGAACAATGTTGGCGAGTAAGATGTTGGAGTGAGGGAGGGCCTGTCTGGGTGTGGCTGCTCACTCTTGCGATGTTCTAAATGTGTTGATGGTGAATGTGTATAGTGTGTGACAGTGTATAGTGTGTACATATGTTGTAAATATACATAAATGAACATGAAACATTGGTGTGAATAGCTGTATAATGGGAAGAACAATGTTGGCGAATACAATGTATGAGGAGTGAGGGAGGGCTAGCTGGGCATGATAGCTCACACTCGCGGTGTTCTGAAGAATGTGTTGATGGTGAATGTATATAGTGTGTGACAGTGTATAGTCTGTATATATGTTGTAAATATACATAAATGAACATGAAACATTGGTGTGAATAACTGTATGATGGGAGGAGCAATGTTGGAGGAGTGAGGGAGGTCTAGCTGGGTGTGGCTGCTCACACTTGTGATGTTCTGAATGTGTTGATGGTGAATGTATATAGTGTGTGACAGTGTATAGTCTGTAAATAGATTGTATATATACATAAATTAGCATGATACATGGTAAATATGTGCAACATATGTGTACACAAGTGTCATGCATGTAACACAGTGTCTACTGACAGTACGGATGTTCTACTGCCATAATATAGTGTACATGTTCACCATACGTCAGTTCGGCATGTAAAATGTAATAAATTGTATATGGAAATGTGCGCAAAAAACGTGCAAAAATATATTAGCGGCAACTCGCGCGCCCCGCCCTGGGTGCCCCACCGGCCCCAGGAGCTTACGGCTCGGGTGCACGGGGAATGATGATGTCACGCGCCACCTTACGGACCACATAGCAGCCAAAGTAAGTACAATTTCAAAATTCTGTTGCTATAACCATATACAGGGAGGGGTTTTTGACACTTTCAGAACAAAAAAGAATTTTTTCCCGAGAATTTATTTCTTGTGCACTGAGGGGGTGTCATATTTAAAGGCCGCGCAGTTAAATGGTTAAACTGCACAATGCACCTGCAGGCCCTCATCTGGTTTGCGCAACGAGCCTCCGGGTTTTTGTACTTTTCACGTTCCATTCAAAACTCCCGCAGCTACATGGGGTTCACTTCAGCTTCCTCAGGGCTCTTGTAAACAGACGCCATCTTTAAAAAAAATCGTCGTCCACATTCCCGGGTGTGAGAGCCTCAGTACTGAGTGAGCAACCAAGGCCGGCGCACACAGCATGAGCTCACAGCACTGCTGTTCAGCTTGTGACCACAGCATCGCATAATAATAATAATAATAATAATAATAATAATTATATATATATATAGAGTACCACCTCTGGCTGGAAGAAGGGGGACCCATAGCCTCGGAGGAAACCACACATAACGCATTGGAGGGAATGTAGGTCCCCTCCAATACAGTTTCTGTGTGCTTTTCTCCTACCACCCCCTTCCCATTTTTTTTTTTTCCTTTATTGTGTATTTAAAGGTTACAAAACATACAAGACAAATGCCTAAAGGTTATGGATCTCTTGAAGCTCCTCCGCTTCTGGACAGGAACCGAGGACGCAGCAAGCATTTCCCCTCTGGATCGCCACACTGAGACGCTGAAATAAAAAACTGGAAGCCCTTGGGTCTCTGGTGATGTCAATGAGCTTGGAACCCAATTCCTTGAGAAATCCCAAGGCACTCTTGCCCCAGGGGCCATGCGTCGCAGACGCTATGGGAACAAAGAGGTATTGACCTTCCAGTCGCCTGTACTTGAGTGATTTTGCTGTTTCCCTGTGGTTGGCCGCCCCACCTGCTTGATCAGCTCCGAAGTGTACATAGGTGTCAGCCAGGGTGGATACACATGTGTAGTCCCACACCAACTGTCTACCCTCCTTCCATGGGTATATGGTGATGCCATCAGGGCGAAGTGCAGGGAAATCCGGGTTTTGGACCCCTAGGATGCGAGGTTCTCTCTCCGCTGGGCACCCAGCTGAGAAGAGGCTTCTCTTGATGATATCATTGACCTCGTTGTGTCTTGCATGCCAGCCCTTTGTGCTTCCGCAATGCAACCCATGCAGTCCGTATTGGTCTGCTTCCACCCTGTTGCAAATACACTTGTATTCAGTGTGAATTGGGGCACCAAGGCGGAGGGCCACTGCTACACGAAGGGATTCTGGATCTAGGCGCGTGCCCATTGCTGACATGGGTACTGCCAGGAAGAAGTCTCCTGCATGGGGGGCACGCACTGCTCTGAGGCGGGCTTTCTCCTTGTCTGATGTTGCGACGCTGAGCATGGCATCAGCTACTTTTTCCACTAGAGGGTGGTCCCAGCCGGACTGTTTGTGTTGTTTTGTTGGCTCTATAATGGTTGCTGGGGCTGCAAGAACATCCCACTGATTTGAACATTCAGTGAAAGCAGGATCGTGTATTCCTGCTGAATCTCTCAGGGTTGCAGGTAAAATATCTCTGATGAGGTTGTGCGATGCATGAAAGGAGGAAAGGAAGGCTGGTAGAGCAATTTGGGAGGCTGTGCGGACACCAAGGCCGCCGAGTCTTACAGGAAGTGTTGCTTGTTCCCACTGAGAGTCGTCCAATGGCAGGTTCAGGACTTTCACCAGCATGGACCTCAGAAGGGTGTCATACACATTTAACTTAGGGCTGCTGTAGGATGGAGAACATCTCAGAAAGTAGGTCAACTTAGGGAGAGACAGGCATCTTGTAAGGAGAAAGAGAGCATCATGGGCATCAATCTTGTCAATCCTGTCCTGCATTCTCTTTAGGTCAGTGATTTTTGCAACCAGGACCTCCTCGATTGCTCGTGGGCCAATGGGGGCACCCAGGAGAGTGCAGTCCGGTGGCTCGACAACGAGAATGTCTGGAAGAACATTTTGTATTTGCCCAGTGATGTCTGGGTTGCGGGAGATTATTTCACATTTGGATGCATTGAGAATGAGGCCTAAGGCTGCTCCCTGCTCCTGGATTTTCCTTATATCCTCCAAAATGGTTTCCGGAGTTCCAGCTAGAGTGCCATCATCCAGGTACCAGATGTTTAGCTCGCTTGTCAGACTATCAGTGACCTCTTTGATAGCTAGGCAGAAAAGGAGGGGGGCTAAGGGGTTACCTTGTTGGACACCTTCACAGGAGTTTATTTCATGCTCCCCAAAAAGAAGCTTAGAGTCCCCACTGTAGCACGATCGGATGAATGGGTAAAGGGGACGGAAATGGTTGTGTACAACCCTGAGGACAGCGTCTCGTCTGACTTGATTGAAGGCATTTTTGAAATCAAGCTTTACTAGTGCCTTCTGGTCCGAGAGATCAACAATGTAAGCCCGCGCTGCATGTGCTGCAGCTTCACAACCTAGGGGAATCCCAAACCCGAGCTGATGAGGTTTCAGCAAGGTGGCTGCTTCCTGGCTGATAGATCTCACTGCAGCCTAAGCTACAAGGCGTCGGAGGGTGTTGCCAACGGCAATGGGCCTGATACCCCTATCCTTTTTCTTTAGAGCACAGAGTGCTGCTCCATAAAAGACAGGCCTGATGTCCTCAGGGATGCCGCCAGCCAAACACATGTTGGAGAATCTGGTAAGTTCCACTAGAAGGTCCTTTGCAGCATCTCCAAGCACCGGGTTCAGCATTTGTTTGATGTGCTGGGGTCTTAGGCCTGTAAAGCCCCCTGCTGAACCTGTTGGGAAAGACATGGCTGCTTTGTACACCTCAGATTCTCGAACAGTCAAGGGTTCTATGCCAGCATTGTTTTCCTGGGGATCCCTGCTGCTGTCGGGGGCTCTGGGTGGGTGTTTGTCTTGAAGAGCTTCTGCTGTCATGGCGTTCCTGGGGGCAATAGTGTCATCGCTGGTCATGATTCTGATGGCACCTGTGGTATTGCCCTCTTCTATTTTCCTGGTGATCTGTGCTCTCATTTTGTGGTTCATTCATTTTGTGGTTTATATATATATATATATATATATATATATATATATATATATATATATAAGGCACAACTCTCCTAAACACGAGAGTGAAGTATACAACTTTAGAACACTTTCCCACCAGGAGACTCGAACCCTAGCCAGCACAGAAGCCTTCCAGCAACTGGCATAACAGGTACGCCTTAACCCACTCCACCACCTGCTCAGACCCTTAAAAGAGATGGTAATTTCGAAGTATTTATACACTCCAAAGATATACCACCTCCCAAGAGCACTAGAGCAAGTGAGGAGTCATTTTTACGTTTTTTCATCCAGTCCCTGTTAATATGGGAGAACACTGTGTCTATGCTTAAGGCACAACTCTCCTAAACACGAGAGTGAAGTATACAACTTTAGAACACTTTCCCACCAGGAGACTCGAACCCTAGCCAGCACAGAAGCCTTCCAGCAACTGGCATAACAGGTACGTCTTAACCCACTCCACCACCTGCTCAGACCCTTAAAAGAGATGGTAATTTTGGAGTATTTATACACTCCAAAGATATACCACCTCCCAAGAGTACTAGAGCAAGTGAGGGGTCATTTTTACGTTTTTTCATCCAGTCCCTGGATGTTCTCACCCTCACTTCCTCTAGTGCTCTTGGGAGGTGGTATACCTTTGGAGTGTATAAATACTCCGAAATTACCATCTCTTTTAAGGGTCTGAGCAGGTGGTGGAGTGGGTTAAGGCGTACCTGTTATGCCAGTTGCTGGAAGGCTTCTGTGCTGGCTAGGGTTCGAGTCTCCTGGTGGGAAAGTGTTCTAAAGTTGTATACTTCACTCTCGTGTTTAGGAGAGTTATGCCTTAAGCATAGACACAGTGTTCTCCCATATTAACAGGGACTGGGTGAAAAAACGTAAAAATGACCCCTCACTTGCTCTAGTGCTCTTGGGAGGTGGTATATCTTTGGAGTGTATAAATACTCCGAAATTACCATCTCTTTTAAGGGTCTGAGCAGGTGGTGGGGTGGGTTAAGGCGTACCTGTTATGCCAGTTGCTGGAAGGCTTCTGTGCTGGCTAGGGTTCGAGTCTCCTGGTGGGAAAGTGTTCTAAAGTTGTATACTTCACTCTCGTGTTTAGGAGAGTTGTGCCTTAAGCATAGACACAGTGTTCTCCCATATTAACAGGGACTGGATGAAAAAACGTAAAAATGACCCCTCACTTGCTCTAGTGCTCTTGGGAGGTGGTATATCTTTGGAGTGTATAAATACTCCGAAATTACCATCTCTTTTAAGGGTCTGAGCAGGTGGTGGAGTGGGTTAAGGCGTACCTGTTATGCCAGTTGCTGGAAGGCTTCTGTGCTGGCTAGGGTTCGAGTCTCCTGGTGGGAAAGTGTTCTAAAGTTGTATACTTCACTCTCGTGTTTAGGAGAGTTGTGCCTTAAGCATAGACACAGTGTTCTCCCATATTAACAGGGACTGGATGAAAAAACGTAAAAATGACCCCTCACTTGCTCTAGTGCTCTTGGGAGGTGGTATATCTTTGGAGTGTATAAATACTCCGAAATTACCATCTCTTTTAAGGGTCTGAGCAGGTGGTGGAGTGGGTTAAGGCGTACCTGTTATGCCAGTTGCTGGAAGGCTTCTGTGCTGGCTAGGGTTCGAGTCTCCTGGTGGGAAAGTGTTCTAAAGTTGTATACTTCACTCTCGTGTTTAGGAGAGTTGTGCCTTAAGCATAGACACAGTGTTCTCCCATATTAACAGGGACTGGATGAAAAAACGTAAAAATGACCCCTCACTTGCTCTAGTGCTCTTGGGAGGTGGTATATCTTTGGAGTGTATAAATACTCCAAAATTACCATCTCTTTTAAGGGTCTGAGCAGGTGGTGGAGTGGGTTAAGGCGTACCTGTTATGCCAGTTGCTGGAAGGCTTCTGTGCTGGCTAGGGTTCGAGTCTCCTGGTGGGAAAGTGTTCTAAAGTTGTATATATATATATATATATATATATATATATATATATATATATATATATATATATATATATATATTATATATATATATATATATATATATATATATATATATATATATATATATATATATATATATATATATATATATATATATATATATATATACACAATAGGGCCTCGACTTTTGATGCTAATCCGTTCCCAGAGACGGATCGTAAGTCGAAATATCGTAAGTCGAAGAAATTTTTCCCATAAGAAATAATGGGAATTGAATTAATCTGTTCCCCACCCTCCAAAATATTAACATACAAATACATTTTATACTGAATACAATGTTTTATTCTAACTACAATACAGTACCTAAGTTCATCTTACCTTTATGGAGGGCTCTTGATGGCATATGGAAGATGGTGATGGGGGGGGGGAGGAGGAGAGTTGTTACTGTTTGAAAGGGGAGTCCCCTTCCATTATCACATGAGGCTGTTATGTTTTCTTTGGGGTGCTCTCTCTCCTACGTTTTGCCTGAACACCACTAGGACCTGGTTGTGGTTCAGTGCTTGTTTGTCTCACTACAAATTTGTCAAGAGACATTTGTTTTTTCCTTCGTTTTAACATTTGTAATGATGCATCACTTTATCACCCATAATGTCCTTTTTCTTAGCCAGTATGGTGGCTATCGTTGACTGAGATTTGTTGTACTGCCTAGCCAGTCCAGCAACCCACACACCATCTTCATATTTACGAATGATCTCTTGTTTCTGCTCTATGGTCATCCTTACATGGGATCTCATATGTTGAGCCTTACCACTGACTTTCCTGGAAATCATGGAGTGATATATAATAATTACTTTAATGTTCAAAATGCAAAAAATTTCTTATAGGTGTGATCGTCACTAAGCAGGCCGCTGTAGTAAACTGAGGCAGGTTGGCCACGTGACCGGGAACCATGCGCTCGGTCGACCCGAACGTGTACCAACAAATATCGTAAGTCAACGACACCATCAGATGTCGAGTCACATTTTTCGATGAAATTTACATCGTAACTCGAAATTATCGTAAGTAGGGGCAATTGTAAGTTGAGGTGCCACTGTATATAACTTGTATTATTTAGCCATGATAGTGTTACAGAAGAGCGTGAGTGTGATAATGACTGTGAACAATGTTCAAATATCAGTGATTCAATGTTGTTCACGATGCTTACAGCACTAGCCACAGCACCACAGTATTATTTCGTCCATCTAGGAATCTTCAAACGACTTCATAGGTTCCTTTACAAAATAAACTTGTTGTCAATTATTTATTTACAGGAGTTAGTGACCAGTAATGTGATAACAGTAGGATTGTGGTGATAATTAGTGCAGTGCATAGTATTATGGGAGGAGGAATTGTGGTGAGGGAGCGAGGGAGAGAATCGAGGTAGCCTCACTGTGTGTGTGTGGCAGCCACTCTTGTTTTACTCATCATACTAGCTTAACCCTTAAATGATGCATTACTATATACCATTTGACACCCACAGGTGCATACAAAAAAAAATTCTTCCTAACCTGTTAAGTCGCATTCCCTGATCACGGTGGAAAAAAATCATTTGTACTTACCGGCGATATAATTGAGCCAACAAGATGGGTGATGATGTCACAGTTTGCATGTTCGCTCATGCACGGTGCATCCCAGAGGCGTCGCGCGTGGCCTTCAAGCAGCCAGAGTTGCCACGAATTTATTTTTGCGTCATTATGTACAGTCTCTAAGCGTGTATTCTTTGCAATATTAGTCACTAATTGTGTTGCACATAATGTTACTTCACAGTTTTTGTCAATATATGTTGCATACATCGAGTATACACATGCGCACACAGACGTTTTCCACTATGGCATTATATTATGTACAGTAACCACAATGTTCATTATTTTATATGTACACACTAGCATGCACTATGTACAGGTTTTTGCACTATTATTGCACATTTAGAAATCTTGGAGTGAGTGGTAGTCGTTGAAGCAGTCGACAGCACACAATGCAACTCCACACCCTTCACACCATGTTTGCACCATTTTACGTTTCTGTTCTCTTCATTTTGTTGTTTTACATACTATGCATGCACGTTGGCCTATTGCACGCTTTCCACCTGCTGGCAAATTCTTTAGTCTGTGTTGCTGAAAGGCATCTATGTGAGCGAGCCTGGGTGTTGCAGCAGGCTGCAACACTGGGTTCATGATTGGTCTTCGTATGCAAGGGACTTCTTGACCAAACTTTGCTAATAACTGTGTTGCAAGTGTAAAAGCAAATGAACGGAAAATAGGTTTACGTCCAGTTTTCACCAGATACAAATTATGGCAGTTCAACATGCTCATGTCTACAAGATGGAAAAACACTTTTTTCGTCCACTTCAATGTTTTTCGCACACACTCGATAGTGCCAATCATCATGTCAGCCTTATCAATCAAACGCATGCTGAGATTGTAGTCAAGAACACAATCTGGCTTATATACTGGTTCTCTCGTTACACAGGTGCACCTTGCCACTGTTCAACATTGTACCCTCATGAACGGTTGTCAGCAGGTTCACTTCTCTCTTGTCTTTCCACCGTACCTAGAGTATTTGATCACATTTCCGTACCTGGAACTCACCAACTGCAAGTCCACCGTCAAACACTGGCATTTCCCTTCTTCGTGCCTTTACTGTGCCCACCAACCCGGTTCTATTTTCAATCAAGAACCTAGCTAGCAATGGACTTGTATAGTAATTATCTGTGTATAGGATGTGGCTCTTGTTCATCCATGGTGCCATCAATGACTTCACCACACTACCCGAGAAACCATGTTCGTCGTTACCGGGAATGTCTACATCGCTAGCTGAATACAAAATCATGTGTAACACATATCCTGTTTCACAGGATACATGTTTCAGGATACTCCTGTATCCTGTGATCCAGGATCACAGGATACAGGAGTCTTATCCCAAGTTCTTTCCCAAGAGGCAGACAAGAGGAGCTCCAGCATATTTCATCAATCCTAAGTATTGTAATACAGGATGATGATAGTGAGTGGTGTCCCAGAGAACATAAAGGTATAGTGCTTTTGAAAAATAGGTGAGATAACAAGAATGTGCCAAGGGAAGTGAAAAATTGGATGCGAAAAAGTTGCCCTAGTGTTTCCAGTGCAGAGAAGAACATTCAAGATGGTCGCCGGCAAGAGGAAATACAAAACAGACCTTGATTTTGCTGGATTCAATGAAGAAAGCATTGATAAAACCAGTCTATACAACAAGTTGGTAAAATTAGATACTATAGTGAACTCTCATGTAGAAATAATTAGTAAATTGAAATTAAGTAATGACCATTTAAATAGCAAAGTTGTATGTCTTGAGGGTTTAGTGAAAGACTTGTGCAAGGATAAGAATCAATTGGAAACAAATTGCAAAGCCATGGAAGAAGAAAATAAACTCTTAAAAATAGCTATGGAAGAAGTTAATGTAAATTTAAACTTAAATGACTACAATAGGTTAGGTAAGGAACAATAGGTTAAGTAAGGAAATTCAACAGGAGAAACAGCTTTTGTCAGCACAGATGGAGGAAGTTACACAGGGAATAGAACAGTGCAAGAAAGATATGCAACTCACCTATGCACAAATGGCCAAGGAGAAGGAAAAAATTTAAGAAGCAGTAAAGGAAGTCAAACACTGCAGCAACCAAGATAAAACAAACATTAGGCTGGAAGTGAGAAAAGAATTGGCATCTAACCCGCAGTTGGGCAATACACAGTTGATCGGAGTAACTCCCTGATAATTTTTGGCAACAAAGAAAAGGAGATATAACATCTAGGTCAGAAAGAGCTGTAGAAGAAGCAAAAGTAGTAGATAAAATTGTTGGCCTCGTGGAAGGTCTTACAACGATAGAGAATGTGTGCGACTACAGGAGAATAGGCAGATATGTAAAAGGGAAAGATCGACCTTTGAGGATCACCCTAAATGGTGCCAAATAGATGGAAAAAGTACTAAGGAATGCTAGAAAATTACAAAGTGATGAGGATGGGAAAGTGTGGTCATTAAGATGAGATCTTTGAAAAGAAGATAGGGAGAAGCTGAAACTGAACCTCGCCGAGGCAAAACGTTTAAATGAGAGCAGGAATGAAGAAGAATTCAATTCTTTTTTGTACAAAGTGATAGGGGTAGGTAGACCAGTAAAGTGGTACATAAAGGCAAACCAACAAAATCATTAGAGAGAGGGGGAGTGAAAAATAAGAAGAGGGGGAACAAGTTCCCGAAGATTGCATACACCAACATAGATGGAGTAAGATCGAAGATACTGGAGTTAAGTGATGTAATACAGCTGCAGACACCAGACATTGTTGCACTCACGGAGACAAAACTTGAAGATGTTATTTTAACACTTTCGCGCCCCCGGCGAAGGTCAGGAAAAAAAAACGTATGTGCGCGCGGCGTTTTTGCCGCTTAAGCGTAAAAACAAAAATGTGTATACTCTTTTTGCTCTCCTGACCTTAGTTCTCAAGCTATGTATTTCCAATAAAATTCTCTAGAAGAACATCAGTAAAAAAAGTCACGAAAGCTATAGAGATACCAGCACGAAATAAATAACTACGAAGATGAGTCGCCGTGAGCGCCCAATAGCAACAAAATGTTTTTACTCTTGGGATTATTATCACCTCTACACTTGTCCTACTGCCTTAATTTTGATATCAATGGACTCCCAATGAAATTCCCAACATGGTGATATGAATATAATCGTAGAATAATGGTCGCGGCCCACCCGCAAGAGTGTGGGAAGTGGGCGCACTGTTACCCGGTAACGGTGACCAGACGACACATGCGCGAAACATTGCTTTGAAAGTTTATACTTATTTCACTGTCCTGATATTATTATTGTATATATGTCATTCATTTTTGTGGCAATGTGTTTGCAATAGAATGTTCTATGAGCTAAATTATACTACACAAACTTGGACCAAATAGGTGTACTTACCAAGGGAAGGCTGGTTGTGGAACAGTAAGTTGAGCATTTGTTCTTCACTCCACCTTCTTCAGGTTCTTCATTCCTGAAGTTGCTCAACAGATGGTTTGTAGGTGGAGTGAAGCTGTTGCGGGTGGTTACTTCTTCACCACCCAATACACCCTTTTCCGGTGGTAATTGGTGTAGCAGGGAATAACACAGAGTGCAACGTTTCAGGTCCTGCATCCTATGTTCGTGTCCTTCCTTTTACCGGACCGTGCGCATACATGACACTTGAGACGTTTGGGCAGTCTGTAAAGTTCATGTTTCAGTTTGTAGTTCATGCGATTTTCTGAATCAACAATAGGGCCAGGTCTTCTCGCTGGAGGTGAAACATTTGAATGAGTCAGATTCATCTGACAAAACAGTTTCGTCAAATGGCAGTGTGGCAGACATCTCGGGTTCAGATGGCAGTGTGGCAGACATCTCGGGTTCAGATGGCAGTGTGGCAGACATCTCGGGTTCAGATTCAGTTGCTGCTTCATCTTGAGGTGGTGTAGTGAACAAAGGCCGCCTCACACCAGATGGTCCGGGAGTTTGCATGGCATCAGCATTGGCAGGAGCTGTGTCATCATTTATGTCTGGAGCGTGCCGCAAGTGTTGAGACAATGTTGTTTTAGGCCACTTCTCTGTGTCCCAGTTCAATAGGGCCCAGATTACCACCTCGTGGAACTGTAGCAATGTTAGCTTTTTTCAATCAGTTGTGTTGTATTTGTACAAAACAAAGGCATTATGCAATGCCATTTGCAGGAAATAAAAGGTTATCTTTTTGGTCCACTTGTGAGTTTTCCTGGTAAAATGGTAATATTTAACCATTTGATCGAAGTGGTCCACACCTTTCATGAACTTATTGTACTCGCAAATTGCAGTAGGTTTGTTCACTGTTACCTGTTGTATTCCACTTGTTCCGTCTCGTTTGCGAATTCCTTTCCTTCGCTGAACTTGCTGAGTGTCTGCATTGTGGATGTTGGTAATTATTGAGACTACTCGCTTGTCTCTCCACAGGAGAATGAAGGTGTTATCTTTGCGGCGGTATACGGTGGTATCCAGTGGAAGTTTACCCTTGGCTAGAGCTTGCAATACCTTTGGGGTGCCACGTAGCATTCTAATTGTGCCACATGTGTACACCCCAAGTTCTCTCAATTTTTCTGTTAGGGTAACCGAGTTGTAGTAATTATCCAAGTACAAATGGTAACCCTTGTTCACTAAAGGCTGAACCAACCCCGTTACTGTATCCACTATCGTCTTACCAATACCTGAGTATACGTCAAAGTCATATATGTACCCAGAGACAGATTCAGCAAGCATATAAAGTTTCACACCATACGTGTCTGGTTTGTTTGGATTGTACACTTTGAACGATTGTCGGCCCCGCCATGCCATTGTACCCTCATCCAAACACAACTCTTTATTTGGGATGTAAACTTGAGCAAACCTCTCTTTCAAGTAATCCATCACTGGCCTCACTTTTATCAACTTATCACGATTGTTTATGGGCACTGCATTGGTATTGAATGTGTGGAAAAACTGGTTTATATGCTGGAAACGTCTCGACGTCATGAACAAGTTGAAGAAACAAGCATGCCATGGCTTTACTGTTTGTCAATACATCCTCATAGATGGGAGCCTGTTTATGCCCATCAATATGCACAGTCCTAGGAATCGCGCCATTTCACTCACCTTCAGTGGTTTCCAAATGTCTGATACATTTTCATTGGCCATCCGGAATAACTGCGAGGCGTACAAATTAGTTTCAATGGTCAAGAATTCAAGGGGGGCACGCGTAATGAACAATTGAATATAAGACAGTGCACTAGTAGGTTTGGGAATTTTCATGTCCAGGATTTCCATTAAAATCATCAACAATTGGAGGAGTATTGCGACGACTCCAGCCATCACCAGCCCCAGCCTGCCGAGTACGTACTGTACGTGTACACCTTTGAGGAGGCTCGGATGAATCCTCCTCACTTTCCTCATCACTTTCAACTTCCATGCTTTTATCACTGCTAGAATCACTTGGCGCAGTTTGTCGTGTGTTCCTACGACGAGCAACATTTCTGGTAGCTACTTTTCTAGGTAGTCTAGATGCACCACGTGTGCGCCGAGATGGAGGAGGAGGAGGGGGTCGCGGTGCCTCCTCTTCCTCGGTGAGAGCCTCAGTCTCCTCATCACTCGTTGCCGTATCATTCCCTCTAGGTCCCTGCACTCCACTATAATCGTTGTAGTATCCAACCTCTTCCTCCAATACCTCTACATCACCTCCAACATCTGATAAATCCTCCACGAGGCCTGGAATTTTCGTTGGTGTGAGCTTCACTCCGCTCCACTTCTTATAAATCATGGTTATTTTGTCAACTTTCGAGGACCTGGAGGCTTCCTTGGGCGTAGAACTGCTTGGGCCTTGACCTGGATCCATTTTTGATGAAGTAATTGGGTATAATCCACACGGAAACGGGTAAAAATGCTCGAGTTTGGCGCGCGAGGGGAGTGTGATCGACTCAAGACACGTGACACGAAAACAATGGGCCCGTCACGTGACCGGGTAGGCCGACGCGCCGGGCGGCCTAGTGGTGAGAAAGAGAACTTCATGGCGCGTCGTTTAAAACAAACCCCAATGAAATCGGATTAAAATTGAATTTTATACAAATATTTTAAAAGAGGACATAATTTTATGTCCACCTAGCGGGAGTGGTGAGGCGAAACAGGACTCCGGGAGGAGTCCTCATCCGCAGAAAGTGTTAAATGAGGTCATATTCCCAAGAGGCTACTCAATTTGGAGACGGGACAGAAAAATTAGGAAAGGCGGTGGCGTTGCTGTGCTGGTGAAAGAACACCGCCAAGCAGCACATGGTCAAAGGAGGAGCTAGATAGTAAACGAGAAGGTCTTGTAACAATAATGAGAGAGATCATAGCGAGAGCGGATAACGATAGATCACGACTGTCGATAGTCGGCGACTTGAACTTGAAATCCATAGACTAGGAAGCATATGAAGCTAAAACAGAAGATTTTTGGACCTGTAAATTTGTAGACCTCATCCTGGAAACATTCTTGTATCAACATGTTAAACAAGCTACGAGGATGAGGGAAGGAGACATTCCCTCCATGCTAGATTTGATATTTACCAGGAAGGAGGAAGAAATATTTGACATTCAGTACCTTCCTTCCTTGGGTAAAAGTGACCATGTCTTTTTGGGAATAAAGTATGCAATGCGTTATAATCTGGAAGAAAATAAGAAGGTTGATGCAATTGAAAAACCTGACTTTAGGAGAGGACATTATGGCAACCTTAGAATTTTTTTTAGTGAGTATAATTGGATAGACTTGTTGCTAGGCAAGGAAGTGAATGAGATGTATGTCAAGTTTTGTGAAATATATGGTAAAGGTATGATATGATATGACAAAATTTTTTATACCAAAACAGAGATGCAAAACTAGGAAACAGGATTGGTTCAACAGAAATTGCGAGTGGGCCACAGACCAAAAGACACAAAAATGGAATCAATACAGGAAGAGGCCAAACCCCCAAACATACCAGCGATACAAAGATGCGAGAAACAACTACACGGCAGTGAGGAGAGATGCAGAAAGAAATTTTGAAAAAGGGATTGCAGACAAATGCAAAACAGAACCAGGTCTATTCTACAAATTCATAAACAACACATTGCAGGTAAATGATAATATTCAGAGGTTGAAAATGGGAAATAGATTCACGGAAAATGAAAAGGAAATGTGTGAAACATTAAACGAAAAGTTCCAAAGTGTGTTTGTACAAAATGAAATCTTCAGGGAACCAGACACAATAAGAATTCCAGAGAACAACATAGAGCACATAGAGGTGTCTAGAGACGAAGTGGAAAAAATGCTCAAGGAGCTATTTAAAAACAAAGCAGTTGGTCCAGATGGAGTTTCACCATGGGTTC
Organism: Procambarus clarkii; assembly: GCF_040958095.1. Lineage (NCBI taxonomy): Eukaryota > Metazoa > Arthropoda > Malacostraca > Decapoda > Cambaridae > Procambarus > Procambarus clarkii. Next base: position 21,149,163 of record NC_091170.1, read on the forward strand.
TGAGAGAATGTGCACTTGAGCTCAGCATTCCACTTCAACTGATTTTTCAGGCATCCCTGTTTACAGGAGTTGTAGCTGATGTGTGGAAAAAGGCTAACATAGTTCCAATCTACAAAAGTGGAAGCAGGGAAGACCCCCTTAATTATAGACCTGTATCATTGACAAGTGAAATAGTCAAAACATTGGAAAAAATAATTAAAACTTAATGAGTAGAACACCTGGAGAGAAATGATATAATATCAGACAGACAGTATGGTTTTCGATCTGGAAGATCCTGTGTATCAAATTTACTCAGTTTCTATGATCGAGCAACAGAGATATTACAGGAAAGAGATGGTTGGGTTGACTGCATCTATCTGGACCTAAAAAAGGCTTTCGACAGAGTTCCACATAAGAGGTTGTTCTGGAAACTGAAAAATATTGGCGGGGTGACAGGTAAGCTTCTAACATGGATAAAAAAATTTCTGACTGATAGAAAAATGAGGGCAGTGATCAACAGCAATGTATCAGACTGGAGAAATGTCACAAGTGGAGTACCACAGGGTTCAGTTCTTGCACCAGTGATGGTTATTGTCTACATAAATGATCTACCAGTTGGTATACAGAATTATATGAACATGTTTGCTGATGATGCTAAGATAATAGGAAGGATAAGAAACTTAGATGATTGTCATGTCCTTCAAGATGACCTGGACAAAATAAGTATATGGAGCACCACTTGGCAAATGGAATTTAATGTTAATAAATGCCATGTTATGGAATGAGGAATAGGAGAACATAGACCCCACACAACCTATATATTATGTGAGAAACCTTTAAAGAATTCTGATAAAGAAAGAGATCTAGGGGTGGTTCTAGATAGAAAACTATCACCTGAGGACAACATAAAGAATATTGTGCGAGGAGCCTATGCCACGCTTTCTAACTTCAGAATTGCTTTTAAATACATGGATGGTGATACACTAAAGAAATTGTTCACGACTTTTGTTAGGCCAAAGCTAGAATATGCAGCAGTTGTGTGGTACCCATATCTTAAGATGCACATCAACAAACTGGAAAAGGTGTAAAGACATGCTACTAAGTGGCTCCCAGAACTGAAGGGCAAGAGCTATGAGGAGAGGTTAGAGGCATTAAAAATGCCAAAACTAGAAGACAAGAAAAAGAAGTGATACGATCACTACATACAAAATAGTAACAGGAATTGATAAAATCGTTAGGGAAGATTTCCTGAGACCCAGAACTTTAAGAACAAGAGGTCATAGATTTAACCCTTAAAGTGCGTATCACGTCATATGACGTGTTGGACGTTGTTCCAGTCAACTGCGCATCACATCATATGACGTGTTGGAGTACTACGCAAGATTTAAACGGCCCGCGGATACATTGGGTTCACCACAAATTCATCAGGGCTCTTGTAAACAGACACCATTTAAAAAAAAAAAATCGTGGACCAAACTCCCGGGTGTTATTGGCCTCAGTATTGAGTGAGCAACCAAGCCTGATGCACGCAGCATGAGCTAACAGCACTGCTGTTCAGCTTGTGACCACAGCATCGCCTAAAAATGCCAAAATATACTTGTTCATGCTATTATGTAGCGATGATATTATTACAGAACACCCCTGACTGTGATAAAACTGACCAGGGTTCTGATAATAGCAGGATTGTGGTGATATTTAGCACTGTGCGCCATGGAGGGAGGAGTAAGGCTGTGGGAGGGAGGGTTGTGGCATCGTTTTCTGACTGTGTGTGGCTACCATTTATTGACTGCACTCACCATACCAGCTTAGTGGTTCGATATGGTGAACACAAATATAGATAATTATATATAACGTGTGTATAGTGTGAGATAACAGAGAGAGGAGTAGGTTGGGAGCCACCATTTTGGTGAGGGAGGAGCGTCGTCTGCACGACTTGGCATGGTGTTTACTGATGGCCACTATGGTCTTTGGGCACCATACCAGCTTATTTGTTCAGGTATGGTGAATAAAACAGGTAGATACTTATATATAATGTGTGTATATAGCGTAATAACACCACAAACAATATTGTTGAAGGACAAATATTAGTGCGTCTGGCCTTGAGGGCGGCCGCCGATCAGCTGACTGTGTGAGTAGCTACGTCTTATGGCCTTTACTCACTATACAAGCTTAGATGTACAGTTATGGTGAACAATACATGTAAATACGTATATATAACGTCTGTGTATAGTGAATAAATACAGAAAAAGTATTGTGGGAGGTGAATGAGGGTGAGTGAGGTGGTGTTGAGGGAGGGAGTGGCAGTGAGTGGCTCGCTAGTGTTTGGCGGTCACTCCTCGTTGCTTTTTGACTCACAAGACCAACTTAGTAGTTCGTTATGGTGTACAAAACATGCAAATACTTATATATAACCTGTGTATATAGTGTAACAACAGCAAAACTATTTGTTTATTGTTTTATGAACATAATAATTGAATCACTAATATGCACACCATAATTTTGAGTATAGCGATGGTTCACACATTTTATAATATAAATATACCACAATTCACTGTATGGAATAATATTACTGCAAAAAAACTAAGAAAAAATCAATCAGAGACATTGAAATAATTAGGTAATAATATATTTGTGGCAACTGCCGTCTGACAGCTCAGGCGGAGTAGACCTCGTCTGGCGAAGGCTCTGCCAACGCCCCTTTTTTGCCACACTTCCCTACCCTATTGCGGCTAAAATATGCCACCTACGATTTTTTTGTTATTTTTTCCGTGATCAGGGAACAAAAATGAACACTTCTATAAGACGAAAGAATTTTTTGGATTTTTTGTTTTTGTTGCGCCTGTGGGTGTGAATTCCATTTGGGCCCCTAGCGGTTTGAGGGTTAACCCTTAACATGCTCGGGGTCTAATATCCTGCCATCCAGCACAGGCGCATATCATTTTGAAAAAAAAAAAATTTTTTTTTTTTTTGCTAATTTGTTAACCCTTAAAGTGCGCATCACTTCATATGAAGTGTAAATCGTTTTACCAGTCAACTGCGCTTCACTTCATATGAAGTGTATGGGTACTGCGCACGATTTGAATGGCCCGCGGTGTAGCTGGGGGTCCCATACGCTGCCCAGGGGCTCTAGTAAACAGCGGCCATTTTGAAAAAAAATCCCGCTCACGATCCAAAGGCATGGGAGGCCTCAGTTTAGCGAGAGTCACCATGGCGAGCGCACGGTCAAATGCCTCACGGGCACGCACCACTCAGTCCCTCACCCCAGAGCAAATAGCCCACGAATTATTCTCTGAAGGTGAAGAAAGTGTGTTTGACGATTCAGACAACGATGAGGATTATACACAGTTGTCGGGTGATAGTAGCAGCAGCAGTGAAAGTGAGAATGACCGCCATGCCATGGCGAGGCCTATACGCTCACCGATGCCTTCTCCCCCAGTTTCTACCCCAATTCTACCACGACCTCACAGTTCCTGTGGATATTTTCTGTTTGAGGGTGACGAGTCAGAGGGAGGTGACTCCTTTTCTGGGTTTAGTGACTCAGATCAAAGTTTTATTGAGCCTGTGGCTGGTACCAGTGGTGTAACTGGGCGAGAAATTGTCGCGTCAGCAGCATCTCGCCCGGCCAAGCGCCACCGCATGGCACCACATGGGGGATCAAGACCCTCGTGTTCACGTGCATCGACCTCACGTGCACCCACCTCACGTGCACCCTACCTCACTTGCACGTAGCCGCCGTGCTTCTCGCAGACGGTATTCAGCTCCTGGTCGCCGGTATGCATCGCTTCCTCGCCGTCTTTCCTCTGCATCTCGCAGGACGCCTGGTGTACTTGAGTGGAGTGATGGTGACGATTTTATTCCTAATATTCCTCACTTTGACGATAATGATGTAGGGATTACAAACCTTTTCCCTAATCAAGGTGAGGACATGGCTGAGATGGAATATTTTACAGCATTCTATGATGAACCACTCATGGAATACATTGTACACCAAACGAACCTGCATGCTGCTTACCTGACTGAGAGGGAAATCACAGAATTTTCACGACTGCAGCGTTGGAAAAATACCACAGTGGCGGAAATGTATGTGTTTTTGGCACTCTGTTTGTTGATGAAGCACTGTCACAAACATGCAATAAATGACTATTGGAGCAAGGACAAGACAATACCAACACCTTTATTCGGGAAATATATGTCACGAGACAGGTTTCAGATACTCCTCAGGTGTCTACATTTTGGAAGTGTTCAGGACCGAACACCTGATGATAGACTGTGGCGAGTGAGGCACTACATGAACGATGTTATTGGAAAATTCAGAGATTTTTACGTACCAGCACAGAAGCTGGTGGTTGATGAATCTCTCATACTTTTCAAGGGACGTGTTCCATTCAAACAGTACATTCCCTCAAAACGAAACCGATTTGGCCTGAAATTTTTTGTTCTTTGTGATTGTGAGACAGGATACGTGTTACACATGATTCTGTACTCGGCTAGTGATGTAGACATTCCCGGTAACGACGAACATGGATTCTCGGGGAGTGTAGTGAAGACCATCATGGCTCCGTGGATGAACAAGGGACACATTTTATACACAGATAATTACTATACAAGTCCCTTGCTAGCTCGGTTCTTGCTAGAAAATAGAACCGGATTGGTTGGTACAGTAAAGCCACAACGAAGGGAAATGCCTGTGTTTGACAACGACATTGCAGTTGGTGAGTGTCAGAGAAGGAAAAGTGATAACATTCTGTCAGTTCGGTGGAAAGACAAAAGAGAGGTGAACTTGTTGACAACAATTCATGATGGAACAATGGTGAACAGTGGGAAAGTGAGCCATAAAACAAACGCACCACTATATAAGCCAGACTGTGTTTTAGACTATAATATCAACATGCGGTTGATTGATAAATCAGACATGATGATTGGCACTGCAGAGTGTGTGCGGAAGACATGTAGGTGGACGAAAAAAATGTTCTTCCATCTTGTGGACATGAGCATGCTGAACTGTTTCAACATGTACCTTGTGAGAACTGGACGTAAGCCCACTTTCCATGACTTTGTATTTGATGCTGCAATACTGTTATTAGGAAAGTTTGCAAAAGATGTCCCAGGTATTCAGCGGCCCATCATAAACCCACTGTTGCAGCATGCTGGTACTCCACGCCTCACTCACACTGAAGGCTTCCTAGCACACAAACTTAAGTATTTGCCACCTGGTGTGAAGCGTGCAATAGCCCAACGTGATTGCTTGGTGTGTAAAACAACGACACGTAGAGACAAGAAACGGAAGCTTGTGCAAACATGGTGTGAAACGTGTGGTATCCCATTATGTGCTGTCGACTGCTTCAATGACTACCACAGTCTAGAAATCTTCTAAGTGTGCTTCAAAGTGTGTATAGCGAGTGCGAGTGTGTAAATATGTAAACATATAAGCAGATAGCATGTGCGTGTGTGTAAATATATACATATATAAGTAGAACATACAATATAATAGACTGTAATGACATATTATATTGCCGTAATTGAAAGCATTTGTGTGCGCCTGTGTATACTCAAATATGCAACAATTATTGATACAAAATATGTTCAAACAGTATTTGAAACACAATTAGTGAAAAAAAATTAGATAAAATGTGCTTAGACATTGTAAATAAATAGCGCGAAAATATATTTGTGGCAACTCTGGCTGTTTGAGGACCGCGCGCAACACCTCCCGGGCGTGTACTGCATGAGCGAACATGCAGATTGTGACGTCATCACCGTCCTTCTCGGCTCTATTGCAACAAAAGTAAGTACAATAGAATTTTTTTTTTATTTTTCCCGTGATCAGTGAACAGAACTTAACAGATTAGCAAAAAAAAAAAATTTTTTTTTTTTCAAAATGACATGCGCCTGTGTGGATGGCAGGATATTAGACCCCGAGCATGTTAAGGGTTAAGTTCTGTTCACTGATCACGGGAGAAATAAAAAAAAAATTCTATTGTACTTACTTTTGTTGCAATAGAGCCGAAAAAAGCTCGCTGATGACGACACAATCTGCATGTTTGCTCATGCAGTACACGCCCAGGAGGTGTTGCGCGCGGTCCTCAAACAGCCGGAGTTGCCACAAATATATTTTCGCGCTAATTATTTACAATGTCTAAGCGCATTTTATCTAAATTTTTTTCACTAATTGTGTTTCAAATACTGTTTGAACATATTTTGTATCAATAATTGTTGCATATTTGAGTATACACAGGCGCACACAAATGTTTTCAATTACGGCAATATAATATGTTATTACAGTCTATTATATTGTATGTTCTGCTTATATTTGTATATATTTACACACACGCACACGCTATCTGCTTATATGTTTACATATTTACACACTCGCACACACTATACACACTTTGAAGCACACTTAGAAGATTTCTAGACTGTGGTAGTCATTGAAGCAGTCGACAGCACATAATGGGATACCACACGTTTCACACCATGTTTGCACAAGCATCCGTTTCTTGTCTCTACGTGTCGTTGTTTTACACACCAAGCAATCACGTTGGGCTATTGCACGCTTCCCACCAGGTGGCAAATACTTAAGTTTGTGTGCTAGGAAGCCTTCAGTGTGAGCGAGGCGTGGAGTACCAGCATGCTGCAACAGTGGGTTTATGATGGGCCTGCTGAATACCTGGGACATCTTTTGCAAACTTTCCTAATAACTGTATTGCAGCATCAAATACAAAGTCACGGAAAGTGGGCTTCCGTCCAGTTCTCACAAGGTACATGTTGAAACAGTTCAGCATGCTCATGTCCACAATATGGAAGAACACTTTTTTTGTCCACCTACATGTCTTCCGCACACACTCTGCAGTGCCAATCATCATGTCTGATTTATCAATCAACCGCATGTTGATATTATAGTCTAAAACACAGTCTGGCTTATATAGTGGTGCGTTTGTTTTATGGCTCACTTTCCCACTGTTCACCATTGTTCCATCATGAATTGTTGTCAACAAGTTCACCTCTCTTTTGTCTTTCCACCGAACTGACAGAATGTTATCACTTTTCCTTCTCTGACACTCACCAACTGCAATGTCGTTGTCAAACACAGGCATTTCCCTTCGTTGTGGCTTTACTGTACCAACCAATCCGGTTCTATTTTCTACCAAGAACCGAGCTAGCAAGGGACTTGTATAGTAATTATCTGTGTATAAAATGTGTCCCTTGTTCATCCACGGAGCCATGATGGTCTTCACTACACTCCCCGAGAATCCATGTTCGTCATTACCGGGAATGTCTACATCACTAGCCGAGTACAGAATCATGTGTAACACGTATCCTGTCTCACAATTACAAAGAACAAAAAATTTCAGGCCAAATCGGTTTCGTTTTGAGGGAATGTACTGTTTGAATGGAACACGTCCCTTGAAAAGTACAAGAGATTCATCAACCACCAGCTTCTGTGCTGGTACGTAAAAATCTCTGAATTTTCCAATAACATCGTTCATGTAGTGCCTCTACTCGCCACAGTCCATCATCAGGTGTTCGGTCCTGAACACTTCCAAAATGTAGACACCTGAGGAGTATCTGAAACCTGTCTCGTGACATATATTTCCCGAATAAAGGTGTTGGTATTGTCTTGTCCTTGCTCCAATAGTCACTTATTGCATGTTTGTGACAGTGCTTCATCAACAAACAGTGCCAAAAACACATACATTTCCGCCACTGTGGTATTTTTCCAATGCTGCAGTCGTGAAAATTCTGTGATTTCCCTTTCAATCAGGTAAGCAGCATGCAGGTTCGTTTGGTGTACAATGTATTCCACGAGTGGTTCATCATAGAATGCTGTAAAATATTCCATCTCAGCCATGTCCTCACCTTATTTAGGGAAAAGGTTTGTAATCCCTACATCTTTATCGTCAAAGTGAGGAATATTAGGAATAAAATCGTCACCATCACTCCACTCAAGTACACCAGGCGTCCTGCGAGATGCAGAGGAAAGACGGTGAGGAAGCGATGCATACCGGCGACCAGGAGCTGAATACCGTCTGCGAGAAGCACGGGGGCTACGTGCAAGTGAGGTGGGTGCACGTGAGGTGGGTGCACGTGAGGTCGATGCACGTGAACACGAGGGTCTTGGTCCCTCATGTGGTGCCATGCGGTGGCGCTTGGCCGGGCGAGATGCTGCTGACGCGACAATTTCTCGCCCAGTTACACCACTGGTACCAGCCACAGGCTCAATAAAACTTTGATCTGAGTCACTAAACCCAGAAAAGGAGTCACCTCCCTCTGACTCGTCACCCTCAAATAGAAAATATCCACAGGAACTGTGAGGTCGTGGTAGAATTGGGGTAGAAACTGGCCGAGGAGGCATGAGTGAGCGTAGAGGCCTCGCCATGGCATGGCGGTCATTCTCACTTTCACTGCTGCTGCTACTATCACCCGACAACTGTGTATAATCCTCATCGTTGTCTGAATCGTCAAACACACTTTCTTCACCTTCAGAGAATAATTCGTGGGCTATTTGCTCTGGGGTGAGGGACTGAGTGGTGCGTGCCCGTGAGGCGTTTGACCGTGCGCTCGCCATGGTGACTCTTGCTAAACTGAGGCCTCCCATGCCTTCGGTTCGTGAGCGGGAATTTTTTTCAAAATGGCCGCTGTTTACTAGAGTCCCTGGGCAGCGTATGGGACCCCCAGCTACACCGCAGGCCATTCAAATCGTGCGCGGTACCCATAATCGTCATATGACGTGAAGCGCAGTTGACTGGTAAAACGATTTACACTTCATATGAAGTGATGCGCACTTTAAGGGTTAATGAATTTATATTCATATCATATCTGGCACTCTCAGGGTATTGAGGCTAAAAGTCTGCACTACACAACTCAACTGTTAAGGTGAGTACAGTAAAACACAGAAACAATTTATTACTAGATTTATAAACTAGATTTTAGATTTAGAAAGATTACATAAATTAAGGTAAAAAAAAAAATTTTTTTTTTTTGGGGGGGGGGGAGGGGGTCGGAGGGTTTTTTGGGGGGCCGGACGGATGGAACGAATTCCGCATTGGAACGAATCGGCCTCGCCCCATATAGTTCGTTCAAGTGAGGACACACTGTATATATATATATATATATATATATATATATATATATATATATATATATATATATATATGTCGTACCTAGTAGCCAGAACTCACTTCTCAGCCTACTATGCAAGGCCCGATTTGCCTAATAAGCCAAGTTTTCATGAATTAATTGTTTTTCGACTACCTAACCTACCTAACCTAACCTAACCTAACTTTTTCGGCTACCTAACCTAACCTAACCAATAAAGATAGGTTAGGTTAGGTTAGGTAGGGTTGGTTAGGTTCGGTCATATATCTACTTTAATTTTATCTCCAATAAAAAACAATTGACCTCATACATAATGAAATGGGTAACTTTATCATTTCATAAGAAAAAAAATAGAGAAAATATATTAATTCAGGAAAACTTGGCTTATTAGGCAAATCGGGCCATGCATAGTAGGCTGAGAAGTGAGTTCTGGCTACTAGGTACGACATATATATATATATATATATATATAATCTTTGGACAACACCCACCAGTGGGACTCGAACCCAGAAAGCACAACTACCTTCCAGTAGCTGGCATAACTAGTATGCTTTAACCCACTACACCATCAGACCTTACAAAAGAAGTAGATAGTTCGAGATATATATCTCAAACATCTCCACTTCCCGAAGGCACCAGATGAGTGTGGGGTCAGTCTGCATTTTCCATCAAGCCACTGTCAATGTGAGAGAACTCGTGTCCAGCTTATAAGCCTATACTTGCATAAACCACAAGTGAAGATTAATAATCTTTGGACAACACCCACCAGTGGGACTCGAACCCAGAAAGCACAACTACCTTCCAGTAGCTGGCATAACTAGTATGCTTTAATCCACTACACCATCAGACCTTACAAAAGAAGTAGATAGTTCGAGATATATATCTCAAACATCTCCACTTCCCGAAGGCACCAGATGAGTGTGGGGTCAGTCTGCATTTTCCATCAAGCCACTGTCAATGTGAGAGAACTCGTGTCCAGCTTATAAGCCTATACTTGCATAAACCACAAGTGAAGATTAATAATCTTTGGACAACACCCACCAGTGGGACTCGAACCCAGAAAGCACAACTACCTTCCAGTAGCTGGCATAACTAGTATGCTTTAATCCACTACACCATCAGACCTTACAAAAGAAGTAGATAGTTCGAGATATATATCTCAAACATCTCCACTTCCCGAAGGCACCAGATGAGTGTGGGGTCAGTCTGCATTTTCCATCAAGCCACTGTCAATGTGAGAGAACTCGTGTCCAGCTTATAAGCCTATACTTGCATAAACCACAAGTGAAGATTAATAATCTTTGGACAACACCCACCAGTGGGACTCGAACCCACAAGTGAAGATTATTAATCTTCACTTGTGGTTTATGCAAGTATAGGCTTATAAGCTGGACACGAGTTCTCTCACATTGACAGTGGCTTGATGGAAAATGCAGACTGACCCCACACTCATCTGGTGCCTTCGGGAAGTGGAGATGTTTGAGATATATATCTCGAACTATCTACTTCTTTTGTAAGGTCTGATGGTGTAGTGGGTTAAAGCATACTAGTTATGCCAGCTACTGGAAGGTAGTTGTGCTTTCTGGGTTCGAGTCCCACTGGTGGGTGTTGTCCAAAGATTATTAATCTTCACTTGTGGTTTATGCAAGTATAGGCTTATAAGCTGGACACGAGTTCTCTCACATTGACAGTGGCTTGATGGAAAATGCAGACTGACCCCACACTCATCTGGTGCCTTCGGGAAGTGGAGATGTTTGAGATATATATCTCGAACTATCTACTTCTTTTGTAAGGTCTGATGGTGTAGTGGGTTAAAGCATACTAGTTATGCCAGCTACTGGAAGGTAGTTGTGCTTTCTGGGTTCGAGTCCCACTGGTGGGTGTTGTCCAAAGATTATTAATCTTCACTTGTGGGTTATGCAAGTATAGGCTTATAAGCTGGACACGAGTTCTCTCACATTGACAGTGGCTTGATGGAAAATGCAGACTGACCCCACACTCATCTGGTGCCTTCGGGAAGTGGAGATGTTTGAGATATATATCTCGAACTATCTACTTCTTTTGTAAGGTCTGATGGTGTAGTGGGTTAAAGCATACTAGTTATGCCAGCTACTGGAAGGTAGTTGTGCTTTCTGGGTTCGAGTCCCACTGGTGGGTGTTGTCCAAAGATTATTAATCTTCACTTGTGGTTTATGCAAGTATAGGCTTATATATATATATATATATATATAAATATATATATATATATATATATATATATATATATATATATATATATATATATATATATATATATATATATATATATATATATATATATATATTATTAAACATGACCGAAAAAGTATGCTTAATAATTCTAACACAAATTTTCTCGATCTTTCTTATGTTTCTTTTCACTGTTGATGGTAATTGAAAAATCAATTCTCCAAAATTCATTTTTATTTCTAGTCTGACGCGACACTTGAACGCGTTTCATAATAACTTATTACATTTTCAAAGACTTTTAGTTTACACACACACAACTATTACCTGCAAACACTAAACAGAGTTCTTAATTATGATATGATTTAAACAGCTTTTATTTTTCATTTTATACCCGCATTTTGGGTGATGTGATATGTTACAACAGTTTTGGATGAGGTGAACAAAACTTTCAACACAGGATAGAACACGAAACAATGGGTATTGAAGGTAAGAATGGAAGTAACTGCAGAAGGGCCTATTGGCCCATATTTCTTGATGCTTCTATATTGGAGTCTTGAAGTGGGTAGAATATAGCTGTGCATTAATTGGCTGTTGATTGATGGTGTTGACTTCTTGATGTGTAGTGCCTCGCAGATGTCAAGCCGCCTGCTATCGCTGTATCTATCGATGATTTCTGTATTGTTTGCTAAGATTTCTCTGGTGATGGTTTGGTTGTGGGAAGAGATTATATGTTCTTTAATGGAGCCCTGTTGCTTATGCATCGTTAATCGCCTGAAAAGAGTTCTTTGAGGCTTACAGTCCCCAAGTGTTCACTTGAAGGCATAGACGACGTTGGTCTCTTTTAAAGCTTTCTGCTTTGTGTCTGGAGAGTTTCTCATGAGTAGGTTGTTCGTTATTTTGGTTTTATAGTAAATCGTAGTTGTATCTTCTGATTTTTGTCTGTAGGGATACTGTTTCTATTAACAATATCTTTCAGGACCCTTTCCTCCGTTTTATGAGCTGTGGAAAAGAAGTTCCTGTAAAATAGTCTAATAGGGGGTATAGGTGTTGTGTTAGTTGTCTCTTCAGAGGTTGCATGGCGTTTTACCTTCCTTCTTATGATGTCTTCAACAAAACCATTGGAGAAACCGTTGTTGACTAGGACCTGCCTTACCATACAGAGTTCTTCGTCGACTTGCTTCCATCCTGAGCTGTGGCTGAGAGCACGGTCGACATAAGCGTTAACAACACTCCTCTTGTACCTGTCTGGGCAGTCACTGTTGGCATTTAGGCACATTCCTATGTTTGTTTCCTTAGTGTAGACTGCAGTGTGGAAACCTCCGCTCCTTTCCATGACTGTTACATCTAGAAAGGGCAGCTTCCCATCCTTCTCCATCTCGTAAGTGAAACGCAACACAGAATTCTGCTCAAATGCCTCCTTCAGCTCCTGCAGATGTCTGACATCAGGTACCTGTGTAAAAATGTCGTCAATATACCTGCAGTATATGGCCGATTTCAAGTTCATGTCGACTAAGACCTTTTGCTCGATAGTACCCATGTAGAAGTTCGCAAACAGGACACCTAGGGGAGAACCCATGGCGACCCCATTTACTTGCTTATACATGTGCCCATCCGGGCTCAAGAAGGGTGCCTCTTTAGTACAAGCTTGGAGTAGTTTCCTTAGAATGTTTTCTGGTATGTCAAGAGGAGTACAGGCCGGATCATGATACACTCTGTCCGCTATCATCCCGATTGTTTCATCCACATGTACGTTGGTAAACAGTGATTCTAAGTCCAACGAGGCTCTTATCCCTGTGGCCCGTATTCCCTGAAGTCAACAAATTCCTTTGGAGACTTCAGGCTGAAGGCGCAAGGGACATAAGGAAACATGACTCAAGAAGGGTGCCTCTTTAGTACAAGCTTGGAGTAGTTTCCTTAGAATGTACAAGATGGAGAAGGATGGGAAGCTGCCCTTTCTAGATGTAACAGTCATGGAAAGGAGCGGAGGTTTCCACACTGCAGTTTACACTAAGGAAACATAGGCATATGCCTAAATGCCAACAGTGACTGCCCAGACAGGTACAAGAGGAGTGTTGTTAACACTTATGTCGACCGTGCTCTCAGCCACAGCTCAGGATGGAAGCAAGTCGATGAAGAACTCTGTAGGGTAAGGCAGGTCCTAGTCAACAATGGCTTCTCCAATGGTTTCGTTGAAGACATCATAAGAAGGAAGGTAAAATGCCATGCAACCTCTGAAGAGACAACTAACACAACACCTATACCCCCTATTAGACTATTTTACAGGAACTTCTTTTCCACAGCTCATAAAACGGAGGAAAGGGTCCTGAAAGATATTGTTAATAGAAACGTTATCCCTACAGACAAAAATCAGAAGATACAACTACGATTTACTATAAAACCAAAAAAACGAACAACCTACTCATGAGAAACTCTCCAGACACAAAGCAGAATGCTTTAAAAGAGACCAACGTCGTCTATGCCTTCAAATGCTCACTTGGGGACTGTAAGCCTCAAAGAACTCAGTATATAGGCAAGACAACAACATCTCTTTCCAGGCGATTAACGATGCATAAGCAACAGGGCTCCATTAACCTTTCAACTGCGCAAATCATATATATATGATATCAGTGACAAAACCGAAACCGCGCACGTCATATATAAATGATTTCGTGCCTAGTGCTATAATTTCAACACCCCGCCTGGGATAGGGACAGCTATAGTACAGCTACGACCGATAGTTGCCAGATGCCACCTAGAAAAAAAATCCAGGCCAACATACTTGGGTGTTACAGCGTCAGTATTGAGCAAGCCACCAAGGCTGGCGCACGCAGCACGAGCTCACAGCACCGCTGTTCAGCTTGTGACCACAGCATCGCCTACAAATGCCATAATATATGTGATACTGCTATTATTTAGCAGTGATAGTATTACTGAAGCCCCCTGACTCTGATAAAACTGACCAGGATTCTGATAATAGCATGATTGTGGTGATATTTAGTGCTGTGCTCCATGGAGGGAGGAGTAAGGCTGTGGAGAGAGGGTTGTGGCATCTTCTTCTGACTGTGTGTGGCCACCATTTAATGACTGCACTCACCATACCAGCTTAGTGGTTCGCTATGGTGAACACAAATGTAGATACTTATATATAACGTGTGTATAGTGTGAGACAACAGCGAGAGGAGTAGGTTGGGAGCCGCTATTTTTGTGAGGGAGGAGCGTCGTCTGCACAACTTGGCATGCTCGGTCCGTCTAATTACCACAAGATACACAAGCTTCAGAAAGTTTCAGAAAGCTTATGTTAGTAATGAATAATATGATATATTTACTCATTAAAATGTTGGTGCTGAATGTACAACACGAGAAAACATAATTTTAATCTGAAAAAGTATATTTTTATTAAGAAATTAGACGAAAATAAAGAGCTGGTGACGCCAAATAAAGTCGACGATCCAAGCGTCGGTTAGGTTAGGTTAGGTTAGGTTTGGTTAGGTTTGGTTTGGTTAAGTTAGGTTAGGTTAGGTTAGGTTAGTTTAGGTTAGGTCAGCCTAACCTAACATATCATATTTATTCATTACTAACGTATTGCCAGGAAGCTTTCTGAAGCTTTCTGAAGCTTGTGTAGCTTGTGGTAATTAGACGGACCCGGCATGTTGTTTACTGATGGCCATTATGGTCTTTGGGCACCATACCAGCTTACTTGTACAGGTATGGTGAATAAAACAGGTAGATACTTATATATAATGTGTGTGTATAGAGTAATAACACCACAAACAATATTGTTAGAGGAGAAATATTAGTACGTCTGGCCTTGAGGGCGGCCACCGATCAGCTGTGTGAGTAGCTACGTCTTTGTGCCTTTACTCACCATACAGGCTTAGATGTACAGTTATGGTGAACAAAGCATGTAAATACGCATATATAACGTCTGTGTATAGTAAATAAATGCAAAAACAGTATTGTGGGAGGAGAATGAGGGTAAGTGAGGTGGTGTTGAGGGAAGGAGTGGCAGTGAGTGGCTCGCTGGTGTGTGGCGGTCACTCCTCGTTGCTTTTTGACTTACAAGACCAACTTAGTAGTTCGTTATAGTGAACAAAACATGCAGATACTTATATATAACCTGTGTATATAGTGTAACAACAGGAAAACTATTTGTTTATTGTTTTATGAACATAATAATTGAATCACTAATATGCACACCATAATTTTGAGTACAGCAATGGTTCACATATTTTATTATATAAATATACCATAATTCACTCTATGGAATAATATTACTGCAAAAAACTAAGAAAAAATCAGAGACATTGAAATAATTAGGTAATAATATATTTGTGGCAACTGCCGTCTGACAGCTCGGGCGGAGTAGACCTCGTCTGGCGAAGGCTCTGCCAACGCCCCTTTTTTGCCACACTTCCCTACCCTATTGGGGCTAAAATATACCACCTACGATTTTTTTTGTTATTTTTTCCGTGATCAGGGAACAAAAATGAACACTTCTATACGACGAAAAAAAAAATTGATTTTTTTTGGTTGTTGTTGCGCCTGTGGGTGTGAATTCCATTTGGGCCCCTAGCGGTTTGAGGGTTAAGGAACATATAATCTCTTCCCACAACCAGACCATCACCAGAGAAATCTTAGCAAACAACACAGAAATCATCAATAGATACAGCGATAGCAGGCGGCTTGACATCTGCGAGGCACTACACATCAAGAAGTCAACACCAGCAATCAACAGCCAACTAATGCACAACTATATTCTACCCACTTCAAGACTCCGCTCCAATATAGAAGCATCAAGAAATATGGGCCAATAGGCCCTCTGCAGTTACTTCCATCCTTACCTTCAGTTTACCCAATTAATACCCATTGTTTCGTGTTCTGTCCTGTGTTGAAAGTTTTGTTCACCTCATCCAAAACTGATTGTAACATATCACCTCACCCAAAATGTGGGTATAAAATAAAAGCTGTTTAAATCATAGCGGAATGTGAAGCTACTGAACCCCTGCGCATCAAACTCAACATTAATCCAATGACAGCAGCTGCATTAGATGCGCATTCCACCGTGACTACAATGATTAGAAAAGCTGTTGAGGAATGGGACTCATTAGTGAGCATTCTGCATCTACATCCGCCACCAAGATAATGTTAATAAAACAAGATTAAAACCAGTGCAATAAAACAGAAGCGACAAATAAGCAGGGAAAAACGAGAAGTCCTCTCCTTCATTTTAAACTTAGACCTAAATATCACAGGAAAAAGGTTATCATGTATAACCAAATTCAATTACGGGCTCACCATAGCCCGTGCTACATGGACACTCCGTCCTGAATAGCTAAATCTTTAACAACAACAACAAATCATAGCGTAGTAAGAACTCTGTTTAGTGTTTGCAGGTTATAGTTGTGTGTGTGTAAACTAAAAGCCTTTAAAAATGTAATAAGTTATTACGAAACGTGTTCAAGTGTCGCGTCAGACTAGAAATAAAAATGAATTTTGGAGAATTGATTTTTCAATTACCATCAACAGTGAAGAGAAACATAAGAAATATTGAGAAAATTTGTGTTAGAATTATTAATCTTACTTTTTCGATCATATTTAATAATATATATCTACAGGAAAAACTGCTACCAAAATATACTAATATATATATATATATATATATATATATATATATATATATATATATATATATATATATATATACAGGCATACCTCAGAATGCGAGTTTAATCCGTTCCTGGAGACGCCTCGCCTTCCGAAAACTCGCATTCCGAAGTTAATTTCCCCATAAGAAATAAAGGGAAATGAATTAATCCGTTCCTGACTACCCCAAAAACCCCACATCAAACTAAATTTTTATACCTAATTCATCTAAATAAACCTACAAAAGTATGTTCCAGTTATTACTTACCTTACTGTCGAGTGCTGTAGGCGTATGGAAGATGGTGAGGAGGGGGGAGGAGGAGAGGAGTTAGTGTTTGGAAGGGGAGTCCCCTTCCATAATCACATCAGGCAGTGAGGACCTTTCTGGTGTGCTCTCCCTGGGACGTTTAACCTGAGTGCCACTAGGTCCTGGTTGAGGTTCACTGCTCGATTTCTTCACCAAATATTTGTCCATGAAAGCTTGCTTTTCCCTTCTTCGCAAGCTCTCTCTGTAGTAAGGCATCACACTGTCATTGAAAAGATTAAGACAACGGCCTACTACAGTTTTGTCTGGGTGAGTGTGTTCAATAGTTGTTTGAATCTCTTCCCACATCTGACACACCTTCTTCATTACTGCAGAAGGGACATTCGCTGGTGCTGTTGCCACCACCTCCTCCTCCACTGCAGAATCATTCGCTGCTGTGTTGGCTTCCTGTTCCTGTTGAAGGGCTAGGAGTTCTTCGGTGGTCAGTTCTTCGTTGTATTCTTCCACCAACTCCTCCACATCATCACCATCCAATTCCAAGCCCATTTTCTGGCCTAGACTAACAATTTCCTCAACAATAGGCGCATCATTTATAGGCTCAAACCCCTCAAAGTCTAGTTCTCTCACACCTTCAGGCCACAATTTTCTCCAGCCAGAGATCAGGGTTCTTTGAGTCACTTCTTGCCAGGCTTTGTCAACGAGTTTTAAAGCACTAAAAATGTTAAAATGCTCTCTCCAGAACTCTTTGAGGGTGAGGTTTGTGGCTTCAGTCACTTCAAAACATTTCCGGAAAAGTGCCCTTTCATACAGTTTCTTAAAATTCGCTATGATTTTCTGGTCCATAGGCTGAATTAGAGGAGTGGTGTTAGGAGGAAGGAATTTAACTGTGAGGAATTTATTGCATTGAGGCATCAAATCATCTTCCAAGCCTGGAGGATGAGCAGGAGCATTGTCAAGGAGAAGCACGGCTCTGAGTGGCAATTGTTTCTCCTGCAGATATTTTTCTATGGCAGGGCACAGCACTTCATTCACCCACTCCGAAAAAATAAGCCTAGTCACCCATGCTTTTTTATTAGACTTCCACATCACAGACAAACGGGTTTTCTGCACATTATACTGTTTGAAAACCCTTGGATTTTCAGAATGATACACTAGCAAGGGTTTAATTTTTAAATCGCCACTCGCATTTGAACACAGCACAAGCGTAAACCTATCTTTCATAGGCTTGTGTCCAGGCAAGGATTTTTCCTCCTTGGTAATGTATGTCCTCTTAGGCATTCTTTTCCAAAACAGTCCTGTTTCGTCACAATTAAACACTTGTTGCGGTAGGTATCCCTCAGCCTCTGCAAACTCTTTAAATTCGTCAATAAATCGTCCAGCGGCTGGTTTGTCTGAGCTGGCTGCCTCCCCATGCCTTGTAACACTATGGATACCACTTCTCTTTCTAAATTTTTCAAACCAGCCCCTGCTTGCCTTAAACTCTTTCTTTTCTGCATCACTCGTTGCAGGGGTCTTCTTTAGAAGGTCTTCGTGCAACACCCTGGCTTTCTCAGAAATAATGGCCTCCGAAACACTATCACCCCTCAACTCCTTGTCGTGTATCCAAATTAATAACAACTTTTCCACTTCTTCAAGTATTTGTGGTCTTTGTGTCGTTAATGTTCTTACTCCTTTTGCCACATTAGCACTCATAATCTTATTTTTCTTCTTAAGTATAGTGCATATTGTTGATGTCGCTTTGTTGTACTGCCTACAAAGATCAACAACACGTGTACCGTTCTCATGCTTTCGAATGATCTCTTGTTTCTCCTCTATTGTCATCCTCACATGAGCTTTCTGGCCTTTATCCTTACCACTGGCTTTCTTGGGACTCATGGTGAGATATATAATAACAAATTGTATAGACAAATCACCAAAAATCCAACAAAACACTGAAAATTCACGACAAGAATTGATGTGGGGGTAGTCACTGCGCGCGAGACAATGGTGAACTGAGGGGCAGCGGGGCAGAGGGGCGACGATCGCCGAACGACCACGCGCTAGGTCGGCTGTACGCGTATCAACAAACTCGCGTTCAAACTCGACTCCCGAAGTAACCATCGCCTTCCGAGACAAATTTTTGGAGTAAATACACCTCGCCTTCCGAAAATCTCGCATACAGGGACAATCGCATTCCGAGGTACCACTGTGTATATATATATATATATATATATGTCGTACCTAGTAGCCAGAACGCACTTCTCTGCCTACTATGCAAGGCCCGATTTGCCTAATAAGTCAAGTTTTCATGAATTAATTATTTTTCGACTACCTAACCTACCTAACCTAACCTAACCTAACTTTTTCGGCTACCTAACCTAACCTAACCTATAAGGATAGGTTAGGTTAGGTTAGGTAGGGTTGGTTAGGTTCGGTCATATATCTACGTTAATTTTAACTCCAATAAAAAAAAATGACCTCATTCATAAAGAAATGGGTAGCTTTATCATTTCATAAGAAAAAAATTAGAGAAAATATATTAATTCAGGAAAACTTGGCATATTAGGCAAATCGGGCCTTGCATAGTAGGCTGAGAAGTGCGTTCTGGCTACTAGGTACGACATATATATATATATATATATATATATATATATATATATATATATATATATATATATATATATATATATATATATTGCAGGTTATAGTTGCATATGTTGCATAGTTGCATAGTTGCATATAGTTGCATATGTTGGTACAACATATATATATGTTGTACCTAGTTGCCAGAACGCACTTCTCAGCCTACTATGCAAGGCCCGATTTGCCTAATAAGCCAAGTTTTCATGAATTAATTGTTTTTCGACTACCTAACCTACCTAACCTAACCTAACCTAACCTAACTTTTTTGGCTACCTAACCTAACCTATAAAGATAGGTTAGGTTAGGTTAGGTAGGGTTGGTTAGGTTCGGTTATATATCTACGTTAATTTTAACTCCAATAAAAAAAAATTGACCTCATACATTATGAAATGGGTAGCGTTATCATTTCATAAGAAAAAAATTAGAGAAAATATATTAATTTAGGATAACTTGGCTTATTAGGCAAATCAGGGCCTTGCATAGTAGGCTGAGAAGTGCGTTCTGGCTACTAGGTACGATATATATATATATATATATATATATATATATATATATATATATATATATATATATATATATATATATATATATATATATATATATATATATATATATATATATATATATATATGTATATTGTTGTACCTAGTAGCCCGAATGCACCTCTCGGCCTAGAATGCTAGGCCCAATTTGCCTAATAAGCTGAGTGATTTTCTTTATTTTCAACAAATTGTTTCCAATTGGTTTATTTGAATTAAATAAATAATAATAAATAAATATACATAAATGTTTATTTAGGTAAGGTACATACATCCAAGAAATTTTTACAAAGATTGGTGGACTTATAGATAGAGCTAGTACATACAATGCCTAAAGCCTACTATTATGCAAAGCGTTTCGGGCATTATTATTATTATTATATTACATTTAGAACATCAATTATTGACTTAGTTATGTTACTTTAGATTAGGTTAAGATAAGTTAGATTAGGTAGGGTAGGTTAGGTTCAGTGAAATATTTACGTTAGTTTTAATTCAAATTTAACGAAATGAACTCATACATAATGAAATGTATAGCTTTATCATTTAAGAAGAAAAAAATTAGAAAAATATATATATTCAGGAAAACTTGGCTTATTAAGCAAATTGGGCCTTGCATAGTAGGCCAAGTACTGTTTTCTCGCTACTAGGTACAACATATATACAATGGGGGCCTCGACCTACGATGCTAATCCGTTCCCAGAGACGGTTCCTAAGTCGAAATATCGTATGTCAAAGCGATTTTTCCCATAAGAAATAAAGGGAATTGAATTAATCCATCCCACACCCTACAAAATATTAACATACAAATACATTTTGTACTGAATACAATGTTTATTTTCTAACTACAATACAGTTCCAAAGTTTCTCTTACCTCTATGGAGGGCTCTTGATGGCATATGGAAGATGGTGATGAGGAGGGAGGAGGAGAGTTGTTACTGTTTGGAATGGGAGTCCCCTTCCATTATCACATCAGGCAGTGATGTTTTCTCTGGGGTACTCTCTCTCCTACGTTTTGCCTGAATACCACTAGGACCAGGTTGTGGTTCAGTGCTTGTTTGTCTCGCTACAAACTTGTCAAGAGACATTTATTTTTCCCTTCGTTTTAACATTTGTCTGTATTGATGCAGTGTCATTGAATAGGTTAAGGCAACGACCTACTACAGCTTGTTTTGGGCGAGTCGTTTCCGCAAAGGTTTGCAATTCTTCCCTTGCTGCACACATTTTCTTAAATGTCGAGGAAGAGACATTCTGTACTCTTGTTTCTGCTCTATCGTTATCCTTACATGGGTTTTCATATGTTGAGCCTTACCACTGACTTTCCTGGGACTCATGGCGTGATATATAATAATTACTCTAATGTTCAAAATGCAAAAAATCACCACAAAAGCGGAACTTCTTATAGGCACGGTCGTCACTAAGCGGGCAGCTGTAGTAAACTGAGGCAGGTCGGCCGCGTGACTAGGAACCACACGCTCAGTCGACCCGAATGTGTACCAACAAATATCGGAAATCGACAACACCATCATATGTCGAGTCGCATTTTTCGATGAAATTTACATCGTAACTCGAAATTATTGCAAATCGAGGTGCCATTGTGTATATATATATATATATGTCGTACCTAGCAGCCAGAATGCACTTCTCGGCCTACTATGCAAGGCCCGATTTGCCTAATAAGCCAAGTTTTCATGAATTAATATATTTTCTCTAATTTTTTTCTTATGAAATGATAAAGCTACCCAATTCATTATGTATGAGGTCAATTTTTTTTATTGGAGTTAAAATTAACGTAGACATATGACCGAACCTAACCAACCCTACCTAACCTAACCTATCTTTATAGGTTAGGTTAGGTTAGGTAGCCGAAAAAGTTAGGTTAGGTTAGGTTAGGTAGTCGAAAAACAATTATTTCAAGAAAACTTGGCTTATTAGGCAAATCGAGCCTTGCATAGTAGGCCGAGAAGTGCGTTCTGGCAACTAGGTACGACATATATATATATATATATATATATATATATATATATATATATATATATATATATATATATATATTTTTTAGCCTAGAAGGGGTACCACCTCTGGTGCAAGTGTAGGGACCCATAGCTTTGGAGAAGAAAATAAAGAGTACTCAGAGAAGACCTTGTGGATCCTCACTGAACACTTTGATATTTTCTTCTCCTACCACCCCTATTCTTTTGGTATGTGTGTATATTTATCTAACTTTATTTGAAAATGTCATTACACAAAAAAAGTTACAATATTGATTACATGCAGGGTGCAAGGCTGCTTGTCACAAGTTGTACAGCTCTTCCAGCTCCTCAGATGGCGGGCAGGAACCATGGATGCAGTGAGCATTTCCTCTCTGGATTGCCACACTAAGGCGCTGAAAAAGAAAACTGGCAGCTCTAGGGTCTCTAGTTGTTTCGCTTAGCTTAGACCCCAACTCCTTCAAAAAGCTAGCAACTCTTTTACCCCAGGCACCAAGTGTCTCTGAGGCAATGGGGACAAAATTGTAGTGGTGCTCAAGGTCTCTGTATTTACGTGACTTGGCCGCTTCCGGTGATTGGCCGCTCCTCCTGCTTGTGTAGCACTGAAGTCAACATAGGTATTGGCTAAAGTTGAAACGCATGTGTAGTCCCACACCAACTGTCTACCATTCTTCCAGGGTTTCACCGTGATTCCGTCTGGGCGACCGACAGGCTCATCAGAGTTGCGGGACAGTAGGTAACGGGGCTCTCTCTCTGCTGGACAACCGGCTGTAGTAAGGCTTCTCTTAATAATGTCATTGACCTCGCCGTGTCTTGCATGCCATCCTCCTGTCCTTTGGCAGAGAAGGCCATGCCGACCGTATCTGTCGGCCTCTGCCTCGCCGCAAATACACGTGTATTCGGATATATATATACAGGTATTCGGATATATATATATATATATATATATATATATATATATATATATATATATATATATATATATATATATATATATATATATATATATATATATATATATATATAATGTCGTACCTAGTAGCCAGAATGCACTTCTCGACCTACTATGCAAGACCCGATTTACCTAATAGGCCGAGTGATTTTTTATTTTCTTTATTTTCCATAAATTGTTTCCAACTGGTTTATTTGAATTATTATTATTATATTATATTTAGACCATAAATTATTGACTTAATTGTGTTAGTTTAGGTTAACACTTTCGCGCTTTAGATTAGAGATAACTCGTCACCGTTTTCTCTTACGATTCCGCATAACAGCCTACTTTTCTCGTCCATCGAAAAAATATTTCTATAAATTCCATTTTTTAACCGAAATGGATGGGGATACTTTTGTTTTGTAGAGAATTTATTTGCGAATGGTTTGGTACCAGAATGAATATTATATCACATAAACTTCTATGAGTAAAAAAAAAAATACACAAAGTATGTTTGGGGGTGTGGCGAGCGTGTGGCAGTGGGTTCCCTTTAGCCGTTGATATATCCAACACGTGGGAAATATTTGTATGTGTTATGTATATGTCTGTGTAGGGAATTTTACTGCGATCACTGTCATACAAATTATAAAATGTTTCAACAAGTATAAACATGACAAACATCAAACGAACGAAAACAATGCGTTCATTTCTGCCGCGAACGCATACTGAGCGACGTGGTTCTATATTTGGCGCTTCTCTTACACATGCTTTGTACAAATGTTATACAGTTCATCTTATAGAAAATTTTATTGCGAACACATTGGTATAAAAAAAAAATACGTACATAGAAAAGTTGGGTCAGGAAACGTATAAACTTTCCAAGCATGATTTCCCCCCTGTGTTTTCGCCAGTGCGCTCGCGGCTAACTACTCTCCACTTCACACACTCTTGCGGGTGGGCAATTACCTATATTAAACATTCATATGCATATGTCCATGTAGAGAATTTTATTGCGATTCCAATGATATCAAAATTAGCGATGTAGGACAACTGTAGGCTTCGCAACCATTAAGAGAGTGGAAACATTTTGTTGCTGTTTGGCGCTCTCGGCGAGTGATCTGCATAGTTTTTTATTTGGTGTTGATACTCCTTATGCTTGGGCGGCATTTTATAGGTATGCTCTTATAGACAATTTCATTGCGAACACAGTGATACCAAATTTAAATACGTGCGCCTTCAATTATTGTCAGGACAGTCAAAAGAGTGTACACTTTTCGGTCTTACCGCGTAGGCGCGCGAAGTGCCGAAAGCATCTGGGGTATTGTTTTTTTTTTGAGCGCCGAGAGCGCGAAAGTGTTAAGTTAAGATAAGTTAGGTTTAGGTTAGGTAGGGTTGGTTAGGTTCGTTCATATATCTACGTTAGCTTAAACTCAAATTTAAAAAAAATTTACTCATACATAATGAGAGATAGGTTTATCATTTCATAACAAAAAAAATATTGAAAAATATATAAATTCAGGAAAACTTGGCTTATTAGGCAAATCGGGCCTTGTATAGTAGGCCGAGTACGACATTCTGGCTACTAGGTACAATATATATATATATATATATATATATATATATATATATATATATATATATATATATATATATATATATGTATATATATATATATATGTTTAGTGCCATATAAAAATCCACTTTTATATGGATAATACTACACACGTAATCCACTTAGCTGCAAATACTAGGGATGATGGGGAGCCGGTCGGCCGAGCGAACAGCACGCTGGACTTGTGATCCTGCGGTCCTGGGTTCGATCCCAGGCGCCGGCAAGAAACAATGGGCAGAGTTTCTTTCACCCTATGCCCCTGTTACCTAGCAGTAAAATAGGTACCTGGGTGTTACTCAGCTGTCACGGGTTGCTTCCTAGGGGTGGAGGCCTGGTCGAGGACCGGGCCGCTGGGACACTAAAAAGCCCCGAAATCATCTCAAGATAACCTCAAGATAACCTCTCAAAATGCTTTTGGTTGAAGCTCTCACCCACCATGCTGGAAAATCTTTCAGACTGATGGCTCCTTTTGCCACTTGTATATCGCCTCCAACAATAATTACATACTCTAACACCGCTTGAACACTTTATGCATTTGTCTGCCACTTAGCACCAGTATCTCGCTCTTATCACCCAAAAAATCAGACTCTAACAATGGAGCTCTGAAACCCAACACACACCCTCCTGCTCGATGTTGAGTAACATTCATCATTATGTAACACAATAAAGGAGTAATGGTTTCAAGCCCAACAAGCCACGATGTAGGATCGAAAAAAAAGGACATTCATCCATAGGGTTATTAACACATGGTACCTCCAACTCCTTTCCACCCAAAACTGAAAATGCCAAAACAGCTGAATTTTTAAATTCAGGTTGATAAAATCTCCTGAATTAGGACACATGTGGGAACCTTTGACAAGTTGCTGGCTTCCTGTCTTCATTGAGGCCAATAGAGAAATGGTAGCCCTCAGGAAAATTCTGGTAAAAAAAAAACATTATATATAAAACAGGTAAAACAAAAAAAAACAGCGTTGATTGTAATGAAATGCCATTTTCTGGGTGAATCCCGGAGGCTCCCCAGAGCTATCCAGGCTGAATGGATATGTATAACTTTCTGGCATCAGTCAAAGTGCTAAGAGTTCTTGCATACCGGGGACCACGAGCCAGAACCTGGTCCCCTCAGAGAGGCATGAGGAGCAATGGCCTATAGAAACCCTCTTGTGGTTTGGAGCATTCTATGTCTGCCATCGACCGGGATAGGCACCCAGAAAGGTAGGCGCCCAAAACAAACCCCTATTCTGGTGAAAATATTGCTACTTAAAGCCGAACGAGTGGGCAGAACTCCCCAAACAAAATTATCAAACTAGCATGACGTCATCACGTCACCACGCCACCATCTGCGCAACCCTCCTCTCCAGGAGGAGGAAGGGGGAACCCCAGACCCTCCGTGCCGGCAGTCCAACTGGCAGTTCTTAGGCTGGATGTCAAAATACGTGAAAAACGCAGCTGACAGGAGAGATGGAGGGATGCCGGGGAGCCTCTGGGACTCACCCAGAAAATGGGGTTTCATTATATTCAACGCTGGATTTCTGGAAGAGCCCTAACAGAAACCCACACAAAGGACTACCATGATGGTGAAATATGGATCTCAGAGTACAATCTTTTCAGATGTGATAGGAAACACCGGCTTCAGGGTGGGGTCAGCCTCTACATCAAAGACACACTCATCTGTACTGAGCTGCTAAACACCTCAAATGATATGGTGGAAGTGCTGATAATCAAAATAGAGATTTTAAATGTAGTTATTGTCCTTGTATATAAGTCACCGGAGGCAAACCCTCAGCAGTTTAAAGACCAACTAATGAAAATAGAACACTGCTTGGAAAACCTCACAAATCCAGCTCCGAACATCATCCTGCTTGGGGACTTCAACCTACGGCACCTGAAATGGAAGCACCTGGCTAATACAGTAATATCAGAAAGAATACCAGGAAGTAGCCTAAATGAACAGGCACATGCAAATGACCTGCTACGGATGTGCGACAGGTTTGCCTTAAACCAGCAAATAGTAGAACCAACTAGGAAGGAGAACACGCTGGACCTCATTTTCACTAATAATGATGAATTGATCAGGAACATAATGATTACAAATACCTGTTACTCAGATCACAACTTAATTGAAGTTATGACAACCATGGGGAGTAGACCTTCAAAAGCAGTCCAGATACCCAGTGGAGGAGATTTCAGCAAATTCAACTTCAATAATAAACAGATAAACTGGGAGCAAATAAACCAGGACTTCACAGAAATAAACTGGGAAGAACAGCTAAAAAATGCAAACCTGAACCAGTGCGTGGAAAAAATAAGCTTAGTAGCACTAGAAATATGTTCAAACCGCATACCTCTAAGAAAAAAGAGGAAGAGATGCAGATTGGAACGGGAACGTCGTTCCCTATATAGGCGAAGAAAACGAATCGCGGAACAACTTGAGAGTCGCACCCTATCTCAAGAACAGCGAAGAAGGTTAGGTAGAGAAATAGAAACAATTGAACGGAAGCTACAAGAATCATACAAAACCCAGGAGAGGCAAAGAGAGCAAAAGGTCATCAGTGAAATAGAAAGAAATCCGAAATATTTTTTTCTCCTATGCAAAATCAAGATCAAAAACCACATCTAGTATCGGGCCCCTGCGAAAGGGAGATGGAACTT
Source organism: Procambarus clarkii (assembly GCF_040958095.1). Classification (NCBI taxonomy): domain Eukaryota; kingdom Metazoa; phylum Arthropoda; class Malacostraca; order Decapoda; family Cambaridae; genus Procambarus; species Procambarus clarkii. The sequence continues at coordinate 21,176,701 of NC_091170.1, forward strand.
TCACCGATGACAACAAAGAAATGAGTGAGCTACTGAGGACGCAGTACGACTCTGTTTTCAGCAAGCCATTAAACACACTAAAGATTGATAACCCAAATGAATTTTTCATGGATACGATACCAACATCAAATCATATATCAGACGTCACCCTATCCCCACTGGATTTTGAAGAAGCCATAAACAGTATGCCTATGCACTCTTCACCAGGCCCGGATTCTTGGAACTCCATATTCATAAAGAACTGTAAAAAACCACTATCGCAGGCCCTCCACATTCTGTGGAGACAAAGCCTAGATACTGGCGTTATTCCTGATACCTTGTATACTAAAAACAGCAGAGATAGCACCACTTCATAAAGGAGGAAATAAGGCAGAGGCAAAAAATTACAGACCGATAGCGCTAACATCGCACATCATAAAAATTTTTGAGAGAGTGCTAAGAAGTAAAATCACAAAATACATGGAATCACAGCAACTCCACAACCCCGGACAACATGGTTTCAGAACAGGGCGCTCTTGCCTGTCGCAGTTGCTGGACCACTATGATATGGCATTAGATGCTATGGAAGACAAACATAACGCGGATGTAATTTACACAGATTTCGCAAAAGCTTTTGATAAATGTGACCGATGGTGTTATTGCACATAAAATGCGTTCAAAAGGAATTACCGGAAAAATAGGCAGATGGATCTACAATTTCCTGACTAACAGAACCCAATGTGTAATAGTCAACAAAATAAAATCCAGCCCATCAACCGTGAAGAGCTCAGTCCCCCAGGGTACTGTACTTGCTCCAGTACTTTTTCTCATCCTCATTTCGGACATGGACAAGAACACAACCTATAGCACTGTATCATCCTTTGCAGATGACACTAGGATCTTCATGAGAGTAGGCAACATAGAGGACACGGCGAACCTCCAGTCAGATGTAGATCAGGTCTTTCTATGGGCTACAGAAAATAATATGGTGTTTAACGAAGATAAGTTCCAGCTCATGCGCTATGGAAAAAATGAAAATATAAAAACGGAAACCACGTACAAAACTCAGACAAATCATAACATAGAACGTAAAGGCAATGTAAAGGATCTGGGTGTACTCATGTCGGAAGACCTTACCTTTAAAGAACACAATAAAGTAGCCATCACAACTGCAAGAAAAATGACAGGTTGGATAACAAGAACTTTTCACACTAGAGATGCTATACCGATGATGATACTTTTCAAAACGCTTGTGCTCTCTAGAGTAGAGTACTGCTGCACAATGACAGCACCTTTCAAAGCTGGAGAAATTGCTGACCTGGAGAGCGTGCAGAGATCCTTTACTGCTAGAATCCACTCAGTAAAACATCTAAACTATTGGGACCGACTAAAGAGCCTAAAACTGTACTCCCTTGAGCGCAGGCGGGAGAGGTACATAATAATTTACACGTGGAAAATATTAGAGGGGCTGGTCCCAAACCTGCACACAGAAATAACATCACATGAGACCAGAAGACATGGCAGGATGTGCAGAATACCCCCGTTGAAAACAGAGGTGCAACTGGTACTCTGAGAGAGAACTCTATCAACATCAGGGGCCCGAGACTGTTCAACACGCTTCCACTACACATAAGGGGCATAACTGGCCGACCCCTCACAGTGTTCAAGAGAGAACTGGATAAGCACCTCCAAAGGATACCTGATCAACCAGGCTGTGACTCATACGTCAGGCTGCGAGCAGCCGCGTCCAACAGCCTGGTTGATCAGTCCGACAACCAGGAGGCCTGGTCGACGACCAGGCCGCGGGGACGCTAAGCCCCGGAAGCACCTCAAGGTAAGGTAAGGTAAGGTAGGTGCCCTAACCTAAAAAAACAAGACCACAGACGAAACAAAGACCCTGCAGACCCAAAACCCCAAACAGGAACGAGGGAAGAAGGGAATGTGAACGACCAAAATGCGTCCACGACCCCAGAGGCCAAGACGCGCAGAGAACAGCAAAAAAACTGCAACCGAACAACAAAGGAAGCACCTCCCCGCAGCCCAACCAACCAAGCAGCAACCCAAGGACCAAAACGGGAAGAAAATAGACCACCCAGGCCAACGACAAGGACGGCACCAGAACTCAAGAGCAGGGCGGAGGTGAAACAACCCCCAGGACAGCAAGCAGAATGGAGCATCAGGAACTGCAACACCGAACGCAAGCTGGAGCGGCTCCGCCAGCACCACCCAATATGAGGTGACAGGACACAGTCCCAGACGACGGTCCCGGAAACCCCGAAGGGAAGACAAGCCAACCCTATTAGAGACCAAAGGACCCTTCACAGTGATAGGAAAACCGGAATGACCACCAGGAAAACCACACACTGCCCCTGAGATGAAGCACGCAGGTGGGAAACCAACAACGAACCCACCAGTGCCGACACAAACGACGAGAAATGAGCACCACGATCGAAAACGCAAATCGAAAAACAGCGACTCCACAACCCAAAGGAGCAACATAACCAGCTCCAGCAGGGAAGAATGATGCATGTGTCCCTGAGACATCCAAGAGGAGAACTATGCAGGATGTGAACCGCAGGAAAGCAAACACACACTTTCTGGAAAGGAACAAAGAAAAACCGGAGCCAGAACTGCAACCCAGCAACCGGTACCAAGAAAAGGAACCAATAAGGCAGAAGCGGCGGACCGAAAGTCTACAACCCCCCCCCCCCCCCCACAGACAGTGCAACACAGAAGCCTGCAGCAAGTCACAGAGAAAAATCGTAGGAACTCAGTGCCAAAACGGAACACTGGAGAAGTCCAAAAGCAGGGAACTGAACATGGACAGAGGCCCACCCGAGCACCCAACACCAGGATAATAAGCACCGACCCAGATACACAGACAAGTGTAGCATAGGAGGAGGAAAAACGGAAATAGGCAAGGAAAACCCCGAATACGGACCAAGGAGTGGCCGGGAAGTAATGCACACGAGAAACCACAAAATGTGTAGCTGAGGGCGTACACACCTGAGGGACCTAATGGACAGCAGGGTGCAGTCAGGCACCGAAGATAGGCAAGGAATGAGTGTCCAGATAGGGTAAAGACCCAGGTGCCGACAAATGAGACTAAAAGCACCGAAATGCGGGGCAGAGCCCCACAGGACAACAAAGAACAAGATACATGGACAAGGAAAGTCACTAAAGACACACACAAGGTGACCAAACAACATACCACACCAAACACCCCTGTTAGGAGCCATCGATGCAACCCTGCCATGCAAGGAAGAGAGAGTAAACAAGAATGGAGCAGGGACCAAGGGTGGCACATACCACCCTTGTGGCACGTTTTGTACATGAAACAATGGGTATAAATTGGATAAAATTAGATTTAGGAAAAACTTGAGCAAACACTTGTACAGTAACAGGTTTGTTGATTAGTGGAACCAATTACCTCGTATCGTGGTGGAGGTGGGGTCCCTCGATTGTTTAAAGCGTGGGTTGGACATATACATGAGTGGGATTGGGTGGTAATAAATAGGAGCTGCCTCGTATGAGCCAACAGGCCCTCTGCAGTTACCTTTGGTCTTATGTATGTATGTTCGTATGCACTAGGGGACACAGGAGGAAGCTGAGTACCCAAAGGAGCCACAGACATGAAAAAGAACCTGAGCAATGGCAGAAGAGATAGGAAGCGGAAAGCACTAGGAAACTACATGGTGGAGGCAGATTCCACCCACAGGAGCAAACACAGATAAGACAGAGCCCAGGAGGCTCTGGAAACTGCACAACCATCGACTGACAGGAGAGAGGTGGGGCCAAAGAGCCAGAGCTCAACCCCCCACAAGCACAACTAGGCAAATACCCCATCAAAAGTCGAGAACCAGCACCTGGCTGACGGAGGTGCCAGACATAACAATCTCACCTGCAGAGCAGACACACGACCGTGCCACAACACAGGCGAGCCAAGTAACACACTAGGAGCATCGCTAGTGGTGCTCTCGAACAACAAGCATACTAGAGGCAGTAGGCATTGTATGTATCATTACCTGAATAAAAGTTGGAAGTCTAAGGAGAAATACGTCCAAAGGCACGCGCCCCGCAGAAAACGAGGAGGAGTACAGAGGGGGAGGAGAAGGCACCACTCCGAGCCATCCCACACCCAGAAGCTGAGGAAAGAACGAAGTGACACTCACATATGTAAAATCCAGAACACCCGCAGCATCCAGAGGGCTACGACGACGCGGATCACACGAGCATACCGCCCATAAACAAAACGCACACCCTATCCCCAGCGCGCGAGGTACGAAACACACCACCTGTCCACCGGGTAGCGTGGCTCATACACCAGGTGGACACACATATCGTACATACGCATAACATACAGATACATCGTATACACAGATCGTACAAACACCAGGAAGGCGTACGTAACAAAGACGAGGTTACGTACTGGAAGTAGAGACGATGTGAAAACAAAACAAGGCAAAACCGAAGCGAAAGAAGACAGAGGACGGAAGGTAACCAACGAGGCCGACAAAAGACCAGAGGGAAATAACATCGAAAGTCAACAAACGTTCCAAAAATATTGAAAGGTACAAAGAGACACACACGAACCAACAAGAATTGCAACAAGCACACACGTACGGAGGTACATATGGACAAAAATACACCCCTGATCAAGGAACACGCAGGGACCTCGATACGAAGGTAATAGTATCACGACGTAAGAACGAAAAGGGTAAGGAAAAGGGGGCGAAACACACCCCCAGGGACTACAGGACTGATGAACCTAAAGGAACACGGAACCGAATCCAGGGAGGGGTATACCCGAAACCAACATGAACACAGAAGGGGAAGGAACACCACCACTCTGAGGAACTGCCAGCCCCTCACCAAGGGTACAAAGACCCAAGAGGGGCAAACGGGACTGAGGGCCCCCCAGGCAACCCTTCCCCAACCCTGGGAACCTCTGTGGCAAGACCCGGGGCCGAGCCACACCCCCAAAGCCCCAGCTTGACAAGGAAAAGCCGGGGCAGCTGTACAAACACTAAGGAAGGGAGCCCACTGGTCAGACCCATACGGCATGGCTAGAGGAACTGACTCGAATGCCTCCGCCGCCACCCTGGAAGAGGAAAATCCCCAAAGACCACCCGAGTCTCAACCCAACCAAACCCCGCTCCAACCTCGAAACCCGCCTACGGTTCGGAGCCGGAAGCAAGGGATGAAGTGTGTAGAACAGAAGGGGAAGGATGAGGAGCAGAAGGAGCCAGAGCTGAAGCTACCCCCCCACCCCCAAGTCTGGACCCCAACAACCAAAATAGGGCAGCCTCAGGGCATCCAGGGCCGCAAACAACCAAGAGCGTTGCAGCAACCTACACCTAGCAAGCAACGCTGCAGCCGCCTGCACCTGATTATCATGACCATTGGCCTGGGTGAATAAGAGCACGTACCAACAACACCTGTCGCATGACTCCCGGTCAGAAGAAACAATGACCCAACAGGCAGCATGGTGGAGGCACAAACCGATGAGTGTCACCCTGAGACAAGGGGACAGAGCAACTGTCAAACTCGCAGGATGTGAGGGGGGGACTCCGGAGACACACCCATATGACCACAGAGTCCCCGTGGTGTTTCCCAGGGCCCTTAGCCTTGGATACACGCTAAGGGAAGCCCAGGCAGGGTACTGCGAACCGGCACCCAAATCTACCAAACAAACTTCTAAAAGCTGAACCCCCGGGGGATGTGTCCACTCATCGGGGCCAAGCAGGGAGTACCACCAACAGAAAATAGTGAAATATAAACACCTAGAACAGTAAAGGGGGACCATAAAGGCAGACTTCCCCCATCCAGGCAAAAACAAAAACAAAAGAAAAACCCAGCAAGAGGACAATGTACCCAGGCGGAACAGATACCCAGGCCGCTGTTAATGGTGAAAACTAGCTGTGCGGTACCCCGCGTCCCTACCAGTGATGAAAACTACCACTTACCCAGAGACAAACCAGGGCAACAAAACCCCAGCTGACTCCAAGGGCGGCCCAGTACCAAGCAGTAAAAGACACAGTGGAGGTAGAATCCTAGGTGACTTGTGGAAGGTGGCCCCAAGCCCCAAGGGCAATACTTACAGGGCATCTAGGGAAGATAGCCCTAGGCACATGCAGCACGAAAATAAAGTAAAAACAAGATGTTTCCTCAGAATATGATCTGTCAATAAGTTTTCAGATAAGTGCCAGATTACTGCTGGATGAAGAGGGCAAACAGAGTAAAGGAATAGGGTCAAATTTTCCATCCTAATTAGAATTTGAACCCTTTTAATTGCACTTGTAAAGCTCCCTTTTCCTACCATGTCTGCATACCTTGCTATTCAGTAAATTAAATACAAATTTGATGAATACATTAACATACCTTCTTCCTCTTCTTCCTGAATAATTCCAAGTTGTGTCGGTTGTGTTCTTGAGTTATGGGCATGATGTAACCGTAGTGTGGTATTGTGATGGCCCACAGAGTAAGATGCTCCACGGTCCAGTGCGTGCCATCGCCTATGGCTGCTAACCCACGATGGGAACTCACACCCACCATAGCTCCCCGCTGAAAATGTTATAACTGTAAGTGTTCATAATTATTAACTAATCTAATAAAAGACAAAAATTATATAATATATTATTTATATGAAAATGTTCAGTTTACCTCAAAAAATTATATATGTTTATTCAGGTAAGGTACATACATACATACAAGTGATGTTACATTAATGGATTGATATATAGATAGAGCTAGTACATACAATGCCTAAAGCCACTATTACGCAATGCGTTTCGGGCAAGAAAAACATTAATATCTAGAACTTAATACTAATTGAGCATAAAGAATAAAAAGTGTTGAGAACAAATACAAATAAAGATAAAAAAAAAAGGGGAACATGACTGAAAAAGCAGCACAAATACAATAGGTTGACAAACAGTGTTGATTAAACAAAAAAAAATTACAGACATGGGTTGACAATAGAGGAGTGAGGTAGGTTACAGGGAATTTATTAGGTAGTGTTTAGTTTTTATCTTAAACTGGTTGAGAGAGGTACAGTCTTTAACATGGTTGGGAAGGTCATTCCACATTCTGGGTCCCTTGATTTGTAGAGCATTTCTAGTTTGATTAAGTCGTACTCTAGGAATATCAAAACTGTATTTATTTCTGGTGTGGTGCTCATGGGTTCTGTTACAACCTTCAATGAAGCTTTTGAGGTCAGGATTGGCATTACAGTTCAGCGCCCTACATATGTACAACACACAAGAGAGAATGTGCAGTGACCCAATATCTAACACATTCAGAGATTTGAGCAAGGGCACCGAGCGATGTCCGGGGCCAGAGTTGGACACTGTCCCAATAGCAGCCTTGTGTTGGGCAACAAGGTACATATATTTGTTCTCTCTCTTTGGTAGACTTTATCTATCTTTATAGTATAGTGATCCCAGCACATAAACTAACTCATATACAGAAAAAGGCAAATATAGTTCCATTCTACAAAAATGGTAGCAGAAATGACCCTCTAAATTATAGACCTGTATCATTAACCCTCAAACCGCTAGGGGCCCAAATGGATTTAACACCCAAAGGCACAACAACAACAAAAAATTCAAAAAATTCTTTCGTCTTATAGAAGTGTTCATTTTCGTTCCCTGATCACGGAAAAAAAAAACAAAAAAATCGTAGGTGGTATATTTTAGTCGCAATAGGGTAGGGAAGTCTGGCAAAAAAGGAGCGTTGACAGAGCCTTCGCCAGACGAGGTCTACTCCGCTCGAGCTGTCGGGGGCACTTGCCACAAATATATTATTACCTAATTACTTAAATGTCTCTGATTGATTTTTTCTTAGTTTTTTGCAGTAATATTATTCAATAGAGCGAATTGTGATATATGTATATAATAAAATGTGTGAACCATCGCTGTAATCAAAATTATTGTGTGCATATTAGTGATTCAATTATTATGTTCATAAAACAATAAACAAATAGTTTTGCTGTTATTACACTATATACACAGGTTAAATATAAGTATCTGCATGTTTTGCTCACCATAACAAACCACTAAGTTGGTATTGTGAGTCAAAATGCAATGAGGAGTGACCGCCACACACCAGCCAGCCACTCCCTTCCTCAACAACACCTCACTCACCCTCATTCTCCTCCCACAATACTGTTTTTTTTTATTCACTATACACAGATATTATATATAAGTATTTACATGTTTTGCTCACCATAACTGTACATCTAAGCTTGTATGGTGGGTAAAGGTACAAAGACATAGCTACTCACACAGTCAGCTGGTGGCGGCCGCCCTCAAGGCCAGACGCACTAATATTTCTCCTCCAACAATACTATTTGTGGTGTTATTACGCTATATACACACACATTATATATAAGTATCTACCTGTTTTATTCACCATACCTGTACAAATAAGCTGGTATGGTGGCCAAAGACCATAGTGGCCACCAGTAAACAACATGATAAGTCGTGCAGACGACGCACCTCCCTCACCAAAATGGTGGCTCCCAACCTACTCCCATTGCTGTTATTACACTCTATATACACGTTATATATATAAATATCTACATTTGTGTTCACCATAGCAAACCACTAAGCTGTTAGGGTGAGTGCAGTCAATAAAAAGGTGGCCACACACAGTCAGAAGACTCTCGCTGGCCAGGCCTTGGGCTGAGAGAATGTGCGCGCCTCCTCTCCCCTCTAGGGGTTAAGTCCCTAGTACCCAACCTTGTGCTTTGATCGCTGGGGGCGGTATGGTCACAATACTATTGGGCTGCTGAGTGTTCCAACACTATTGCATAAGTCACTAGTATCAAAGGAACCCTAGAGTGAACTAGTGAGTGGCACCTGAGGCTTGGAGGCAGGCTAGCCTGCCCCCACCGCTCCCTTAGGGGAAGCCTACCAACATTATTGTTTGATGCATTGCTGGTGCTAATAACACAGCATCACCTGTACAGTGTACCTGGGACTCACTGTAAGACTCTCTAGCAAGAACCACAGGGCATCATCAGCTTCAGGCAACAAACAGCAAGAAGAGGGGTGGGACCGTAATCTGGCCCCCATGGGCCTCTGACCCTTGCGGTCAGAGCACTGACCCAACGGTCTCCACTATCCCTTCCCTGGCGGAAGGGGTTCACAAAGCAAGAAGATTGAACAAAAATGGTAAACCTACCAATCAAATAGTCATAGTCTGGGAGAAGCCTGATCCCCCACCTTAAAGTATTGGTTTGGTGGGGTGTATGCGCCCCTCAGGGTGTGGGAGCCGAACCATTTGGAGTGTTACGAGTGCTATGGCAGTGACCACATAGCTAAGCACTGCTGGTGCTCCACACCCAAATGTGCTCTCTGTTCCGGTGATCACCCACTGAAGAACTGTCCGTATAAGAAGACCAGAGATCAAAGAAAGCAGGAACAGGAGCAACAGAACACTGTAACAGAAGCAGGGCAACAACCTGAAACTGTGGCTCCGTCTAAACCGCCACTGAAGTGTTTCAGATGTGGTACGGAAAGAGTAACCATCTGGCACTCAGACTATACTAAACGGCCAGCCTCCCTTGGCACAAGAAGGCAAGTGCCCGAGACACAACGAGTGCCTACTGATGCCAGCTCTAGTACTGTTGACCCACTCCGTGGCGGTGACAGTACCAGCAACACCCCTGACAACACACAACAGCCTGAGACAACAGTTGAAGGACAGTTGGCAGCCTTGCATGCACAGGTAGCAGAAATGGCAAAAATTATAGAGACGCTACGTCGGGCTCCTTCACAAGAGATACAGCAGCTTCCACACTTATGTGTCACAGCTGTGGCCCGCGCTGGTAAAGGTACCTGCAGTGGTGGTGACGGCGGCGGCGGTGGCGGCGGCAGGGATGAGAGCGACAACAGAGGCGGTGGAAGCGACATCGTCAGTCAACTCAGTGATGACAGCAGTGTTAGTGACACAGAAACATTAACTGGAAAAGGAAGTCGATCTGCATCAGCACATATTAAAATGATTATTGACCTTAACGAACGCGCTCAACCCAAGTACGAAAATGAAAATGATAATATTCTGAGTGACAGTAATTATGCCATGCAACTTACAGAGAGCATTCCCTCGCGGACCATCCCAAGTTGCTCAGTGATCAAGAAACTGATGATGTCACCAGATGTTCCTGACAACGCCAAACGCCAGGTTGGTGCGGCTCTTTACGTCGTAGAGTCACTTATTGACACATTGTGGAAATGAGACAAGGACAACAATGGGACCACCAGTCCCACAGAGGAACAACACCAAGACGATGGCTGCTGCTGACACAAGGACCATTTTGTTTCTCAGTTGGAAAATTCGTAGCATCAACAAAAGACTGAATGACCTAATTGCACATGTTACCAGGAAGAAAATATGAAGGTTGATGCAATTGAAAAACCTGACTTTAGGAGAAGACATTATGGCAACCTTAGAAAAATTTTTAGTGAATATAATTGGACAGACTTGTTGCTACGCAAGGAAGTGAAAGAGATGTATGTCAAGTTTTGTGAAATATATGATAAAGGCACTAAAAAATTTATACCAAAACCGAGATGCAGAACTAGGAAACAGGATTTGTTCAACAGAAATTGCGAGAGGGCCAGAGACCCAAAGACAGAAAAATGGAATTAATACAGGAAGAGGACAAACCCCCAAACATACCAGCGATACAAAGATGCGAGAAACAACTACACGGCAGTGAGGAGAGAGGCAGAAAGAAATTTTGAAAAAGGGATTGCAGACAAATGTAAAACAGAACCAGGTCTATTCTATAAATTCATAAACAACAAATTGAAGGTAAAGGATAATATTCAGAGGTTGAAAATGGGAAATAGATTCATGGAAAATGAAAAGGAAATGTGTGAAACATTAAACGAAAAGTTTCAAAGTGTATTTGTGCAAAATGAAATCTTCAGGGAACCAGATACAATAAGAATTCCAGAGAACAACATAGAGCACATAGAGGTGTCTAGAGACAAAGTGGAAAAAAATGCTCAAGAAGCTAAATAAGAACAAAGCAGTTGGTCCAGATGGAGTTTCACCATGGGTTCTGAGAGAATGTGCACCTGAGCTCAATATTCCACTTCAAATGATTTTTCAGGCATCCCTGTTTACAGGAGATGTAGCTGATGTGTGGAAAAAAGCTAACATAGTTCCAATCTACAAAAGTGGAAGCAGGGAAGACCCCCTTAATTATTAGACTTGTATCATTGACAAGTGTAATAGTTAAAATATTGAAAAAAAAAAATAAAACTCAATGGGTAGAACACCTGGAGAGAAATGATATAATATCAGACAGACAGTTTGGTTTTCGATCTGGAAGATCCCGTGTATCGAATTTACTCAGTTTCTATGATCGAGCAACAGAGATATTACAGGAAAGAGATGGTTGGGTTGACTGCATTTATCTGGACCTAAAAAAGGTTTTCGACAGAGTTCCACATAAGAGGTTGTTCTGGAAACTGGAAAATATTGGAGGGGTGACAGGTTAGCTTCTAACATGGATGAAAAATTTTCTGACTGATAGAAAAATGAGGGCAGTGATCAGGGCCAATGTATCAGACTGGAGAAATGTCACAAGTAGAGTACCTGGTTGATGGGGTTCTGGGAGTTCTTCTACTCCCCAAGCCCGGCTCGAGGCCAGGCTTAACTTGTGAGAGTTTGGTCCACTAGGCTGTTGCTTGGAGCGGCCCGAAGGCCCACATACACACCACAGCCCAGTTGGTCCGGCACTCCTTGGAGGAATAAATCTAGTTTCCTCTTGAAGATGTCCACAGTTGTTCCGGCAATAATTCTTATGCCTGCTGGGAGGACGTTGAACAACCGCGGACCTCTGATGTTTATACAGTGTTCTCTGATTGTGCCTATGGCACCTCTGCTCTTCACTGGTTCTATTCTGCATTTTCTTCCATATCATTCACTCCAGTACGTTGTTATTTTACTGTGTAGATTTGGTACTTGGCCCTCCAGTATCTTCCAGGTGTATATTATTTGATATCTCTCTCGTCTTCTTTCTAGTGAGTACATTTGGAGGGCTTTGAGACGATCCCAATAATTTAGGTGTTTTATTGCGTCTATGCGTGCCGTATATGTTCTCTGTATTCCCTCTATTTCAGCAATCTCTCCTGCTCTGAAGGGGGAAGTGAGTACTGAGCAGTACTCAATACGGGACAACACAAGTGACTTGAAGAGTACAACCATTGTGATGGGATCCCTGGATTTGAGAGTTCTCGTAATCCATCCTATCATTTTTCTGGCTGTCGCAATATTTGCTTGGTTATGCTCCTTAAACGTTAGGTCGTCAGACATTATTATTCCCAAATCCTTTACATGCTGTTTCCCTACTATGGGTACATTTGATTGTGTTTTGTACTCTGTATTATGTTTCAGGTCCTCATTTTTACCGTACCTGGAATTTATCACTGTTAAACATCATGTTATTTTCTGATGCCCAGTCGAAAACCTTATTAATATCAGCTTGAAGTTTTTCAGTGTCTTCAGCCGAGATAATTTTCATACTGATTTTTGTGTCATCTGCAAAGGATGATATGAAGCTGTGACTTGTATTTTTGTCTATATCTGATATGAGAATAAGGAAAAACAGCGGTGCAAGGACTGTACCCTGAGGTACAGAACTTTTAACTGCACTTGGACTAGATTTTATATGGTTGACCGTTACTCGCTGAGACCTGTTTGACAGAAAACTGAGTATCCAGTGTCCTACTTTACCAGTTATTGCCATTGACTTCATTTTGTGTGCTATCACGCCATGGTCACATTTATCGAAAGCCTTTGCGAAGTCCCTGTATATCACATCAGCATTCTGTTTTTCTTCTAATGCCTCAGTGACTTTGTCGTAGTGCTCAAGTAGCTGTGAGAGGCACGATCTTCCCGCTCGAAATCCATGTTGGCCTGGGTTGTGAAGGTCATTGGTCTCCATGAAATTGGTGACCTGACTCCTAATCACTCTCTCAAATACTTTTATGATGTGCGATGTTAGTGCAACTGGTCTATAATTCTTTGCCAATGCTTTGCTCCCTTCCTTGTGTAGAGGGGCTATATCTGCTACTTTAACCCTTAAAGTGCGCATCATGTCATATGACGTGTTGGACGTTGTTCCAGTCAACTGCGCATCACGTCATATGGCGTGTTGGAGTACTACGCAAGATTTAAACGGCCCGCAGATACACGGGGTTCACCACACCTTCATCAGGGCTCTTGTAAACAGACGCCATTTAAAAAAAAAATCGTGGGCCAAACTCCCGGGTGTTATTGGCCTCAGTATTGAGTGAGCAACCAAGCCTGACGCACACAGCATGAGCTAACAGCACTGCTGTTCAGCTTGTGACCACAGCATCTCCTAAAAATGCCAAAATATACTTGTTCATGCTATTATGTAGCGATGATATTATTACAGAAGACCCCTGATTGTCATAAAACTGACCAGGGTTCTGATAATAGCAGGATTGTGGTGATATTTAGCGCTGTGTGCCATGGAGGGAGGAGTAATGCTGTGGGAGGGAGGGTGGTGGTGATGTCTTCTGACTGTGTGTGGCCACCTTTTATTGACTGCACTCAGCATACCAGCTTTGTGGTTCGCTATGGTGAACACAAATGTAGATAGTTATATATAACGTGTGTATAGAGGGTATAAACAGCAAGAGAAGGTTTGGAGCTGCCATTTTGGTGAGTGCGGTGGCATCGTCTGCACGACGCCACCGTGCAGACGACGGTGTTGTTTACTGGTTACCACGATGGTCTTTGGGCACCATACCAGTTTATTTGTACAAGTATGGTGAATAAAACAAGTAGATATTTATATATAATGTGTGTATATAGCATAATAACACCACACAGTATTGTTGGAGGAGAAATATTAGTGCGTCTGGCCTTGAGGGCGGCAGCCATCAGCTGACTGTGTGAGGTCCTACGTCTTTGTGCCTTTACTCACCATACAAGCTTAGATGTACAGTTATGGTGAACAAAACATGTAAATACTTATATGTAACGTCTGTATATAAGATATATAGCGTAATAACACCACACAGTATTGTTGGAGGAGAAATATTAGTGCGTCTGGCCTTGAGAGCGGCAGCCATCAGCTGACTGTGTGAGGTCCTACGTCTTTGTGCCTTTACTCACCATAGAAGCTTAGATGTACAGTTATGGTGAACAAAACATGTAAATACTTATACATAATGTCTGTATATAAGATATATAGCGTAATAACACCACACAGTATTGTTGGAGGAGAAATATTAGGGCGTCTGGCTTTGAGGGCGGCAGCCATCAGCTGACTGTGTGAGGTCCTACGTCATTGTGCTTTTACTCACCATACAAGCTTAGATATACAGTTATGGTGAACAAAACATGTAAATACTTATATATAATGTCTGTATATAGTGAATTATAGCAAAAACAGTATTGTGGGAGGAGAATGTGGGTGAGTCAGATGACTTGAGGGAGGGAGGGAGTGGCTGGCTGGTACACGGCGGTCACTCCTCGTTACTTTTTGACTCATAATAGCTACTTAGTGGTTCGTTATAGTGAACAAAACATGCAGATACTTATATATAACCTGTGCTTATAGTGTAATAACTGACAAAGTATTTGTTCACTGATTGATGAACATAATTGAATCAACAATATGCACACCATATTTTTGAGTACAGCAATGATTCACTCATTTTATTATATAAATATATCAAACTACACACTATTGAATAATATTACAGCAAAAAAACTATGAAAAATCAACCAGAGACATTTGATTCATAATTTCTGTATTATGAATTGAATGAATCACAGGCGGTTCCTCAACAAGTTAACTACACACCTAGGGAGCATAGATAACTAGCTCCCTAGTTAACTAGGGAGCATAGATAACTAGCTCCCTAGTTAACTAGGGAGCAGGTCGGCCGAGCGGACAGCACGCTAGACTTGTGATCCTGTGGTCCTGGGTTCGATCCCAGGCTCCGGCAAGAAACAATGGGCAGAGTTTCTTTCACCCTATGCCCTTGTTACCTAGCAGTAAAATAGGTACCTGGGTGTTAGTCAGCTGTCACGGGCTGCTTCCTGGGGATGGAGGCCTGGTCGAGGACCGGGCCGCGGGGACACTAAAAAGCCCCGAAATCATCTCAAGATAACCTGACATTGAAATAATTAGGGTAATTATCTCTTTGTGGCAACTCCGGCCTGACAGCTGGCGAGCAACAGACCGCCTGGGACGCACGCTGAGTCAGCGCCTATAATTTGCCAGATTTCCCCGCCCTATAGCGGGCAATACATGCCACTTACAATTTTTTAAATTATTTTTCCCGTGATCAGTGAACACAAATTAACAGGTTAGGAAGATTTTTTTTTTTTTTTTTTTTCAAAATTACATGTGCCTGTGGGGAAGAAAGGATATTATACCCCTAGCATGTTAAGGGTTAAGTGCATCTGGTAACTCCCCCGTGTCCAAGCTCTTCCTCCACACTATACTGAGTGCCTGTGCTACCGGCACTTTGCATTTCTTTATAAATGAATTCCATGAGTCTGGACCTGGGGCCGAGTGCATGGGCATGTTTTCAAATTCTCTTTCAAAATTTAGTGCGCTCGTGTTGATATCAGTTATATTTACAGGGGTTTGGATATCCCGCATAAAGAAATTGTCTGGATCTTCCACTTTCATGTTGTTTATTGGAGTGCTAAACATGTCCTCATACTGTTTTTTTAGGATTTCACTAATTTCTTTGTCATCCTCCGTGTATGAACCTTCACTTGTACGAATAGGTCCAATACTGGCAGTGGTTTTTGCTTTTGATTTCGCATATGTGAAGAAATATTTTGGATTTTTCTTTATTTCCTGAATTGCTTTCTGTTCTAACTGCCTTTCTTCAGTTTCATATGAGTGTTTCAATTTCCGCTTGATTTCTTCAATCTCCCTATTTAAATTATGCCTTCTTTGACGGGAAATCCAGTGTCTGCATAAGCAGTTCCATTATTTTTTTCCTGAGTTTATAGTGTCGTCTGCGTTCTCTTTCTACGTTGGATCTCTTTCTGGCTTTCCTCAAAGGAGCATGTTTCAGACAGACTTGATACGCTTCCGAAGTCAGTTTTTCTATCCCTTCTGTAGGACTTGTATTACTTAGAACAGTTTCCCATGGAATGTTTGTAAGTTCCCTGTTTATTATCTCCCAGTCTATCCTTTTATTATTAAAATTGAATTTACTGAATAGCCCCTCTCGCTTTATCAACGATTTAGGTCTATTCTGAGTATTGATGGTCTTTTGCACTTCAATGAGCTTGTGATCTGAGTATGTGGTATCTGATATCGTAATGTCTCTGATAATGTCTTCATTGTTCGTAAAGACCAGATCTAAAATATTTTCATTTCTCGTTGGCTCCGATATCTGCTGATTAATTGAAAATTTGTCACATGAATCTAAGTAGTTCTCCAATCTGTGATTGATTAGGTCCTGATAGATTTTCTGGTATAATATTATTGTTTGCTATTTTCCACCTGAGACTAGGCAAGTTGAAGTCACTTAAGAAGATAATATCAGGGTAATATCAGAATACCACATGGTTCAGTTCTTTCACCAGTGATGTTTATTGTCTACATAAATGATCTACTAGTTGGTATAGAGAATTATTTATTTATTTATTCATTTATTTAATTATTTATTTATATATATACAAGAAGGTAAATTGAGATTGTGAAGATACATAATATAGTAATTACAATCTTGTAAAGCCACTAGTACGTGCAGCGTTTCGAGCAGGTCCTTAATCTAAGAAAATTTTAAGTAGGTAAATACTTGCAAAATTTATAAAAAATGATAACAGATACAAGGCAAGAAAACAAAATAAAAGATGAGAGAAAATTGTAGGTATATTAAAGCACATAGGTAGCTCAGATTGATTGCAATGACAGCTTGAATAGTAGTTGACAAAAATTGGTAGGCACAATACAGCATATGGCTAGCACATAAAAGAAAACAGGAATGAACACAATGATAAGGTTGTTTGGGTTAAGTACATAAAAATTGGGAGATTGGGTAACACTAGATACAGAGCAAATTTAAAGCTCAGTGTAGGAAACTACGAAGATGAAATGAGGTACTTTTTGGTTTTGCTTTTAACCCTTCAATTGCGCATCGCATCATATGATGCTTTGACCGACTTGCAGTAAATTGCGCATTGCATCAAGTGATGCTTTGGAGTACTACGCAAGATTTAAATGGCCCACGGATACACAGGGTTCACCACACCTTCATCAGGGCTCTTGTAAACAGACGCCATTTTTTTTTTTAAATCGTGGGCCAAACTCCCGGGTGTTAGGGGCCTCAGTATTGAGTGAGCAACCAAGCCTGACACACGCAGCATGAACTCACAGCACTGCTGTTCAGCTTGTGACCACAGCATCGCCTAAAAATGCCATAATATTCTTGTTCATGCTATTATGTAGCGATGATATTATTACAGAAGACCCCTGACTGTGATAAAACTGACCAGGGTTCTGATAATAGCAGGATTGTGGTGATATTTAGCGCTGTGCACCATGGAGGGAGGAGTAATGCTATAGGAGGGGAGGGTAGTGGTGTTATCTTCTGACTGTGTGTGGCCACCTTTTATTGACTGCACTCACCATACCAGCTTAGTGGTTCACTATGATGAACACCAATGTAGATACTTATATATAACGTGTGTATAGAGGGTATAAACAGCGAGAAGAGTAGGTTGGGAGCTGCCATTTTGGTGAAGGAGGAGCGTCGTCTGCAGGACTTACATTTTGTTTACTGATGACCACGATGGTCTTTGGGCACCATACCAGTTTACTTGTACAAGTATGGTGAATAAAACAGGTAGATATTTATATATAATGTGTGTATATAGCGTAATAGCACCACAAACAGTATTGTTGTAGGAGAAATATTAGTGCATCTGGCCTTGAGGGCGGCAGCCATCAGCTGACTGTGTGAGGTCCTTCGTCTTTGTGTCTTTACCCACCATACAAGCTTAGATGTACAGTTATGGTGAACAAAACATGCAAATACTTATATATAACCTGTGTATATAGTGTAATAACCGACAAAGTATTTGTTCACTGTTTGATGAACATAAATGAATCAACAACAAGATGCACACATTATTTTTGAGTACAGCAATGATTCACTCATTTTATTATATATATATATCACACTACACACTATTGAATAATATTACAGCAAAAAACTATGAAAAATCAATCAGACACATTTAAATAATTAGGTAATTATCTCTTTGTGGCAACTCCGGCCTGACAGCTGGCAATCAACAGACCGCCTGGGACGCATGCCGAAGTCAGCGCCTATTTTTTTGCCAGAATTCCCCGCCCTATAGCGGGCAATATATGCCACTTACAATTTTTTTTATTATTTTTCCTGTGATCAATGAACACAAATTAACAGGTTAGAAAGAAAAAATAATTTTTTTTTTTATTTTTTGTTGGTATGCGCCTGTGGGTGTCAAATGGTATATAGCTATGCGTCATTTAAGGGTTAAATGAGGCAAAAGTTTGACAGCTTTTCAATTCACTACGGAGTGAGTTCCATAGACTTGGTCCCTTAATTTGCATAGAGTGTTTACACAGATTAAGTTTGACCCTGGGGATATCAAAGAGATATTTATTTCTGGTGTGGTGATAATGGGTCCTATTACATCTGTCCAGGGAGAATTTCAGAGCATAGTTTGCATTTAAGAACAGGGTTTTGTAAATGTAGTTGACACAAGAGAATGTGTGGAGGGAGTTAATATTTAGCAAGTTTAGGGATTTAAACAAGGGAGCTGAGTGTTGTCTGAAACAGAGTTATTATTCTGATAGCAGATTTTTGCTGGGTGATGATAGGCTTAAGGTGGTTTGCAGTGGTAGACCCCCATGCACAGATACCATAATTAAGATAGGGGTAGATTAGTGCATAATATAGTGAAAGGAGAGCAGAGTTAGGAACATAATCTTATTTTAATGAGTATACCAACTGTTTTAGAGATTTTCTTAGTTATGTGTTGAATGTGGGTCAAGTTGAATCTCTTGTCAAGGAATAGGCAAAGAAACTTGCCATCATTTTTATTACTGATGTTAATGTTGTCTATCTGTAGCTGAATTGCATTTGATGATTTGCTTCCAAATAAGATGTAGTAGGTCTTTTCTACTGTTTAAAGTTAGTTTGTTAGTTGACATCCATAAGTGGCCTTTTTTTAATTCATTATTCACAACATTATTTAGTGTATGTGGGTTGGGGTCTGAATAGATAAGGGTAGTATCGTCAGCAAACAATATAGGTTTAAGAATATTAGAGACATTAGGCAGATCATTTATATATATAAGAAATAGAAGAGGTCCTAAGATGCTGCCCTGTGGAACTCCAATGGTAATTGGTAGAGAGGAAGAAGTTGTATCATTGATGGTTACACATTGGCATCTGTCACTAAGATAGGATCAGATGTAGTCAAGGGCAAGGCCTCGGATTCCATAATGCTGGAGTTTAAGTAAGAGGTAGTTGTGATTGACAGTATCAAAGGCTTTTCTTAGGTCAATGAAGAGTCCAATCGGAAACTCATTTTTGTCAAGGGCTGAGTAGATTATGTCAAGGAAACTAATGATTGCATCATTGGTGCTCTTTTAGGACTGGAAGCCAAACTGGCAGGGGCTGAGTATGTCGAATTTTACTGAGGTAGAAATAGAGCTGTTTGTAAATAATTTTTTCAAATATTTTTAATAGAATGGGTAGATTTGATATTGGTCAATAATTGTTTATGTCCGCCAGATTGCCTCCTTTATGGACTGGCGTTACTCTTGCTTTTTTAAGGATATCAGGGAAGGTGCGACAATCTATAGATTTGTTGAACAGTAGAGCTATGGGTGGGGCAAGGGCATGGGAGGTGCTCTTGTATACAATGGACGGAATTTCACTGGTGTTCCCTGCCTTGGTTTTTAGAGAGTGTATGATGGACACAACATCTACCGGGCTGATTGGTGAAAGGAGAAGAGAGTTTGGATAGCTGCCTGAGAGATATGTGTAATGTGTGTCTGAATCTGTGGGATTCGTTGGATTCGTAATTCTGTAGCCCAGGTTCGATTCCCAAACCAAGCAGAAACAAATGGGCAAAGTTTCTTTCACCCTAATACTTAGCAGTAAATAGGTACATGGGAGTTAGACAGCTGTTACGGAGCTGCTTCCTGGGTGTGTGTGTGGGGGGTGGGGAAATTAGTTAGTAGTTAGTTTCAGTTGATTGACAGTTGAGAGGCGGGCTGAAAGAGCAGAGCTCTACCCCCGCAAGAACAACGAGGTGAATACAACTAGGTGAATACTATTGTGAACACAAATGTATATACTTATATATACCATGTGAATATAGTGTAATAACAGCAACAGGAGTATGTTAGGAGGAGCCATTTTGGTGAGGGAGGTGAGTTGAGCAAAAGCACAAACTAGTTGACCAGTCCAGCAACGAGGAAGCCTGGTTAATGACCGGGCCGCGGGGCTGTTGAGCCCCAGAATCACCTCAAGGTAACCTCAAGGTAACCTCATAGCATCACCTGCTGTGTGACTTGTCATGCAGTGTATGGTAGCCACTGTGTTGTTTGGACACAATGCCAGCTTAGTTGTATAGTTATGGTGAATAAAACATGTAGATACTTATACATAACGTGTGTAAATAGTGTAATAAAACCTAATAATAATATGGTGGGAGGAGGAATGTTGGCGAATAAGGTGTTGGAGGAGTGAGGGAGGGCTGGCTGGGTGTGGCAGCTCACTCATGTTTTTTGGACTCATCATACCAACTTAGTGGTTTGTTATGGTGAACACATATGTAGATGGGTATATACAATGTGTGTATATAGTGTAATATATATAGTGTAATAATAGCAAAAACACTGTTTGATTGATCATAGAAATATAATACTGTATATATGTCACATATATGAGTCCCATTATTTTGAGCATAGCGATGTTCCACACTTTAAATTATATAAATTCCAAAAATTACACACTTTTGAATAATATTACAGCCAAAAATCTCCATCGCCGCTAAAGTATGTCACATACCATATTTTTTTTTAGTTTACCGTGATCAGAGACTGCATTTTACCAATACAGTATAAGAGGAGAAAATAATTTTTTGGGAAAAAATTTATTTCCTTCACACCAAGGGGTTGCCATGTTTGGAGGCAGAGCAGTTCAGTTGTAAACATGTTTTATTGCTTCCTGTTTATTAATTAAACATATATAATATATTTTTACTTATGAATTATGCACAGTTTTTTTTTCCAGGGGATATTCCTGCGCGGGCCCTAAGCCTCTGGCTGGCCCGCTAAGTGTTGCTTGTTTCTGTTTTACTTGGGCGGAGTATGAGTATTTATGACTCATATGGTCGCTTCGTTAAGATTTTGCCATATGTGTTTAACAACTTCTTCTGCTCTGTTGAATCTAAGTTGAAATGTTAATGGGTTTGTAACTGTGCACTGTGTTAGATCATGTTCCAGTGGTCTTTCAGGCATTTCTCCACAGTGCTGACATTTCCTCTCACAGTTGGCATGTGTGACCTCCAGCAGAGAGAGTGTATAGGATGAAGGTAGTGGTGGGGGAGGTCTGTCAGTAGTTGGGGAGGGATGGGCTTAATCCAATATGCCAATGACACTCGATCCTTTTAGCCAGAAACTGCATGTACATAGTGGAATGTAGTTTAGATTACAGAATTTGTTTAGTAATATTAATCGGAAAATAAAAAGTTATAAAAATACATGTTTCGTTAATACTTTATTGAATTAGAGGTTAACTCTTCTGGCTATTTCTGGCTGACAATCTAATAATTTAGCCACAAAACATCAGGTTCTATTGGGGAGGGAGGAAGGCAATGAAGGTGGGAGGGAGGTAGGAAGTGAGGGTGAAAGGCCACCATTGAGGGTGAGGGGAAGAGCAGCAGTGAGGGTGGGAGGAAAAGCAGTAGTGAGGGTGGGAGGGAGAGCAGCAGTGAGGGTGGGAGGAAGAGGAGAAGTGAGGGTGGGAGGAAGAGCTGCAGTGGGGGTGGGAGGAAGAGCAGCAGTGAGGGTGGGAGGAATCGCAGCAGTGAGGTTGAGAGGAAGAGCAACAGTGAGGGTGGGAGGAAGAGCAGCAGTGAGGGTGGGAGGAACAGCAGCAGTGAGGGTGGGAGGAAGAGCAGCAGTGAGTATGTGAGGAAGAGCAGCAGTGAGGGTGAGAGGGAAAGCAGCAGTGAGGGTGGGAGGAAGAGCAGCTGCGAGGGGAGGTAGGGAGAGCAGCAGTGAGGTTTGGAAGAAAAGCATCAGTGAGGGTGGGAGGGAGAGCAGCAGTGAGTGTGGGAGGAAGAGCAACAGTGAGGGTGGGAGGAAGAGCAACAGTGAGGGTGGGAGGAAGAGCAACAGTGAGGGTGGGAGGAAGAACAGCAGTGAGGGTGGGAGGAAGAACAGCAGTGAGGGTGGGAGGGAGAGCAACAGTGAGGGTGGAAGAATAGCAGTGAGGGTGGGTGGAAGAGCAGCAGTGAGGATGGGAGGAAGAGCAGATCAGAGGGTGGGAGGGAAAGCAGTAGTGAGTGTGAGAGAAAGAGCAGCAGTGAGGGTGGGAGGGAGAGCAACAGTGAGGGTGGAAGAATAGCAGTGAGGGTGGGAGGAAGAACAGCAGTGAGGGTGGGAGGGACAGCAGCAGTGAGGATGGGAGGGAGAGCAGCAGTCATGGTGGGAGGGAGAGCAGCAGTGAGGGTGGGAGAAAGAGCAGCAGTGAGGGTGGGAGGAAGAGCAGCAGTGAGGGTGGGAGGGAGAGCAGTAAATAAATAAATAAATAAATAAATGTTTATTTAGGTAAGGTACATACAAGATATTTTTACAAAAATTGCTAGGTTTATAGATAGAGCTGGTACATACATGGCCTAAAGCCACTATTACGCAAAGCGTTTCGGGCAAAAAAAACATTAAAGACTAAAACTTAATACTAATTCAGTTTAAAGTATAAAATGTGTTGAGAACAAATAAAATTAAAAATAAGAAAGGGGGAACATGGCTGAAAAAGCAGCACAAACTGAGGATGGTATTGAGGGTGGAAGAACAGCAGTGAGGGTGGAAGGAAGAACAGCAGTGAGGGTGAGAGTGACAGCAGTAGAGAGGGTGGGAGGAGGAGGAGCAGTTGTGAGGGTGGGAGGGAGAGCAGCAGTGAGGGTGGAAGGGAGAGCAGCAGTGAGGGTGGGTGGAAGAGCAACAGTGAGGGTGGGTGGAAGAGCAGCACTGAGGGAGGGAGTAAGAGCATCAGTGAGGGTGGGAGTTGGAGGAGCAGTTGTGAGGGTGGGAGGAAGAGCAGCAGTGAAGGTGGGAGGAAGAGCAGCAGTGAGGGTGGGAGGAAGAGCAACAGTGAGGGGGAAGGAAGAGCAGCACTAAGGGTGGGAGGAAGAGCAGCAGTGAGGGTGGGAGGAAGAGCAACAGTGAGGGGGGAAGGAAGAGCAGCACTAAGGGTGGGAGGAAGAGCAGCAGTGAGGATGGGAGGGAGAGCAGCAGTGAGGGTGGGAGGGAGAGCAACAGTGAGGGTGGAAGAACAGCAGTGAGGGTGGGAGGAAGAACAGCAGTGAGGGTGGGAGGGACAGCAGCAGTGAGGGTGGGAGGGAGAGCAGCAGTCATGGTGGGAGGGAGAGCAGCAGTGAGGGTGGGAGAAAGAGCTGCAGTGAGGGTGGGAGGAAGAGCTGCAGTGAGGGTGGGAGGAAGAGCAGAATAGAGGGTGGGAGGGAAAGCAGCAGTGAGGGTGGGAGGGAAAGCAGGAGTGAGGGTGGGAGGGAGAGCAGCAGTCATGGTGGGAGGGAGAGCAGCAGTCATGGTGGGAGGGAGAGCAGCAGTGAGGGTGGGAGAAAGAGCTGCAGTGAGGGTGGGAGGAAGAGCAGCAGTGAGGGTGGGAGGAAGAGCAGAATAGAGGGTGGGAGGGAAAGCAGCAGTGAGGGTGGGAGGGAAAGCAGGAGTGAGGGTGGGAGGAAGAGCAGCAGTGAGGGTGGGAGGGAGAGCAGTAAATAAATAAATAAATAAATGTTTATTTAGGTAAGGTACATACAAGATATTTTTACAAAAATTGCTAGGTTTATAGATAGAGCTGGTACATACATGGCCTAAAGCCACTATTACGCAAAGCGTTTCGGGCAAAAAAAACATTAAAGACTAAAACTTAATACTAATTGAGTTTAAAGAGAGCAGTGAGGAAGAGAGCAGGAGGAAGAACAGCAGTGAGGGTGGGAGGGAGAGCAGCAGTGAGGGTGGGAGCGAGAGCAGCAGTGAGGGTGGGAGGGAGAGCAGCAGCGAGGATGGGAGGAAGAACATTAGTGAGGGTGGAAGAGCAACAGTGAGGGTGGGATGAAGAGCAACAGTGAGGGTGAGAGGAAGAGCAGCAGTGTGGGTGGGAGGGAGAGCAGTATTGAGGGTGGAAGAACAGCAGTGAGGGTGGGAGGAAGGACAGCAGTGAGGATAGGAGGAAGAGCAAAACTGAGGGTGGGAGGAAGAGAAAAAGTGAGTGTGGGAGGAACAGCAGCAGTGAGGTTGAGAGGAAGAGCAGCAGTGAGTGTGGGAGGGAGAGCAGCAATGAGGGTGGGAGGGAGAGTAGCAGTGAGGGTGGGAGGGAGAGCAGCAGTGAGGGTGGGAGGAAGAGCAGCAGTGAGGGTGAGAGGGAAAGCAGCAGTGAGGGTGGGAGGAAGAGCAGCAGTGAGGGTGGGAGGAAGAGCAGCAGTGAGGGGTGGGAGGGAGAGCTGCAGTGAGGGTGGGAGGAAAAGCAACAGTGAGGGTGGGAGGGAAGAGAGGCATTGAGGGTTGTAGGCAATGAGGGACATAGGTAATGAGGGAGAAATGAGGAATTTGTATATGAAATTTTGAAAAATAAAAGAGAAGGAAATCACACAAATATAAATTAAAAGAATCTTTTGCAAAGGCTTCCAAGAAAGCTCACATTGCACCACGTGCATTTGTGTCATCACATGTTGACCTAAATGCTTCAACATCTGAGCTTACCTCATCGCCCTTAATCTCCACTTCAGTCAATTCAATGCCATCAACATCCACCACCTTCTCTTTCAGGAATATAAGCATGATCTTATCTTCCAGGTTAGGAGGGTATGATTGATCAAATTCATGTGGGGAGGAAAAGCTAACATTCCCTAGTGCAACCACCATATTTTAAGATAGACTTCATATATAGAAACCCACATAAAGGTCAAGGGTGATGAATTTCTAGATTACCAGCGAGGTGACTATCAAAAAATGAGAGAGGAACCACAAACCATCTCTTTGAGGGAGCTGATGAACGAACATGGCACAGAAGTATTATGGCAAAATTTCATGAGGGTCATCACAGAATTTGTTAACAAATATGTGCCAAAAAAAGAAAGACAAGAAAGGGAACTCGATGGATGACACAAGTTGTATAATGAGCATTGGTAACCAAGAGGAACCTCTGGAGAACATATAAATCCACGATAGACATCATTGATTATGTCCAATGTCACTAAACTCGGCCACTCAGAAATTAAGTTCTGCCAAGAGAAACTATGGAAGAAAAATTGTCCAAAACATAAATAAAGATCCAAAATTGTTCTATGCTTATATAAGAGGAAAAACCAAAACAAAGGACTCAGTTGGACCCTTCATAGATCATACTAACCAAGCTATAATGGATGATAAAAGAGAAGCAAACTCTCTGAAAGATTAGTTTACATCAGTATTCACACTCGAACGGTTGAATGACATCCCATCACCCACACCAATGTTTGAAGGAGGGGAAGAAAATTAACATACGAAATAATCAGATAGATCATTGACAAACTAAGAAACTCAAAAGCCCCAGGTGTGGATGGAATCCAGTCCAAAGTCTTAAAGGAACTAGCAGAAGAACCATGCCTGCCACTGAAACTACTTTTTACAAAATCTCTGGACTGGGTGGTAGTACCTCTAGACTGGAAAGATACCAATGTTATCCCTATTTTAACACTATCGCTCTCTTTGGACATGGCTTGCGTCCACTTTTTTTCTTCCGAGTCCTAGCTTTGGATAGGACTCGCATCCACTACAAAAATATTTGTATAAAATTTATTTTTTATCCAATCGACTTTGGGAGAGTTTCAAAATGAGCGCCATAAAATTTCCATTCACTTTTATAGGTCTATCGACCTCGTGGGCCGTCGGTACATGGCGTCGACCTCGTGTGTTGTTGACATCCCTCGTGACCCGGACCGCTCTCCCCTCGCGTCCACAACTCATGCGGTTTTGTGCATTTATATCTCTTCCTGTGTGTTCTCCAACCTCTATATACATTCCATGATGGATCCTGGTCAAGGGCCAAGCAGTTCTATGCCAAAAAAAGCAAAGGATTCATACAAAAAGGACAAGATAAGTATGTTGTATAAAAAGTACAATCGAGTGAAGCTTACACCCTCAAAGATACCTAGGTCATGTGATGAGTTATCTTATATATTGCATCTGATGTTGAAGGTGAGGAAGAGGTGAGTGACTTCAATAACGATAACTTAGATTCTGAAACAGGTAATTACGATGTTTATACGAGTGAGGAAAGTGACAATACTGAGGACAGTGAACCAATTGCTCCACTGCCTCATACCTGAAAGCGTACAGGTCCTGGACGCACCATACAGGCAGATCCGGTTAGTGCCTGGTCCACCGTAAACACTTCACCAATTGTCGATGATTTCACTGCAACACCAGGTCTAACCATTCTGCCACCCATCACTGCACTGCAATTTATTCAACTATTTCTGACTCGAATGCTCATTGAATATTTCACCTATGAAACTAACCTGTATGCCACACAAATAATGCAGCATGATACCGAGTGCGTATGGAGGATGTGGGTGCCAGTCACCGTTAAGGAAATGGCCAGATATATAGGTCTGTGCATGTTGATGGGGGTTTTCAGGCTACCAACTATGAGAATGTACTGGCAGACAAGCAGGCTTTGGCAAGCCCGTTTCTTCAATACTTTCATGTCGTCGAAACGGTTTCAGCATATTGCAAAGTTTTTCACTCGTATAATAACAACTACATTCCCATAAACAGTAAAGACAGGTTGCTAAAAATTCAATAAGTGATGGAATATCTGAAAACAAAATTTGCTACAATCTACGTTCCACAGAAACAATTGAGTCTGGATGAAGGCACGATGGCATGGCGTGGCCGGTTATCTTTCAAGGTATATAATCCCAACAAGCCTGAAAAATATGGAGTCAAACTGTACATGCTTGCGGAATCAATATCTGGCTAAATATATGGCTTTGAAGTCTATTGTGGAATAGGGAAAACAGTAATGGAGACAGTCACAGGCTTGATTAAGCTCCTAATGGACAAAGGTTATCATCTCTACATGGATTACTATTATAACTCAGTCAACCTCACAGAAAAGTTACGTGAACGTAAGGTTTACACATGTGGCACCATTAGATTGCCACATGGAACACCTAAGGAACTGCAAGTGAAGGCAAAGGGAAAAATGGTTTTGGATATCACGATATTCTGCCGCAAAGATAACGCTTTTATAATATTGTGGAAAGACAAATGAGTGGTATCCCTCATTACAAACTTGCACAATGCAGACACCATGCAGGTTCAATGAAGGAAAAGAATTCGCAAACGTGATGGATCATCTTCAGTATAACAGGTAACAGTCAATAAACCAACTGCCATTTGTGACTATAATCGCTACATGAAAGGTGTTGATCACTTTGATCAAATGGTCAAATATTACCAGTTTACCCAAAAAGTCACAAGTGGACAAATAAGATGATGTTCTATTTTCTTCAAATGGCTCTACACAATTCCTTTGTTTTGTATAAGAACTACACCAGTGATCGGAAGAAACTTACGTTGCTGCACTTTCAAGAGGTGGCAATCACTATTAACCCTTTAGTTGCCCAAGTCATCGTATGATGCATTGAGTGACTTGCAGTAACTTGTGCTCGGCATCATATGATGTTTTGGAGTACTACGGAAGATTTAAACGGTCCGCGGATACACGGGGTTCACCACACCTTCATCAGGGCTCTTGTAAACAGACACCATTTTTTTTTTAAATCGTGGGCCAAATTCCCGGGTGTGAGGGGCCTCAGTATTGAGAGAGCTACCAAGCATGACGCATGCAACATGAGCTCACAGCACTGCTGTTCAGCTTGTGACCACAGCATCGCCTAAGAATGCCATAGTATACATTTGCATGCTATTATTTAGAGATGATATTATTACAGAAGACCCCTGACTGTGATAAAAATTACCAGGATTCTGATAAGAGCAGGATTGTTGTGATAATTAGCGCTGTAGTGGGAGGAGTAATCTTGGTGGGGAGGGAGGTAGCATTGTCTGCTGACTCTGTGTGACCACCTTTTACTGTCTGGACTCACTGTACCAGCTTAACTGTTCGCTATGGTAAACAAAACATGCAGATACTTATATATAACATCTGTATATAAAAGCAAAAACAGTACAGTGGTAGGAGAATGGTGGCGAGTCAGGTGAGGTGAGGGAGGGAGGGAGGGAGTGGCAGCCAGTGGTGGGCTGCCACTGCCACTCAGCATACCAACTTAGTGGTTCGTTAAGGTGAACACGAATGTAGATACTTATATATAACATGTATATACAGTGTAATAACAGCAAAAGGAGTGTGGGGGAGAAGCCACTTTGGTGATAGGTGTGGCAACATCTGCATGATTTGTCATGTTGGTAGGGGTGGCCACTATGCTCTTTAGGCATTATACCGGCTTAGTTGAACGGTTATGGTGAACAAAACATGTAGATACTTATATATAATGTCTGTATACAGGGTAATAACACCACAAGCAGTATTGTTGGGGGTGAAATTTTAGTGCGTCTGACATTGAATGTGTGAGGGAGGCAGCCGCCAGCTGACTGTGTGTAGCGACGTCTCTTAGTGCCTGAACTAACTATATCAACTTAGTTGAACTGTTGTGGTGAACAAAACATGCTGATACTTATATATAACGTCTGTATATAGTGAATAAAAGCAAAAACAGTATGGTGGGAGGAGAATGTGGGTGAGTCAGGTGAGGTGAGGGAGGGAGGAAGTGGCAGCCAGTGGCGGGCTGCCACTGTCTGCCACTGCCAGTGAGCATGCCAACTTAGTGGTTAGTTATGGTGAACACAAATGTAGATACTTATATATAACGTCTGTATGTTGTGATTAAAAGCAAAAACAGTATGGTGGGAGGAGAATGTGGGCGAGTGAGGTGTTGAGGGAGTGAGTGGCAGCGAGTGGCTGGCTGGTGTGTGGTGGTCACTCCTCATTGCTTTTTGACTCATAATAACAACTTAGTGGCAAACAAAACATGCAGATACTTATATATAACCTGTGTATATAGTGTAATAACCGACAAAGTATTTGTTCACTACTTGATGAACATAATAATTGAATCAACAATATGCACACCATATTTTTGAGTACAGCGATGATTCACTCATTTTATTATATAAATATATCACACTACACACTATTGAATAATATTACAGCAAAAAAATACTAAAAATCAGAGACACTGAAATAATTAGGTAATTATCTCTTTGTGGCAACTCCAGCCTGACAGCTGGTGAGCAACAGACTGTCTGGGACGCACGCTGAGTCAGCGCCTGTGTTTTGCCAGACTTCCCCACCCTATAGCGGGCAATATATGCCACTTACGATTTTTTTATTATTTTTCCCATGATCAGAGAACACAAATTAACAGGTTTAGAAGAAAAATAATTATTTTTTTTTTTTTTGGTATGTGCCTGTGGGTGACAAATGCTGAATAGCCCAGCGCCATACAAAGGTTAAGGTGGGACGCTGAGGAGTGGCCTCTCACAACAGACACCACTCCACATGTTCCGGACATAAATAATGACGCCAGTACTTCTGATGCTGCCAATCTGTCAACCCCAGGACCATCTGGTGTGAGGTGGCCTTTATTCCCTTCAACCCCACACGGCGAAGGCTCCTCATCTAACTCTGAATTCGAGACTGGTGTGACATGCAACTGAGACGCAACTGGTGTTACAGAAAACTTAGCCACAAGTCGTACTCCGCCCAATAAATACCCAAGAATTGTGGATTCACCAGAGCGTCTCAACAGGAGCCTCACACATGCAATACTTACCATGCAAAAACGTCTAAAGTGTCGTGTGTGTTACAAGTCAGGAATCAGAAAAGACACCAAGCACAAGTGCAAAACGTGTGGAGTTGCACTGTGTGCTTCACCCTGCTACACAAAATACCATCGGAAGAGGGTATTTTGGGTGCAGAAGAAGTAACCACTCGCAACACATTCACTCCACCTAAGAAACATCTTTTGAGCAACTTCAGGCACATTTTCCTGAAGCAGGTGGAGTGAATCACAGAATGTTCAAGTTGTTGTTCTACCGTAATCAAGTCACTGGTAAGTACAGAAACATTTTTTTGAGTTTGTATAAATAAGATATTACAGTGTATATGGTTATGGTGTTGGTATTCACATACGTATTCTTCAATATGGGCTAATATTCTGATTTCCATGTAGAGCGTTTTATTGCAAAAAAATTGATACCAAAATGAACGATGTAGAACAAAAAATAGCGGTATAAAACGATAATCTTCTTTATGTGTTTATCGGGTGTACCTGGTGTAAAGGGTGTGGGAATGGGTGGACTGTAGCAGGTAACGCACTGGCGACTTTCGACGTGGTTGCGGGTGAGGCGCGCACATATTTTAAACTTGATATGCATATGTCCATGTAGAGAATTTTACTGTGAGCATAGTGATACCAAAATGAACGTGGAAGATCATGTTTTAACTTGACAATCATGAAAAGAGCAGCACCATATCCGCACTGTTTGGCGTGCACGGCTAACGAGCGACCTCATTTTTTATTTGGTACTGGTCTCACGCATGCTTTAGTGACATTTTATACATATTTTCCTCTAGAACATTCTATTGCAAATACATTGATACCAAAATGAAACACATACATAAAAAAATAAGGTCACAACACTGAAAAGAGTATACACTTTTCAGTGTTGGCGCTCGATTGCCCGACGCGCCAGGCGCACAAGGGGAAAGTTACACGGCCGCCTGCCGGGAGCACGATAGTGTTAAAAAAAGGAGAAAGAGTTCAGCAGAAAACTACTGGCCGATCAGCATGACATCATACATCTGCAAACTCATGGAGAGACTCCTCAGGGAGGAAATCATTCACCATTTTTCAGTGGACAACCTTGTACAATTGACACAACATGGATTTGTTAAAAACAGATCCAACCTCACAAATTTGCTCACATTTTTGGAAAAGATAACCATCTACTCAGACAAAGGCATGCCAGTGGATAAAGTATTCATTGATTTTGCTAAAGCTTTTGATAAGATACCACATGAAAGACTGGCAAGGAAATTACAGGCCCATGGAATAAATGGTAAAATATTAGAATGGATAAAACAATGGTTGAAGGAAAAAAAACAAAAGGTCGTGCTAAATGGAAACAAATCTGAATGGAGAAATGTGATAAATGAGGTGCTACAAGGGTCCAATTTGGGACCTACCCTTTTTATGTCATATACATCAATGACAAAGATGAGACTATTACAAACCACATCATCAAATTTGCAGGTGACACAAAGATTTATGGTAATGTGGGAAATGATAATGATATTGAAGTATACAAATAGAGCTACACGAACTCCACAAAGGTTCAAAAGACTGGCAAATGCTTTTTTTTTTTTTTTTGAGATATATACAAGAGTTGTTACATTCTTGTACAGCCACTAGTACGCGTAGCGTTTCGGGCAGGTCCCTGGAATACGATCCCCTGCCACGAAGAATCGTTTTTTCATCCAAGTACACATTTTACTGTTGCGTTAAACAGAGGCTACAGTTAAGGAATTGCGCCCAGTAAATCCTCCCTGGCCAGGATACGAACCCATGACATAGCGCTCACGGAACGCCAGGCGAGTGTCTTACCACTACACCACGGAGACTTTTTGATAATGACAAATGCAAAACCATAGATGTGGAGCATAACAACCCACCTGAATGACTACCAAATTAATAGCATTACATTACAGCAGATTGATGAAGAAAGGGACCCTGGAGTCAAGATCCACTACTCATAAAAAGTTGCAGAACAGGTAGTTGCGGCAGTCAGAAAAGCCAACCAAACTCTTGGGATAATCAAACGTGCTTTTGACTACATGGAAAAGAAGGTAATGATTCAACTATAAATCTCTGGTGCTAAATCTAAATCACTTAGATTACTGTATCCAAGCATGGAGACCTCATTTTCAGAAGGACATAGCTGCACTGGAGAAGGTGCAAGGTGCAGTGTTTTTGCCCAACACCGGGCAAGAAAAGTCATTTCAGGGCTAAGTCATCTCCCATATCAGGAATGTTTGAAGGCCACAGGGGTACCAACACTGCAAAGCAGGCATGACAGGGCAGATCTCATTGAGACTTATAACCACTTAACTGCGCAAACCGAGTATTCTCGATCGGCGGGAAACTGTGCCAACAGAAGAAACTCTTTTTGATTTTTTGGTATTAATTCTAAATGTGTACGAGGTTGATTGTGTACGAAATGGACTCTTAGGACCTCCAGTGAGAGGCAGCCATCTTGGAAAAAATTCCCAGAATGCCCTAGGGCTGCTGGCTGGGTTAGTAATGAATGAGCAACCATGGGTGGCGCACGTGCCTCTGGCTCCCAAACGCCTGTCCGACGCAGTGTTGAAAGATAACGCTCTGTCTGTGAAATTCAAACCATATTGTTTGAAGAAGATAAGGGTCATAATATTGGTAAAGCTATGCGCAATAAGGACCTAACACAAAGGTCGGATGCACCTATGAGGCCGAATACAGCGAGCTTATCCAGTTGTAGCTCTGAGCGTCACCCTTGCAATCCTATGCTATCTACAATTTATTTAGAGGATACACCGATGAATCGTTTTCTGCGTTCAGTGATGATGCATCTGATACAAATAGCATAGATGAACACTGTTATCGGCTTCCATGGTGGTGTTTTCCATAGATATTTTCAAGAATATCTGAATCTCTTCCTAACTGATGGACACTCTTTGAGGCTAGATGAATCTCTTTCTGGCTGACGGACACTCTTGAGGTAAGCTGAATCTCTTCCTGTGTGGGACAGTACAATGATCTTTTCCTATAATCTTTTCAATACTACCTTATGCTTTACAAGTTTGGCTACATACAACCTACAAGTACTAAAGCCAAGGGTGTACATGAGTGCATTATTTGCAAGCACACAGAATGAAGAAACAGGAAGCGAAAATTTATCTGTACCTGGTGCACTGAGAGCGAAGTCGCACTGTGTACCATGGGCTACTTCGTTGATTATTACTCACTTCCGAAGTACTGAGTGTGTAATACAGTGTTACTGTGTAAATAGTGTGTGAAACTGTACATATTGTAATTTTAGTGAATTTTTAACAGGTAATATTGCGACAATAAACATTTATTGTGGACACATTACTGAGACATGTATCACAGTTCCAGGGAACATTATGAACGTTCTATTGTATACATATTGTAAAGGACACAAATATGCATCATATACGATAAAAAAAAAAATAAAACCGCATTGGAAATACATAAAACAAATAATTGAAAATATATTTGTGGCAACACCCGGTGCTTGAAGGGCCCGCGCGACCGTGTCTGGGCGATTCAAGCATGGGCGACCAGGCCCTGATGAATTCACAGCGCACTTTGTCCATGTCCCCACAGCCAAAGTAAGTGGAATTTGGTATTTATTTTTACATAGACATGTTCAGGGAAGGGAATTTATCATTTAACTAAGAAAAAAGAATTTTTGGGGAACACTTTAATTCCTGCGCACCGGGGGAATTTCACAATAAATTCGGCGCAGCACGGTGGTTAAAATACTTAACAAGTTGGAGGATGATGATCTGGATATTTTCTTCAGAAGGTCAGATGTAACACAAACAAGGAATAACAGTTCCAAGCTCAATAAGCCACAATGTAGGACTGAGAACAGGAGATGCTTTTTCACCCATAGAGTTATTAACCCATGGAACTGCCTACCTGTCAATGCCATAACTGCCAAATCTGTGCTGAATTTCAAAATATACCTGGAAAAGATCATCAAGGCAAATGATGATTTTCGACAAGCAACCGGCTTGATAGCAAGTGGATCAGGACTTTTTATACTGTTGAGTACAAATAAAATACTGCTGAATTTATGCCTTGAAAATGTAAATTTTTTCCCCCAGATTTTCAGAATGATGAACCACATACTGTTTACAAACACAACAAGTTATCCAACTAGGCTCAGCCCCGAGTGGTTCATAAAGCTCATAACTGCCTGTGTACAATTTCTGTATACAGTGGAACCTCGACATTACAAACCTTTACAAATTTACATACTTAGGAATTTTTCGAGTTACGACCCCAATTTTGTCAGAAAATTTGACTCGGCTTATGACCTTTGCCTCGACTTGTGACTTTGTTGATACACGTATGGGTCGACCGAGAGCGTGGTGTGCTTCAGTTTACCAATATCTCTCGCCTAGTGATGATCGTGCTTTAATTCTTTGTAAAGAATTTAATTGTTTTCTGCTTTTTGGGTTTTTGAACATAAAAGTAATTATTATACAGTGACACCTCGACTTACGCTTGCCCTGACTTATGATTTTTTTGAATCACGTTGTAAATTTGGTCGGAAAATGAGACTCAACTTAGGATCGTGTCGACGACTAACGATCTTCGTTGATACGCATTCAGGTTGACCGCGTGCATGGTTTCTGGTGCCACAGGCCGACCTGCCTCAGTTTACCAGAGCTGTCTGCTTAGTGATGATCACGCTTGAAAGAAATTTCATTATTTTTGGTGATTTTTTTGTTTTTTGAACATAGAAGTGGCACCTCGGATTACGAGAGCCCCTGGTTATGAGTTTTTCGGGTTACAAGCAGGATTTGCTCAGAAAATTTGTATCGGGATATGAGCGTTGCCTCAGGATACGAGGGTGTTGATATGCATACAGGCTGACCTAGCACGTGGTGGCACAGTGATCCCCATTCAGTTTACCAGTGCCTCGTGCCCAGTGACTATCCCGCCTCAATTCTTCACCAAGATTTACAGTGTTTTGTTGGATATTTGGCCATTTGAACATAAAAGTTGTTATTATATATCTCGCAATGGGTCCCAAGAAAGCCAGTGGTAAGGTTCAACCTAAGAAAATAGTTGTGAGTAGAGGCAGTAGAGGATGTCCCTTCCTCATTAAGAAAATGTGTGAAGTATGGGAAGAACTGCAAAGTTTTGTTGAAAAAACTCACCTAGATAAAGCTGTAGCAAGTCATTGCATTGACCTTTTAAATGACAATGTGATGTCTTACTACAGACAAGTGTTAAAATGTTGGGAAAAACAGGTGTCTTTAGACAGATTCTTAGTAAGACAAGCAAGCAGCGAGCCACAAGCAGGTCCTAGTGGTATGCAGGCAAAACGTGCCAGAGAGTGCACACCAAAGAAGTCCTCACTGCCTGATGTTATAATGGAAGGGGACTTCCCTTCCAAACAGTAACACCCCTCCTCCTCCCCACTCTTCACCATCTACCATATGCAAACAGCGATCCATCATCAGCAAGGGTAAGTAATAACTTGAACATAGTTTTGAAGTGTAGATTTCGATGAATTAGGTATAAAATTTTGTTTGAAGTGAGTTTTTTTGGGTTGTCAGGAATGGATTAATTCATTTCCCATTATTTCTTATGGGGAAATTAGCTTCGGTTTACGAGTTTTCGGGTTACGAGCCATCTCCAGGAATGGATTAAACTCTTAAACCGAGGTACCCCTGTATATATCACGCCATGGGTCCCAAGAAAGTCAGTGGTAAGGTTCAACATATGAAAACACATGTGAGGATGACCATAGAGGCTGTACAGAATGTCCCTTCCTCAAAAATTAAGAAAATGTGTGCAGCATGGGAAGAACTGCAAACTTTTGCTGAAACGACCATCCCCTTTCCTCACCATCTTCTAAATGCCAAAAAGAGTCATCAAAACAAGTAAGCTATAACTTATGCACAAAATATTGTTTGTATTATGTATGAAATGTATTTTGAAGTTAATATTTTTCGGAATGTGGAAGAGATTAATTCAATTTACATTATTTATCGGAAAATTCACTTTGTTACAAATTTTTGCATTACGGTCTGTCTCTGGGAACAGATTAAATTCGTAAGTGTAGGTACCACCGTATTTTAATTAACCATTGTAACATGCACTGCTATTCAGCTTGTAACCACAGCATCGCCTAAAAATATCAAAATATATATATGTTCATGCTATTATTTAGCGATGATAGTATTACAGAAAACCCCTGACTGTGATAAAACTGACCAGGATTCTGATAATAGCAGGATTGTGGTGATATTTAGCGCTGTGCTCCATGGAGGGAGGAGTAATGCTGTGGGAAGGAGGGTGGTGGCATCATTATCTGACTGTGTGTGGCCACCTTTTATTAACTGCACTCACCATACCAGCTTAGTGGTTTGCTATGGTGAATACAAATGTAGATACTTATATGTAACGTGTGTACAGAGTGTAATAAAAGCAATAGAAGTAGGTTGCGAGCCGCCATTTTGGATGACGGGTGTGAGTCATCTGCATGACTTGTCATGTTGTTTACTGGTGGCCACTATGGTCTTTGGGCACCATTCCAGCTTATTTGTACAGGTATGGTGAATAAAACAGATAGATACTTATATATGTGTGTGTGTGTATAGCATAATAACACCACAAACAGTATTGTTGAAGGAGAAATATTAGTGCGTCTTGCCTTGAGGGCGGCTGCCACTAGCAGACTGTGTGAGTAGTTACATCTTATTGCCTTTACTCACCATATAAGCATAGATGTACAGTTATGGTGAACAAAACATGTAAATACTTATATATAACATCTGTGTATAGTGAATATATGCAAAAAAGTATTGTGGGAGGAGAATGAGGGCGAGTGAGGTATTGTTGAGGGAGGGAGTGGCAATGAGTGGCTGGCTGGTGTGTGGCAGTCACTCCTCGTTGCATTTTGACTTCACAACACCAACTTAGTGGTTTGTTATGATGAGCAAAACATGCAGATACTTATATATAACTGTGTATATAGTGTAATAACAGCAAAACTATTTGTTTATTGTTTTATGAACATAATAATTGAATCACTAATATGCACACCATAATTTTGAGTACAGCGATGGTTCACACATTTTTATTATATAAATATATCACAATACACACTATTGAATAATATTACTGCAAAAAAAAAAAAAAGAAAAAATCAATCAGAGACATTGAAATAATTAGGTAATTATATATTTGTGGCAACTGCCGCCTGACAGCTCGGGCGGAGTAGACCTGGTCTGGCGAAGGCTCTGTCAATGCCCCTTTTTTGCCAGACTTTCCTACCCTATTGCGGTTAAAATATGCCACCTACGTTTTTTTTGTTATTTTTTCTATGATCAGGGAACACAAATGAACAATTTTATAAATCGAAAGAATTTTTTGGAATTTTTTGTTTTTTTGCACCTGTGGGTGTTGAAGCTATTATGACCGTTAGCGGCCCAAGGGTTAAACTGCCGCAGTTTTGAGTAACTGACACAAAAGTGTGCAACACTGCATATGCAGTTTTGGAGTTCCTGCGAGATTAAACGGGCTGCGGGGAAAGGGGTGGGGGGGGGGGACCATACGCTGCCCAGGGGCTTTAGTAAACAGCCGCCATTTTGAAAAAATTCAGCTAGGCCACCACGGTGTGGGAGACCTCAGTTACCCAACAGTCACCATGTCAAGCTCACGGCCAAACGCCTCCTGGGCACACACCATGCAATCAATGACTCAAGATCAGATAACTAGTGAATTATTCTCTAATGATGAGGAAATTGATATTGATGACTCTGACATTGATAAAGACCATGCTCAGACGACAGATGATAGTAGCACAGACAGTGAATTTGAGATACAGCCTGCTCCCATGGCAAGGCCTATACGCTCACTAGTGTCTCCTCACCGTTACGGAATGCCTAATCGTGTTATTGCATCGCAAAAAAAAAATGGCACTGTTATTTAATAGTAATACTTTCAATATTACAGGAAGAACAAGGTTAACGACCGTGAAGGTCGTTAACGGTCAGCACGGTGTGGCTCGTCCGGTGGCGGGAAAGTCTGTTAGCCAATCAGAATCATCGGGCGAGGCAGTGAGTGCTGGTCGGAGCATGAATTGAACAGTACTCTACTCACTCCCATTCGGTTGACATGCCGTCGTCATCTGTGTATGTGACCAATTTACCCCAGCTGTGACAGCGTGATCCACATCTCCAGCGACACGGACCTTAGGACGTAGTGGCATGGTCGACTCCATATGACGTTTTTGAAATCTATAGCTGTTCTGGATTTATTGGACCCATTCCGAAAAGTAGATGGTCTTTAAGAGTTGAATTGACTGACGAGTGGTGGCCATCTCATTGGCATATACATAAGGTTTTGGTGTATATATTACTGTACATACAAGTACAGTGTCTTAGTATATATATATATCTTTAACTGTACATATAATGTACCACCGTGTTTTAGAGATATAGCTGAATATATCCATTAGTCTTCTCCAAAATTATTTCTTGTCCTCAATCAGATCTCAGAGAATTAAGTGTGTCGCACCTGACAATAGGTCATGCTGAGATTGACACCTGAAAAAATCAAAATATCCAGTTGGATTTCAAAGCATAAGAAAAGCACTTACAGAACAAACCTATTTTAAATGTGTTGGGTTTTTGACAGTTCGATCCCAACATCACCCAGTTTCTACTTCAATTTGCTCACGACCACACAGTTCTTGTACTTATTTAGAGTGAGGATATTTTGGGTGATGAGTCAGAGGAAGGTGCCTCTTTTTCTGGTTTTAGTGAAGTTGAGCATAATATTACCACATCTGTCGCTAGTGCCAGTGGTGTTACTAAGCGAGGTTTTGTCACGTTAGCAGCATCTCGCCCAGCCAAACCCCACCACATGCCCCACATGAGGAACAAAGACCCTCATGTTCACATTTTTTTACCTCATCTTCAGTTCGTGGCCGTACTTTGCGTAGACGGGCTTCAGCTCCTGGTCCACGGTGTGCAATGAATCCTCACCGTGGTGCCGCTGTTTCATCTCACAGGACACCAGGTGTACTTGTGTGGAGTGATGGGTGATGATTTTGTTCCACTAATTCCTGCTTCTGACAATAAAGATGTTGGGATTACAGACCTTTTCCCTGATACTGGTGAGGACATGTGTGAAATGGATATTTTCACTGCATATTTTGATGAGAATATCTTGAGGTTATCTTGAGATGATTTCGGGGCTTTAGTGTCCCCGCGGCCCGGTCCTCGACCAGGCCTCCACCCCCAGGAAGCAGCCCGTGACAGCTGACTAACTCCCAGGTACCAATTTACTGCTAGGTAACAGGGGCATTCAGGGTGAAAGAAACTTTGCCCATTTGTTTCTGCCTCGTGCGGGAATCGAACCCGCGCCACAGAATTACGAGTCCTGCGTGCTATCCACCAGGCTACGATGCCCCGTAGCATGGAATACATTGTTCACCAAACGAACCTTCATGCGGCCCATCTTATTGAAAAAGAGATAACAGAATTTTCACGATTACAGCACTGGAAAAACACTACTGTAGGTGAAATGTATGTATTTTTGGAGATATGTATGTTGATGAAACATTGTGTAAAACACGTTATCTCAGATTATTGGAGCAAAGACCAGATTGTTCCAACACCTTTGTTCGGGAAATATATATCTCGAGACAAGTTTCAGATACTCCTCAGGTATCTTCATTTTGCAAGTGATGAAAACCGGACAGAGGATGATAGACTTTGGAGAGTCACATTATGAATGAACTGATTGGAAAGTACAGAGATTTCTATGTACCAGCACAACAGTTGGTGATTGACAAATCCCTTGTGCTATTGAAAGGGCATGTTGCCTTCAAGCAGTACATTCCATCCAAATGCAACAGATTTGGATTGAACTTCTTTGTTCTCTGTGACTGTGAAACACGAATTGTGTTACACATGATTCTGTATTCTGCTAGCAATGTAGACATTCCCGGTAATGACCAACATGGTTTCTCAGGAAGTGTGGTGAAGATACTGATGGCACCATGGCTGAGGTTGGGCCACATTATATACACAGATAACTATTATACAAGTCCCCTGCTAACTAGGCTCTTGCTTGAAAATAGAACTGGAGTGTGTGGGACAGTAAAGCCAATTAGTAGGGAAATGCCGGTGTTTGACAATAATATTGAAGTTGGTGACTGCCAGCTAAGAAAATGTGATCAAATACTCTCAATGCAGTGGAAAGACATGAGAGTAGTGAAAATGTTGACAACCGTTCATGATGGTACGATGGTGAACAGTAGCAAGGTGAACTGAACAATAAAACAACCAATATATAAGACAGATTGTATTATGGACTATAATATCAACATGTGTCTGGTTGATAAATGTGACATGATGGTGGACGCTGTCGAGTGTGTACAGAAAACATTGAAGTGGACGAAAAAGTTTTTTTTTCCATCTTGTTCAAGCTTTCCATGCTAAACAGGTTCAATATGTATCTGGTGAAAACAGGACCTACACCAACTTTCCGTTCATTTAGTTTTGCAGTTGTGATACAGTTACTAACAAAGTTTGGCAAAAAAATTCCTGGCATTCAAAGACCCATTCAGAACCCAGTATTGCAACATACTCCTCCACCCAGGCTCACTTATACTGAGGCCTTTCAAGTACACAGAATAAAACATTTGCCACCATCTAGAAAGTGTGCAATAGGCTATCATGAGTGCATAGTTTGTAAAACCACACAAATGAGAGATCAGAAACGTAAACAAGTGCAAACATGATGTGAAGCATGTGCCGCCCCATTGTGTGCTTTCAACTGCTTCAATGACTACCACTCTCTCCAGAACTTTTAAATGTGCAATATTAGTACAAAAACCTGTAAAATATTGAGTGAGTGTGTGTGTGTGTGTGTGTAATTACCTAAGTGTAGTTACAGGATGAGAGCTACGCTCGTGGTGTCCCGTCTTCCCAGCACTCTTTGTCATATAACGCTTTGAAACTACTGACGGTCTTGGCCTCCACCACCTTCTCACTTAACCTGTTCCAACCGTCTACCACTCTATTTGCGAAGGTGAATTTTCTTATATTTCTTCGGCATCTGTGTTTAGCTAGTTTAAATCTATGACCTCTTGTTCTTGAAGTTCCAGGTCTCAGGAAATCTTCCCTGTCGATTTTATCAATTCCTGTTAATATTTTGTACGTAATGATCATATCACCTCTTTTTCTTGTCTTCTAGTTTTGGCATATTTAATGCCTCTAACCTCTCCTCGTAGCTCTTGCCCTTCAGTTCTGGGAGCCACTTAGTAGCATGTCTTTGCACCTTTTCCAGTTTGTTGATGTGCTTCTTGAGATATGGGCACCACACAACCGCTGCATATTCTAGCTTTGGCCTAACAAAAGTCATGAACAATTTCTTTAGTATATCGCCATCCATGTATTTAAATGCAATTCTGAAGTTAGAAAGCATAGCATAGGCTCCTTGCACAATATTCTTTATGTGGTCCTCAGGTGTTAGTTTTCTATCTAGAACCACCCCTACATCTCTTTCTTTATCAGAATTCTTTAAAGATTTCTCACATAATATATAGGTTGTGTGGGGTCTATGTTCTCCTATTCCACATTCCATAACATGACATTTATTAACATTAAATTCCATTTGCCAAGTGGTGCTCCATATACTTATTTTGTCCAGGTCTTCTTGAAGGGCATGACAATCATCTAAATTTCTTATCCTTCCTATTATCTTAGCATCATCAGCAAACATGTTCATATAATTCTGTATACCAACTGGTAGATCATTTATGTAGACAATAAACATCACTGGTGCAAGAACTGAACCCTGTGGTACTCCACTTGTGACATTTCTCCAGTCCGATACATTGCCTCTGATTACTGCCCTCATTTTTCTATCAGTCAGAAAATTTTTCATCCATGTTAGAAGCTTACCTGTCACCCCTCCAATATTTTCCAGTTTCCAGAACAACCTCTTATGTGGAACTCAGTCGAAAGCCTTTTTTAGGTCCAGATAGATGCAGTCAACCCAACCATCTCTTTCCTGTAATATCTCTGTGGCTCGATCATAGAAACTGAGTAAATTCGATACACAGGATCTTCCAGATCGAAAACCATACTGTCTGCCTGATATTATATCATTTCTCTCCAGGTGTTCTACCCATTTAGTTTTGATTAGTTTTTCCAATGCTTTCACTATTACACTTGTCAATGATACAGGTCTATAATTGAGGGGGTTCTTCCCTGCTGCCACTTTTGTAGATTGGAACTATGTTAGCCTGTTTCCACACATCTGCTATGATTCCTGTACACAGGGATGCCTGAAAGATCAGGTGAAGTGGAATGCTGAGCTCAGATGCACATTCTCTCAGAACCCATGGTGAAACGCCATCTGGGCCAGCTGCTTTGTTCTTACTGAGGTCCTTTAGCATATTTTCCACTTCATCTCTAGACACCTCTGTCCGCTCTATGTTGTTCTCTGGAATGCTTATTG
The DNA here is from genome assembly GCF_040958095.1 of Procambarus clarkii. Classification (NCBI taxonomy): domain Eukaryota; kingdom Metazoa; phylum Arthropoda; class Malacostraca; order Decapoda; family Cambaridae; genus Procambarus; species Procambarus clarkii. Next base: position 21,219,361 of record NC_091170.1, read on the forward strand.
TGTCTTGTTCTCTGAAGATTTCATTTTGTACAAACACACTTTGGAACTTTTCATTTAATGTTTCACACATTTCCTTTTCATTTTCTGTGAATCTGTTTCCCATTTTCAACCTCTGGATATTATCCTTTACCTGCAATTTGTTGTTTATGAATTTGTAGAATAGGCCCGGTTCTGTTTTACATTTATCCGCTACCCCTTTTTCAAAATTTCTTTCTGCCTCTCTCCTTACTGCCGTATAGTTGTTTCTAGCATCTTTGTATCGCTGGCATGTTTGGGGGTTTGGCCTCTTCCTATACTGATTCCATTTTTGTGTCTTTTGGTCTCTTGCCCTCTCACAATTTCTGTCGAACCAATCCTGTTTTCTGGCCCTGCATCTCTGTTTTGGTATGAATGTTTGTGTGCCTTTCTCGTATATTTTTAAAAATTTGGCATACATTTCATTTACTTCCCTGCCTAACAACAATTCTGTCCAATTACACTCATTAAAATTTTTGTGAAGTTCCCCATAGTGTCCTCTCCTTAAATCGAGTTTATCAACTGTTTCAATGTCCCTATTTTCTTCTAGATGATATCTTAAAGCATAATCAATGTCTAACAGGACGTGATCACTCTTTCCCAAGGGGCGAAGGTACTGGATGTCAAATATCTCTTCTTCTTTCATGGTGAATACTAGATCCAGTACTGATGGTACATCTCCTTCCCTCATTCTTGTGGCCTGCTTTATGTGTTGATACAAGAATGTCTCCAGAATGAGGTTCACAAATCTGCATGTCCAAAAGTCCTCCGTTCTTGCTTCATAGGCCTCCCAGTCTATTGCTTTAAAGTTGAAGTCCCCCAGTATCAACAGTCGTGATTTATCTTTATCTGCTTGTGCAATAATATCTCTCATGACCATTATGAGGCCCTCTCGTTTGTCATCCAGTTCTTCCTTTGTCCATGTGTTGCTTGCTGGTGCACTGTAGGCATTTAAAATTATCAGCTTATCATCCTGATTCCAGACCTGCAATGCCATTATGTATATATCTCAAGGGTTTTCAAATATTAACTCTCTTACCTTCAGGTGTTTTTTCACCAGTACAGCCACTCCTCCTCCCTTCCTAGTTTTCCTGTCACATCTCCAAACTGAATAGCCTCTTGGGAATATGACTTCATTTATTATATTTCCTTCAAGTTTCGTCTCTGATAATGCGACAATATCTGGGACCCTAAGCTGGATTATATCTTGCAACTCCAAAGTTTTTGACCTCACTCCATCTATGTTGGTATATACAATTTTCAGGAACATGTTCCCTTTTCCTTTGCTCTTTACTCCCCCTTCCACTACTGATCTTGTTGCTTTGTTTTTATGTACCATTTCACAAGCTTTCCAGTCCCTGTCACTTTGTAAAAAAAAGAATTTCTGTCTTCTTCATTTCTATCCCCATTTAGACGTTTTGCCTCAATTAGGTTCATTTTCAGCTTTTCTCTGTCTTCCTTGGAGAGGTCTTGTCTCATTGACCAAAGTTTGCCAACCTCATCACTCTGCAATTTCCTGGCATTTCTTAGCACTTCCATCATGTTTTTCACTCCATTAAACGTCACCCTTAAGGGGCGGTTCTTTTCTTTCTCATATTTTCCTATTCTTCTAAAATCACTGACATTTTCCTTTGAGCCTTCTCCTAAACCTACTATTTTCTCTATAATTTTCATCTCTTCTGCTGCTCTGTCCACCCTAGATGAAATTTCCTTCTCTAAACATCCAAAAATGATTATGGACTTAGTTCTATCTGCAGTGTTTTGTATCAGTTTACTGTTGGTAACCAGTTCTTTCCTAATTGCTTGCCTAATTTCTGCTTCTTGTTGGTCATTTCTGGTTTTGACTTCCGAACACACTTCTTTGATAGTCTCTTGCTCTTTTACAACTTGAGCATATGTCGCTTTTATTTCCTCTTTATACTTTTCTAGTTCTTTATTCACCTCCTCTATGTGAGTTGTCAGTGAAGTTTCCAGTTGGAGATCCTTCCCTAACTCTATGTTAGCCCTTAGGCTTGCTTGGAGTTGTTCACCATATGAGTCTATTTTCTTGTTTATTTCTCCAAAGTCACCACATTTCACTTTCCACGCCTCATTGTCTTTCACTAGTTCCTTGATTTGCTCCTCCTGATTTGTTACCTTGTCTGTTAATGCAGTAATAATCTTACCTTGCTGAAGAATACTCCCTTTTAGAGTACAAAGCTCACTCCAAAGAGCTCCATTATCCTCTTCCAATTTAAGCACTTTTTCTTCATACTTCTTTTGCATATCCTCAATTATCTCTAACCTGCCAAGAACACCTCCTTTCCTTATATCTTGTGGTGAAAATCCTTTGAAATCATCATCTGTTGGTGGGTCTACATTCTCAGTGGTGGTGGCGGCCATCTTTGTTTTTGTTCTAGAACCAAAACAAACTTTTCCACTTAGCTATTTTCACTCACTTTAACTTGTTTATTGTATTTTATTTACTTTTACACTTCCCTGAACCTTTATGTAACCTGGGACACCACTGTAGCCCTCAACCTGTTCCCAATACTTAGGTAATTTGATATTTCCAGTGTGTGTAATTACCTAAGTGTAGTTACAGGATGAGAGCTACGCTCGTGGTGTCCCGTCTTCCCAGCACTCTTTGTCATATAACGCTTTGAAACTACTGACGGTCTTGGCCTCCACCACCTTCTCACTTAACTTGTTCCAACCGTCTACCACTCTATTTGCGAAGGTGAATTTTCTTATATTTCTTCGGCATCTGTGTTTAGCTAGTTTAAATCTATGACCTCTTGTTCTTGAAGTGCCAGGTCTCAGGAAATCTTCCCTGTTGATTTTATCAATTCCTGTTACTATTTTGTATGTAGTGATCATATCACCTCTTTTTCTTCTGTCTTCTAGTTTTGGCATGTTTAATGCTTCTAACCTCTCCTCGTAGCTCTTGCCCTTCAGTTCTGGGAGCCACTTAGTAGCATGTCTTTGCACCTTTTCCAGTTTGTTGATGTGCTTCTTAAGATATGGGCACCACACAACAGCTGCATATTCTAGCTTTGGCCTAACAAAAGTCGTAAACAATTTCTTTAGTATTTCTCCATCCACGTATTTAAAAGCAATTCTAAGGTTAGAAAGTGTAGCATAGGCTCCTCGCACAATGTTCTTAATGTGGTCCTCAGGTGACATTTTTCTATCTAAAACCACCCCTAGATCCTTTTCTTTATCAGAATTCTTTAAAGATTTCTCACATAATATATAGGTTGTGTGGGGTCTATGTTCTCCTATTCCACATTCCATAACATGACATTTATTAACAATAAATTCCATTTGCCAAGTGGTGCTCCATATACTTATTTTGTCCAGGTCTTCTTGAAGGGCATGACAATCATCTAAATTTCTTATCCTTCCTATTATCTTAGCATCATCAGCAAACATGTTCATATAATTCTGTATACCAACTGGTAGATCATTTATGTAGACAATAAACATCACTGGTGCAAGAACTGAACCCTGTGGTACTCCACTTGTGACATTTCTCCATTCAGATACATTGCCTCTGATTACTGCCCTCATTTTTCTATCAGTCAGAAAATTTTTCATCCATGATAGAAGCTTACCTGTCACCCCTCCAATATTTTCCAGTTTCCAGAACAACCTCTTATGTGGAACTCTGTCGAAAGCCTTTTTTAGGTCCAGATAGATGCAATGAACCCAACCATCTCTTTCCTGTAATATCTCTGTGGCTTGATCATAGAAACTGAGTAAATTCAATACACAGGATCTTCCAGATTGAAAACCATACTGTCTGTCTGATATTATATCATTTCTCTCCAGGTGTTCTACCCATTTAGTTTTGATTAGTTTTTCCAATATTTTGACAATTACACTTGTCAATGATACAGGTCTATAATTAAGGGGGTCTTCCCTGCTGCCACTTTTGTAGATTGGAACTATGTTAGCCTTTTTCCACACATCAGCTACAGCTCCTGTACACAGGGATGCCTGAAAAATCTGTTGAAGTGGAATGCTGAGCTCAGGTGCACATTCTCTCAGAACCCATGGTGAAACTCCATCTGGACCAACTGCTTTGTTCTTACTTAGCTCCTTGAGCATTTTTTCCACTTCGTCTCTAGACACCTCTATGTGCTCTATGTTGTTCTCTGGAATTCTTATTGTGTCTGGTTCCCTAAAGATTTCATTTTGTACAAACACACTTTGGAACTTTTCGTTTAGTGTTTCACACATTTCCTTTTCATCTTCCGTGAATCTATTTCCCATTTTCAACCTCTGAATATTATCCTTTACCTGCAGTTTGTTGTTTATGAATTTATAGAATAGACCTGGTTCTGTTTTACATTTGTCTGCAATCCCTTTTTCAAAATTTCTTTCTGCCTCTCTCCTCACTGAAGTGTAGTTGTTTCTCGCATCTTTGTATCGCTGGTATGTTTGGGGGTTCGGCCTCTTCCTGTATTGATTCCATTTTTGTGTCTTTTGGTCTCTGGTCCTCTCGCAATTTCTGTTGAACCAATCCTGTTTCCTAGTTCTGCATCTCTGTTTTGGTATAAATTTTTTTGTGCCTTTATCATATATTTCACAAAACTTGACATACATCTCATTCAATTCCTTGCCTAGCATCAAGTCTGTCCAATTATACTCACTAAAAAAATTTCTAAGGTCACCATAATGACCTCTCCTGAAGTCTGGTTTTTCAACTGCTTCAACCTCCTTATTTTCTTCCAGCTTATAACGCATTGCATACTTTATTCCCAAAAAGACATGGTCACTTATACCCAAGGGAGGAAGGTACTGAATGTCAAATATCTCTTCCTCCTTCCTGGTAAATATCAAATCTAGCATGGAGGGAACGTCCCCTTCCCTCATCCTCGTAGCTTGTTTAACATGTTGATACAAGAATGTTTCCAGGATGAGGTCTACAAATTTACAGGTCCAAAAATCTTCTGTTTTAGCTTCATATGCTTCCCAGTCTATGGATTTCAAGTTGAAATCACCGACTATCAACAGGCTTGATCTATCGTTACCCGCTCTCGCTATAATCTCTCTCATTATTGTTATAAGACCTTCACGTTTACTATCTAGCTCCTCCTTTGACCATGTGCTGCTTGGCGGTGGACTATATGCATTTATTATCATTAGTTTATCATCCTCATGGCAGATCTCTAGTGCTATTATGTCAACTTCTTGTGGATTGGCAGTCACTATTTCGTTCACCTTTAGGTGTTCTTTTACCAGCACAGCAACGCCACCGCCTTTCCTAATTTTTCTGTCCCGTCTCCAAATTGAGTAGCCCCTTGGGAATATGACCTCATTTAAAATTTCATCTTCAAGTTTTGTCTCCGTGAGTGCAACAATGTCTGGTGTCTGCAGCTGTATTACATCACTTAACTCCAGTATCTTCGATCTCACTCCATCTATGTTGGTGTATGCAATCTTCAGGAACTTGTTCCCCCTCTCCTTATTCTTCACTCCCCCTCTCTCTATTGATTTTGTTGGTTTGCCTTTATGTACCACTTTACTGGTTTGCCTTTATGTACCACTTTACTGGTTTGCCTACCCCTATCACTTTGTAGAAAAAAGAATTGATTTCTTCTTCATTCCTGCTCTCATTTAAATGTTTTGCCTCGGCGAGGTTCAGTTTCAGCTTCTCTCTATCTTCTTTTGAAAGATCTCGTCTTAACGACCACCCTTTCCCATCCTCATCACTTTGCAGTTTTCTAGCATTCCTTAGTACTTCTTCCATCTGTTTGGCACCGTTTAGGGTGATCCTCAAAGGTCGATCTTTCCCTTTTACGTACCTGCCTATTCTCCTGTAGTCGCACACATTCTCTATGGTTGTAAGATCTTCTACGAGGCCAACAATTTTATCTACTACTTTAGCTTCTTCTACAGCTCTTTTTGACCTAGATGGTATCGCCTTTTCTTTGCAGCCAAAAATGATCAGGGACTTACTCCGATCAACTGTGTTTTGCACCAACTTCGGGTTAGATGCCAATTCTTTCCTCACTTCTAGCCTAATGTTTGTTTTATCTTGGTTGCTGCAGTGTTTGACTTCCTTTACTGCTTCTTCTATTTTTTCCTTTTCCTTGGCCACTTGTGCATAAGTGAGTTGCATATCTTTCTTGCACTGTTCTATTCCCTGTGTAACTTCCTCCATCTGTGCTGACAAAAGCTGTTTCTCCTGTTGAATTTCCTTGCCTAACCTATTGTAGTCATTTATGTTTAAATTTACTTTAACTTCTTCCAAAGCTATTTTTAAGAGTTTATTTTCTTCTTCCATGGCTTTGCAATTTGTTTCCAATTGATTCTTATCTTTGCGCAAGTCTTTCACTAAACCCTCAAGACATAAAACTTTGCTATTCAAATGGTCATTACTTTCTTTCAATTTACTAATTATTTCTACATGAGAGTTCACTATAGTATCTAAATTTACCAACTTGTTATGTAGACTGCTAATATCAATGCTTTCTTCATTGAATCCCTCAAAATCAAGCTCTGTTTTGTTTTTCCCCTTGCCAGTGGCCATCTTGAATGTTCTTCTCTGCACTGTAAACACTAGGGCAACTTTTTCTCATCCGATTTTTCACTTCCCTTAGCACTTTCCTATTATCTCACCTGTTTTTCAAGAGCACTATACCTTTATGTTCTCTGGGACACCTCTCACTACCATCAACCTGTACTACAATACTTAGGATTGTTGAAATATGCGGGAGCTCCTCTGCTGCATGTGTTGACCCTAGGGGTGTCACCTTTTGAATGTGTGTGTGTGTGTGTGTGTGTGTGTGTGTGTGTGTGTGTGTGTGTGTGTGTGTGTGTGTGTGTGTGTGTGTGTGTATATATATATATATATATATATATATATATATATATATATATATATATATATATATATATATATATATATATATATATATATATATATATATATATGTTGCTGAAAAATGTGAAGACATATTATATATGGTATAATATAACACATTTGTATGCTCATAATTGTGACACTAATATAAAATTTTATATTGAATGGATGCAACTTGTATTATATTTGAATGTCAAGTAATATTATATGCATCATAATTAGTGAAAAAAAATTGTGATAAAATACGCCAAGACACTGTAAATAATGCCGAGAAGATAAATTTGTGGCAACTCTGGCTGCTTGACGACCGCGCGCAACGCCTCCGGGACGCACCTTGCATGAGCGATTATGAAAGGTGTGATGTCATCGCTCATACAGTGCTTCCTCAGACTAACGAACCCCGCTCTATCGAATTCCCGGAAGAGCCGAACAAATTGAATTCGGTACCAAATGTTCAGTGGAACATACAAATGTTCGATTAAGTGAGGAATGTTCGTCCAAGCGGTCACTGAGGCCGAGCGTCGGAGCTGGCTGTCATCAACTATGATTCGCCAGAGTGTAAACAGTTATGTAGTGTTTTATTATCCTTACCCATTGTTTCTAGGGAGAAATGGTGATAAAAATGGTGATAAAATGGTGTCAGGGGGCATTAGTGAGAGAGTTGTTGCCAGGAGGCAAGAGGCAACACGTGACTGGCGCCTCCATGCTCCCCCGCCCCCACCCTCCTTCCTCCACCTGACCACAGAGACCACTCACTCTCCTCTCGTCGTCAGATGCCAAGAGTCAATTTAATGATAATTATCGCATTATCTACACTGAAAATAGCCTTTTTATTAGAAAAATGTCATATTGGAGCAATAATAATGGTGAAAATTGTAATATATACAGTACATATTTTAAACAGTTTGAACACATTTCCTTTTCACAGAATTTTTAATACAATTGGGGTGTAGATAACAGCTGGCATTGTGTGGCCGGCCGGTCGCTCCCTGAGCCATTGGGGGGTGGGTGGGAGGGGGGGGGTTTGTTTCCTGGATCCCTCCCTCCCTCCCTCCCTCTAACAGCCTACGTACTGTACTAATATCTATTTAGAATAAATTTTGAGTAGACCAATAAAACAAGCACAGGTCGTGTGAACGTTAGGCCTTGGTGAGGTGGCTAGCATCATTTGTGGTGGTGTCAGGGGAGGCAGGAGGGGTCAGGGGAGGCAGGCGGTGTCAGGGGAGGCAGGCGGTGTCAGGGGAGGCAGGTGGTATCAGAGGAGGCAGGCGGTGTCTTGGGAAGCAGGCGGTGTCATGGGAGGCAGGTGGGGTCAGGGGAGGCAGGTGGTGTCAGGGGAGGCAGGTGGGGTCAGGGGAGGCAGGCGGTGTCAGGGGAGGCAGGCGGTGTCATGGGAGGCAGGCGGTGCCAGGGGAGGCAGGCGGTGTCAGGGGAGGCAGGTGGTATCAGAGGAGGCAGGCGGTGTCATGGGAGGCAGGCGGTGTCATGGGAGGCAGGTGGGGTCAGGGGAGGCAGGTGGTGTCAGGGGAGGCAGGTGGGGTCAGGGGAGGCAGGCGGTGTCAGGGGAGGCAGGCGGTGTCATGGGAGGCAGGCGGTGTCAGGGGAGGCAGGCGGTGTCATGGGAGGCAGGTGGGGTCAGGGGAGGCAGGTGGTGTCAGGGGAGGCAGGTGGGGTCAGGGGAGGCAGGCGGGGTCAGGGGAGGCAGGCAGGGTCAGGGGAGGCAGGTGGGGTCAGGGGAGGCAGGCGGCGTCAGGGGAGGCAGGCGGTGTCAGGGGAGGCAGGTGGGGTCAGGGGAGGCAGGTGGTGTCAGGGGAGGCAGGTGGGGTCAGGGGAGGCAGGTGGTATCAGGGGAGGCAGGTGGTATCAGGGGAGGCAGGTGGGGTCAGGGGAGGCAGGTGGGGTCAAGGGAGGCAGGGAGGCAGGCGGTGTCAGGGGAGGCAGGTGGTGGAAAGAGGCAGGTGGGGTCAGTGGTGGAAGGTGTTGTCAGGGGAGGTGGAAGTGGAGAGAGAAGGGTGGTGACCACGCATGGCTGCCAAACCTCTCATTCATACTCTATTATAAATCTCAATCTTAGGTGTAAAATATTTATGCCAAAATATGTTAATTTTCGTGTATTAATATACATTATTAATCATTAACATGTTTTATTGTTTCCTGTAGAAAACAATAGCTGACTTGGCATTGTGGTGTGTATGGCCGGGTACCTGGGGGGTGGGGGATGGGGGGGGTCCTGGAGGTGTGAGAGGAGACCTGTCAACCCATCATTTTTTTTTTGTCGGGCGAGTTGAGACGCTTCCAAGCCTGCTGCTTCAATACACCCCGTGGATGGTGTGGTGTGTTGGATATTTCCAACATCGAATACAGCATTGTTGTATTCTCATTACTTATTACTAACCATATTAAATATTGTAGTAAGTAAAATTAACAACTCGTAGAATTCTCCTGTACTAATAATTCATCTGTGCATTAGGCTAGAATTCTCACGTCACCTGACGCCAGTATTGCGTCAGATTTCTTTACAGTAAAACACATTATATTCAATTTGTGTGAGAATTAAATACGATTCTCCATAATTAAAGCATTCTGTATGACAACTGATTGCAGACGAATTGTTCTCTAACTAAAAGCCGAATAGAGCGTTAGAATCATAGCGTCTACCTCGCGGTAGTGTTAACGTCATCAATGAATGCCATGGGGAGACATTAATTCCTCTCCCTTATATATTTACTATTCTTAAATAGGTAAATAATAATATTTCGTTCCTCTAAATAATAAACCCGTCCAGTCTTTAGAGTTTCAAGCGCGAATGCGAGAAATATTAATGTTCAAGACAATAATTTGTGTAATGAACGTCGACTCGGCGTGGGTTGGGGGACGCCATCCTCAGTCGGTGCGTGGACACGTGCAGAGCTGAAAGGAAGCAAACTTGCGCTCACCGTACTCATAAGAATACACCCTTGTCCAGCAAATAGGACAAGTGTGTCCATCCACAGATGAAAGCCGCCACTGTGAGGCGTGAACGACCTTGCAGATAATATCTTCAACTAGTGCTGGTGTTAAATAAGGGACCCCTAGACTTGGTTCCTGACGACACGTGATCAGCCAGCTTGAAACGCATCAATCCAGGATAGGTTCACCGGAGCCTGGGATGCGAAATTACGGCAATCTTAATACTTATACAGTGCCCACAGCTAAGTACCTTTTATTTGATGCATCATTTACAGGTTTAATAATAGCGGGGTGATTGCGCGTCACGCGGCGAGATAACACCTAATAACAGGTGATTAGAATTCCATCTGTAGATATTAATAATCTTGAATATGAATTGAGTAGTTAAATCAATTGCTACTGGTAGTTATTTATCTTGCAGCTCGAGAGACGAATCCCTCATGCTGTCTTCTCCATGTTAACCGTGCCATTCGTCAGTGTACCAGACTTGGAGATTCAGAGGACTTCCAGGGTTATCTAAAGGAACCTACTACAAGCTAAGGCTTATTTCTTTTTTCCATATTTTAGCAATTTGATACATTCAGAATGTTTAACATAATGTGTGATTTACTGTAACTCATTACTATGCTCATATTCATGTTCTTCTTTGTATGAATAATATTATATTCAGCATTATTTATAGGATTAGATTATTATTAATTGAATTAGTGAACGAACCACACTGATTCCTGGACGTACTGACCTCCAGTAATAACCCCCCAATGTAGGTGTTTGAGGTTTGTTTCTTTAATAATACAGCCCATTAATTATTCTTATGCTCATACTTTCTAGTTATATCCATAGTCACTGGTTTTCTCTAGAATTTTATCTAATGATCTGAAATTCTCAGTTTCCCTCTTTACTTTAAAAGCGGGTGGTCCTTCGTAATTTAATTTACTATTTTTAATTATTAATTAATCAGAATCAAGCCCAAATATCCCACATTATGGTCCTTCGAACCGGATAGGCATTAAATTTGTAATTAAAATATTAACCATTAATAACTAATCCTTGTGTGATAGAAGCTAGACTATTTAATTAATTGTGTCAACTAACAGTGTAACACACCAGTTAGCCTAGATCACACTAACATAGCTACCTTATACATAGCTATAGTGGGTCATAACCAAGTACCCACAACATTTAGACCTACACTTCATACTGAAGTAGAATCCTTAGGTCACCAAGAGCAACAGCTCATAACCTTATATTAATCACTAACACCAATTAAGTGTTAACCATTTAGGCTATACCAATGTTTCAATGTGGCTGTCAGCAGACTGTCCATTATAGCCTGAATCCATGTTATAATTACTGATTCACTCAAGTCAGTGGATCATTAACATTTAGGGATCCAGTATACTAATATAAATTACTGATCTCATACTAGTTAATCATTACTAACCCTGATAACATTTATTCCACAATTAGGAGTACATTCAGGAGTTAGATAATATTTACAGCAGTAGAATACTTGCCAAACACAATTAATTCCTTTGTGTTCATTTAATTTCTTATACACATAATTACACAAGTGTATATTATATAAAATACAAAAAAAACAAAAACAGCACAATTATTTGCACATTACTGCACCATAATATAATCTTTGCCAACCTTCATTAGGTAGCAATTTAGGCTGTGATTGTGTTGAATTTGGCACAAGCACAGACTAAATATAGTTGTAGTTTCTCAAGTAGAAATTCTCACGACTAGGCTTGAGCTAGTTAGTGACACATATATTATTCTTTTGTGCTGACCCTATCAAGGGTGGGATTAACCATTTATTGTGTAATTATTTTATTGCATATTTCTATGTATGTCTTTGAGTGTTACTGTAAATCTGCTACCCATCCGAGGCTGATTTAGAAGAGCTAAGCTGAGGAACACCTGTAGTGAGACCAAGGTACCACTCAAATCTTAGTTGCTTATTATTAGGTAGGTAGCTAACCTCTAAATGAGGTAAATTACAACCAGCCTCAAGAAACATTAGGCTGTCAATACTTATACCTGCTCTGCATCAAGGAGCAGACAACATAGCTATACCACTAGCTACATAAGCCCTATCAGGCTGTAAATCTTTATACCTGCTCTGCATCAGGGAGCAGACACCCTAGCTATACCACTAGCTATATAAGCCTTATAAGGCTCAAATTTACATCCAGAATGGATACTCCTGAAATATTAAAGAGAATCAGTATTATCTTGAGAAGTCTCCAAAGGTACCTATCAAGACGACTTAACGACTGCGACAACTGTTTAGAAAACAATCCAATTGACTTCTTTGAGTTCAACCTCTACACAGAGGCAGCTAACGAAAAATACGTCCAGGTGAAGGAGACCATCGAGGCTTATAAAGACAAACTCTTTAGCAGTAATACTGACCCAGACGAATTAAGTCAGATCGAATATGATCTTGATGAATATGAAGATACCATTCAAGACAAGTTAGATCACTATAAAAGAGTGCTTGCGAAACAAAATGATCCTGATTGGATAGAACGTTTTTGTAGAAAAACTACAACCGAGCAAGCACACAGCTCAGATGAAATACATGAGCTACATCAAGACGAGGAAAATCCTCTAATCAATGCTGATCATTATATAAGATCAACAACTGAAGTTCAACTTTCATTTTCTAACCTCTCATCTAATACCGCTTCATGCGATGATTTGTTTACAGAGTCTGATCAAATTTCAGACCACTCTTCTCAATGTTCCCTGGATTCTATAAGTTCAATACATAATGCTACTGAATTAACTAGCTTATCACCAGAACCCAGAGAAACAAGTGAAGCTGCAATGATCAGTGAATCTGAACCAGAAAATGATAAAGCTAATGCTGCAGCAGCAGTCGAAACTGTAATCAAAGCTGAGGCTAAGCAAGAAGCCTTAAGCAACACAAGTAATGGTCACAATTGCTCACAACAGCCTTCTAAAGCAAGTGCTAACAATGAGAAGACTATTATAAACCTTGTACACCAATTATTAAATTTATCTTCACCAGAACAATCAGTTGACTCTTTACAAGCCTTTAGTTTTCAGCTTGAGTCACTAATAAATTCTTTCAGTAAAGAGGTGGATCACCCAACCACTGAGTGGATGACTAAAATTATCATCCAGAGAAAATTGTCTGGTGACACACTTAATAAACTATATGTATGCCAGAATGGTAATACCCTGTCAATGCAGGATATATTTACAGGTTTGCGTAATATGAGCAATCATACAGCAGACCAAGCAATTAATGCTAAATCTGAATGCACCAAAACTGTACCTACATCAGTTTCCTTGCCTGAAACTCCTAAAGTGACACTGTCACTAGGTAACCAAGGTGCTAATACTCAATGTAACAACAATCAGTCAAATACTGATTCATCAGTGAGGCCTAAGAGTCCCACAGGTGCTCCTAAGAGACCTAATAGTCCAAAGAGCACTGCTAATAATCCATGTAACCAGAATCAGTCAAACACTGATTCATCAGTGAGGCCTAAGAGTCCCACAGGTGCTCCTAAGAGACCTAATAGTCCAAAGAGCACTGCTAATGATTCCACAGGTGCTCCTAAGAGACCTAATAGTCCAAAGAGCACTCCCAAGAGCCTGTTAATGGTTCCCCAGTGTACACCAAGTACTCACAAGAGAATAAATAACAAGCAAATGCAAGCAGCAAACCCATCACCACCTGCAAATACTGTTTTACCTAAACCGGTAATCCCTAAACGATCTGCAGGATGGGGAATGTGCTTGTTTTGCAATCAAAAACATTCTCTGTACAAATGTACTAATTATCCTAATAGAGACACAAGAGTCAAACGACTCAAACAGTTACATAAATGTACTAGGTGTCTCAAACCACATAATGTTAACAGCTGTGACACCCCACTGAACACCTGCAACAGGTGTAGAAGGGGCAAGCATCATGCTGCACTGTGCAAATTAGTTAGGACTAATTATGTCAATCCTAGAATAGGACGTAGAGAATCTACACCAGTACAGTGCTGCAAGGTGCGAGATGTGTACAGCGTAACTTCACAAGCATCTCAAGTGGATGCTGCTTTGCCTACTGCCCAACTTCAAGTGAAGAACAGAGGAGCCAAGATCACCATACGTGGACTATTTGATCAAGGTTCCCAGAGAACTTTCATTACTCAAAGGGCAGCAGAGGCACTTAATTTACAACCAATAGGACAGGTAAAATTAAACTTGTCAGGGTTCATGATAAATCGAGGAACCCATGAATACTCAGTAGTTCAACCGCTTGTACGACTAGGTAGTCATGCCAAGGCTATCCAAGCCATTGTTGTAGATCAAATACCTTTAGACTTAAACATTAAGGGTCTGGGGTACACAGCCCACTTCCTGCAGGAACGTGAAATTAATTTGGCTGACAACAAATTAATGTCTGACCGCCTTAACAATGTAGATGTACTAGTAGGAGCCGACTACTATTACCAGTTCATAACTGGACATGTTAAACGATTGGGAATGAATATGCTCCAATCTGCAGGAGGCTACTTACTTACTGGTAAAGTTCTGAATGTGAACAAGCCTAAACCTGCCAATAACAAATTAGTCAGCAGTAAATCAATTCTCCAGCAGCAAGCTAAAGGGAGAAACACAGCTGAATAATAAACTCAGATTGTATGTAGTGCAATTGATACTCGTCGAGATGTTTAATAGCTCTCAGTGATAACCAATGGTCCGTACTCAAACAAGTACAAGTCACAGCGACCAAGCCATTGAATTCACTGCAGACCTAGAATTATTCTCGACAAGTAGTAATTGACCACACTCAGTCTTCCTAGTTAAATTGTAATGTTAGGCTAGAGAATCTAGTACTCCCTAGGAATTAATAATGTTAGGCTAGAGAATCTAGCCCTTAATGCCACTGGCATTTCCTGAATTTAATTACAAATTCACTAGGACCACTGGTCCACTATACTTGCGCTTAAAGGTTTGCCAAGAAAACCTTCTTAATACCATGTTTTCTGCACTAAGAGTTAGTGACAAATACTTGCATTAATTGTTTGAGTTGTTTTTCTTTCGTTTCTGCTTATTTAGTGTAGGAGCGCAACACGAACAAACTTGCAAACTTACTAACATGTAAGTGAATTTCCAGAGAACTAATATGTTTAATGCATTACCGTTAAACATTAGCATTGTTAATTAACATGCTTCATG
This sequence comes from Procambarus clarkii, assembly GCF_040958095.1. NCBI lineage: Eukaryota > Metazoa > Arthropoda > Malacostraca > Decapoda > Cambaridae > Procambarus > Procambarus clarkii. The sequence continues at coordinate 21,234,398 of NC_091170.1, forward strand.
AGCTTAACATAGCTCACCTTAGAATTAACGTAATAATATGAGTGCTCGTTCACCATGCGCACGAGCTTAATATTGCTCGCCATGATAACTGAATGACAAAACTCCACCTCGTTAATTCGAGTTCAATGCAACTCAACCTGTTAACAGCTAACGAGCTCCATGCAGCTCACCCTGTTAGCACCAGCTAACGAGCTCACTGTAGCTCACCCTGTCAACACTGTTAACGAGCTCACTGTAGCTCACCCTGTCAACACTGTTGACGAGTTCCATGCAACTCACCCTGTTAGCACTAGTTAACGAGCTCCATGCAGTTCACCCTGTCAACACTGTTGACGAGTTCACTGTAACTCACCCTGTTAGCACTAGCTAACGAGCTCAATGTAGCTCACTCTGTCAGCACTGCTGACGAGCTCACTGTAGCTCACCATGTTCACGAGTTCAATATAACTCGACCAGTTAATGAGCTCAATACTGCTCACAATGTTAATTCAAGTACATTTTTGCTCACAATTAGCTTAGTCCCTTACTTAGGTAGGTTAGAAATTCAAACCATTTATTTAGGTAGGCTTAGGGACTTTAGTAGTGTCAACTGAGTACTAGCCTAATCTGTACTCACCATTAATTACAGTTGACTATACTTATAGAGACTGATTTAATAAACTCAAATTCATGTAAAGGTGATTTCGTATTAACCAGTTTACAGTGTCAAGCCTATGAGCTGCCATTTAATTAGCTCATAAGTCAGAATGACTAGGCTACTAATCTCACTGTCGACTCAGAATTTTCCTTGATTTTAATGAATAAACTTTTCAGTTCTCTACTTTTCTATTATTTAGCTAGTTAGCAATTAATTGTACCATCAGTCAGCATGACTACTGCACGACAGTGCACATTAAATTTAATTTCCTCATTTGAATTTGAGGTGATCGTGATGCTGCGTGATGTTATTGTCTAGTAACTCAATAGTTAAAAGTCACAGCGACCCTAGACAGTGACCTTACTGTAGTGTCATAGTCTCCTTGATCTTAAATGACTAATAATACTTTACTGTATAATCATACCATAGTGTCATCAGTTCTTAGGAACTTATTCTGAGTTTACCTACGATTCAGCAGCTACGTAATACACCATTACATGTCACTGCGACCCTAGTTGTTGAGTTTATTGTGAGCTTTAGAGTGTTCCTGATTACCGATAACTTAATCATTTAATGTTTCAATATTTCATGCATGTTTCCACTAAGGGAAACTGCAAGCCTATTACAACTCTGAACAAGAGTAATTTCTTTCACATCCCACTGAGAAAACTGTGATGATGCTACGATGTGATATCACGTAACGAAACATTACACGTCCCTATGACCCAAGATATCGCATCACTGTAGATTCTGTTAGTTTAAATTGGGAGAGTTGAATTTTATAAACATTGTGTAGGCTACAAACAACATGTTTCAGTTGACATGTAAATAGCAAGACTCAAATTCTTGTAAGTCCTTGATAAATCCGGGACGTTCGTTATGTGTGTACTAACATACTAACATACTAATGTATTAATCTTAATGTCACTTCGGGATAGGTCAGTACAACACAGTACACTGCAACCCTGGGAATCCCCCCCCGGAGTTATGTTGGATATTTCCAACATCGAATACAGCATTGTTGTATTCTCATTACTTATTACTAACCATATTAAATATTGTAGTAAGTAAAATTAACAACTCGTAGAATTCTCCTGTACTAATAATTCATCTGTGCATTAGGCTAGAATTCTCACGTCACCTGACGCCAGTATTGCGTCAGATTTCTTTACAGTAAAACACATTATATTCAATTTGTGTGAAAATTAAATACGATTCTCCATAATTAAAGCATTCTGTATGACAACTGATTGCAGACGAATTGTTCTCTAACTAAAAGCCGAATAGAGCGTTAGAATCATAGCGTCTACCTCGCGGTAGTGTTAACGTCATCAATGAATGCCATGGGGAGACATTAATTCCTCTCCCTTATATATTTACTATTCTTAAATAGGTAAATAATAATATTTCGTTCCTCTAAATAATAAACCCGTCCAGTCTTTAGAGTTTCAAGCGCGAATGCGAGAAATATTAATGTTCAAGACAATAATTTGTGTAATGAACGTCGACTCGGCGTGGGTTGGGGGACGCCATCCTCAGTCGGTGCGTGGACACGTGCAGAGCTGAAAGGAAGCAAACTTGCGCTCACCGTACTCATAAGAATACACCCTTGTCCAGCAAATAGGACAAGTGTGTCCATCCACAGATGAAAGCCGCCACTGTGAGGCGTGAACGACCTTGCAGATAATATCTTCAACTAGTGCTGGTGTTAAATAAGGGACCCCTAGACTTGGTTCCTGACGACACGTGATCAGCCAGCTTGAAACGCATCAATCCAGGATAGGTTCACCGGAGCCTGGGATGCGAAATTACGGCAATCTTAATACTTATACAGTGCCCACAGCTAAGTACCTTTTATTTGATGCATCATTTACAGGTTTAATAATAGCGGGGTGATTGCGCGTCACGCGGCGAGATAACACCTAATAACAGGTGATTAGAATTCCATCTGTAGATATTAATAATCTTGAATATGAATTGAGTAGTTAAATCAATTGCTACTGGTAGTTATTTATCTTGCAGCTCGAGAGACGAATCCCTCATGCTGTCTTCTCCATGTTAACCGTGCCATTCGTCAGTGTACCAGACTTGGAGATTCAGAGGACTTCCAGGGTTATCTAAAGGAACCTACTACAAGCTAAGGCTTATTTCTTTTTTCCATATTTTAGCAATTTGATACATTCAGAATGTTTAACCCTTAAACTGCGCAACGCGCCTGCAGGCTCACGTCTGGTTTGCGCAACGCGCCTCCGGGTATTTGTATTTTTCACGTTCCATTCAAAACTCCCGCGGCTACATGGGGTTCACATCAGCTTCCTCAGGGCTCTTGTAAACAGACGCCATCTTTAAAAAAAATCGTGGTCCACATTCCCGGGTGTGGGAGCCTCAGTAGTGTGTGAGCAACCAAGGCTGGCGCTCGCAGCATGAGCGCACAGCACTGCTGTTCAGCATGTGACCACAGCATCGCCTAATAATGCCAAAATATATATATAACTTGTATTATTTAGCTATGATAGTGTTATATTAGAGCCTGAGTGTGATAATGACTGGGTACAATGTTCAAATATCAGTGATTCAATGCTGTTCACGATGTTCACAGCGCTAGCCACAGCACCACAGCATTATTTCGTTCATCTAGGAATCTTCAAATGATTTCTTAGGTTCCTTTTCAAAATAAACGTGTGGTCAATTATTCATTTACAGGAATTAGTGACCAGGATTGTGATAATAGCAGGATTGTGGTTATAATTAGCGTTGTGCGTAGTATTGTGGAAGGAGGAATTTTGATGAGGGAGGGCGATAATTGAGGTAGCCTCATTGTGTGTGTGTGGCTGCCACTCTTGTTTTGCTCACCATACTAGCTTAGTGGTTCGCTATGGGCAACACATATGTACATGGGTATATATAGTGTGTGTATATAGTGTAAGAACAGCAACAGGAGAATGTTGAGAGGAGCTATTTCGGTGAGGGAGGTGACGTAATCGTAGCGTCGTCTGCTGTGTGATTTTTCATGCAGTGTATGGTGGCCACTGTACTGTTTGGACACAATACCGGCTTACTTCCATAGTTCTGGTAAATAAAACATGTAGATAGGTATATAGAACATGTGTAATAAGAACTATAATAATATGGTGGGAGGAACAATGTTGGCGAGTAAGATGTTGGAGTGAGGGAGACTGGCTGGGTGAGGCTGCTCTCACTCGAGGTGTTCTGAATGTGTTCATGGTCAAATGCTCCTATTGGCCCATACGAGGCAGCTGCTATTGGCCCATACGAGGCAGCTGCTATTGGCCCATACGAGGCAGCTGCTATTGGCCCATACAAGGCAGCTGCTATTGGCCCATACGAGGCAGCTGCTATTGGCCCATACGAGGCAGCTGCTATTGGCCCATACGGGGCAGCTGCTATTGGCCCATACGAGGCACCTGCTATTGGCCCATACGAGGCACCTGCTATTGGCCCATACGGGGCACCTGCTATTGGCCCATACGGGGCAGCTGCTATTGGCCCATACGGGGCAGCTATTTGCCCATACGAGGCAGCTGCTATTGGCCCATACGAAGCAGCTGCTATTGGCCCATACGAGGCAGCTGCTATTGGCCCATACGAGGCAGCTGCTGTTGGCCCATATGAAGCAGCTGCTACGCGGTGTTCTGAATGTGTTGATGGTGAATGTATATAGTGTGTGACAGTGTATAGTGTGTAAATAGATTGTATATATACACAAATTAGCATGATACATAGTAAATATGTGCTGCATATGTGCGCACAAGTTTCATGCACGTAACACAGTGTCTACGGACAGTACGGATGTTGTACTGCGATATTATAGTGTACGTGTTCATTATACATTGGATTGGCACATAAAAACAATGAAAATGTATTTGGAAAGGTGCGCAAAAAATGAACGAAAATATATTCGCGGCAACTCGCGCACCCCGCCCCGAGCGCCCCACCGCCCCCGAGAGCTTACGGCACGGGCGCACGGGGAATGATGACGTCACGCCCCAACTTCCGGACCCCATAGCAGCCAAAGTAAGTACAATTTCAACTTTTTTTTTACATACCCATACTGAGGGAAGGGTTTTTGACACTTTAAAAAGAAAAAAGAATTTTTTCCAGAGAATTTATTTCCTGCGCACTGTGGGGGTGTCACATTTGGAGGCAACGCAGTTAAGGGGTTAACATAATGTGTGATTTACTGTAACTCATTACTATGCTCATATTCATGTTCTTCTTTGTATGAATAATATTATATTCAGCATTATTTATAGGATTAGATTATTATTAATTGAATTAGTGAACGAACCACACTGATTCCTGGACGTACTGACCTCCAGTAATAACCCCCCAATGTAGGTGTTTGAGGTTTGTTTCTTTAATAATACAGCCCATTAATTATTCTTATGCTCATACTTTCTAGTTATATCCATAGTCACTGGTTTTCTCTAGAATTTTATCTAATGATCTGAAATTCTCAGTTTCCCTCTTTACTTTAAAAGCGGGTGGTCCTTCGTAATTTAATTTACTATTTTTAATTATTAATTAATCAGAATCAAGCCCAAATATCCCACATGGTGTGGTGTGGTTTGGGTGGTGTGGTGTGGTTTGGGTGGTGTGGGTGGGTTGGTGTGGGTGATGTGGTTGGGTGTGGGGGGATGATGTGGGTGGTGTGGGGTGTGTGGGGGATGATGTGGGGTGTGTGGGGGATGGTGTGGGGTGTGTGGGGGATGATGTGGGGTGTGTGGGGGATGGTGTGGGGGATGATGTGGGGGATGATGTGGGTGGTGTGGGGTGTGTGGGGGATGATGTGGGTGGTGGTGTGGGGTGTGTGGGTGGTGGTGTGGGGTGTGTGGGTGGTGGTGTGGGGAGTGTGGGTGGTGGGGGCGAATGGTGTTAGTGGTGTGGGGGATGGTGTGGGTGGTGTGGGGGATGGTGTGGGTGGTGTTGGGGGATGGTGTGGGTGGTGTGGGGGATGGTATGGGTGGTGTGGGGGATGGTATGGGTGGTGTGGAGGATGGTGTGGGTGGTGGTGTGGGGAGTGTGGGTGGTGGGGGCGAATGGTGTTAGTGGTGTTGGGGATGGTGTGGGGGTGTGGGGGATGGTGTGGGTGGTGTGGGGGATGGTATGGGTGGTGTGGGGATGGTATGGGTGGTTTGGGGATGGTATGGGTGGTGTGGAGGATGGTGTGGGTGGTGTGGAGGATGGTGTGGGTGGTGTGGAGGATGGTGTGGGTGGTGTGGGGATGGTGTGGGTGGTGTGGAGGATGGTGTGGGTGGTGTGGAGGATGGTGTGGGTGGTGTGGGGGATGGTGTGGGTGGTGTGGGGATGGTATGAGTGGTGTGGAGGATGGTGTGGGTGGTGTGGAGGATGGTGTGGGTGGTGTGGGGGATGGTGTGGGTGGTGTGGGGGATGGTGTGGGTGGTGTGGGGATGGTGTGGGTGGTGTGGAGGATGGTGTGGGTGGTGTGGAGGATGGTGTGGGTGGTGTGGGGGATGGTATGGGTGGTGTGGAGGATGGTGTGGGTGGTGTGGAGGATGGTGTGGGTGGTG